>NW_004524760.1:25170-30341 GCF_000260255.1 Octodon degus | reverse complement strand
TTTTTGTTCTTGTTTTTTTGTGGAACTGGGGATTGAACTCAGGCCCTTACGCTTGCCAGGCAAGCAGTTATTCTACTGAGCTATCTCCTCGGCCCTATTTAATATTTTAGAGATAGGGCCTCACTATGCAACTCAGTCTGGCCTTCAGGTCACTATGTAGCCTGCCCTGAATCCTTTATGTATTTAAAGTTATGGGGAGCCAAGAGGTCCTAAGTCCAGCCATAGTGATGGCTCTCCAGAACAAAGGCCAAACCCAGGTTTTTTCTTTTTTCTTTTTTTTTTTAATGTATTTAGTTGTTACAGGGTCTCACTATGCAGCTTGAGACTCCTAGTGATTCTCCTGTTTTCAGCCTCCCCAGCACTGGGATTGCAGGCATAGGCCACTATGCCCACCCAGAGTCTGCGGCCAGCTCAGCTCACCCTGGTGGTAGGGCTGGCACATCATGTGGTGCCAGGGATCAAACCATGGTCCCTGTGCCCAGAACCTAAGTTTTATTTAGTCATGAAGGAGGAGTGGCTAGAGTTTGAATGACTGAGAATTTCAGGAAGTAGGTGAGTACTGTGAGCTGGGCTAGGTAGCAGGCCTGCATTTACCTCTGCTATATGCAGACAGAAGGATATGCAGAAAAAGTAATTTGCACTATACTATTGAGATAGTATCTAATGTTTTGGGGTCCGGTGCTTCAGCTCTGACGTGTAACCTTTCAAGCCCCAGGAAGTCATAGCCTCTATCTCCAGGCCAGATCCTGGCCGACACTTTCCGGCCTAAATCCTTTAAACTGACTTTGTCAACCAGGCATAGTGATACGCGCCTGTGCCTGTAATCCCAGTACTCTGGAGGCTAAGACAGGAGGATTGCAAGTTTAAGCCCAGCCTGGGCTACATAATTAGTTCAGGGGCAGCCTGAACTATCCAGCAAGACTGTCTCAGAAACAAAAAAAACAAGGGTCAGCCAAATAGCTCAGAGGATTTTGTATCTGTGTATTCAAAGTGGTTGGGATAGATATATAGTTGCATTCTCTTAATGAATAGAATGATTTTTTCTAATGGTGTTTGTAAGTAGGATCACAAGTCTGCATCTTGTACAGCAATTAACCACTAAGAAGAATATATGCAGTGTATTATTTGTTGAAACTGTACTTTCGATTTGATTTGAAACTGTCTCATTGCTATATGTTTATCAATAAAACTTTGAAAAGAAAAAAAAAATAGCTCAGAGGATTAAAGAGCCTGCAAGCAGGCGCAGGGGCCATGGGTTTGATCCCTGACCTGCTGTGCCGCCCCACCCCACCCCATCCCTGTGTGCTGAGACAGCAATTGAGACTGGGCGTGGTAGCACCTGCCTGTAATCCCAACTCTTGGGAGGATGTAAACAGGCAGATCACTACTAGTCTGATCTAGTGGTGAGACCTTGAACACACTGTAGACCCTTCCCTAAAAAAAATACAAAAAACAAACAACCCTCCCCCAGTTTGTCATCTTGATGTTTCCCTCACTCAGTAGTCAAAAGAAAGGAAAACACAATCACCAATAATCTCAAGTAGCCTTGTATCTAGTTGTGGAATAATTTATTTTCAGATTTCTGAAAATTATACCTCACCTCTCAACACATGGCCTCCAGTTCTTTCTCTATTTACCTTAGGATCCTGGGGTACACAGAGAGGCTCCCTAAACTAAACACATCCTGTAGACCACAAAGTAATGGACACAGCCCTTCTGCCTTCCTGTCCTGAGGGCCAGAACATCCAAGCTTCTCAGGCCCCGACGGTATGGGTACTGGCCCTTGGGGAGTTCCAGTTACCTCTCCTTGTTCACACACCATGACCTACAAAGAGGAGGGACTTAGCCAAGGTCACAAGGTGGGTAGCAGCTCTTCATAGCCCTTCCTAATATCTTTATGCACTTTGGAGTAACAGCATCTTGGTCCTCCTGCAGAATGTTGCAGCCCCCTTCCTGTCCCACCAGGCATTTCTCGCAGGAACATGGCTTTGGAGTGAGTCTGAGGGCAAGGCCAAGGGTGCTAGGAACAGATGAGGGGGTAGAAATGAGAGAGGTACAGGATTCAGAGGGGCAAAAAAAATAAATAAATAAAGGAGTCAGAGGGTGGCCCAGAGACTGCACTTGCTTCAGAGCTGGTGTCCCAGCCAAAGGACAGAGCTGCAACTCAACTGGAAAGTTTATTGTTAGGCTGACAGGGTGGCTTCCCGAGGTGTCAGGTCTCTAGACTGAGGGCTGGCCTGAGCTGACTGGTTTCCATGTACTTGGAGAAGGTTTGTGGCAGGAGTGGCGCTGCCCTCGAGGAGCTGGGGGGCTGCAGGCAAAGGTGCGGGAGCTTGATCTTGAGAGGCAGGGCATATGCCCTGCATCCTGTCTTCTACTGCAGCTGCTCCAGTACCTGCCTGGCTGGGGCTTCCTCCTGGCTGTCCTTCACTTCCTCCTGCACAGCCTGCATTCCTTCCTTCAGCTTCTCATACAGGGAGCTGGGCTGGAACAAAGGGAAGGGGAGCTGGGCTGGGAGGCAGAGGGACAAGGGCTGGAGCGGGAGTGGGGGACAGGCAGCCTGGGGACTGGGGGCCTCACCAGGTTTTGAAGCTTCTCCCCCAGGGCCAGGTTGTCAGCTTGGGTGGTGCTCAGTGCCTGCCGGAGCCTAAGGTTGAAGGAAACTTGGGTCATTGTCCCAAGTCTGTGCCCTCCACCCCAGCTCTGTGACCTGGGACAACTACCTGGGATTTGGTAGCATTAACAGTCTAGGGATTTTGTTTGTCTTTTTTTGAGATAGGGTCTCACTACGTAGTTCAGGCTGGACTTGGACTCACTCTGTAGCCCAGGCTGGCCTTGAACTAACAACGATCCTCCTCACCCTCCTAAGTGCTGGGACTATAGCTATGCACCACCACACATGGCCTAGCCTTGTTTTTTTGTTTTTTCAGTACTGAGTTTTTTGAACTCAGGACCCTGCACTTGCCAGGCAAGTGCTTATTCTACTGAGCTATCTCCCCAGTCTAGTTTGTTGATACCACTGTTGGAGAGGAAACTGTACTCTTGCGATTCAAAGCAGGGACTCAGACCCATTAATTCTGCTTTTCCTCTTCAGTTTGGCTACAAATGCATGGAGTTTGCCTCAGAAAAGGACGGTGGCAGAGGGCTGCCCACTCCTTTAGGTTGTAGATACATTGACAAAGGACTGTGATCTAGGCTGGTGAGAAGGTGTAGCCCGGAACCTGTTCTGCCCCAGTGCTCCAGGTGAGCTGTGTGAATGGCAGCGCCAACACTCAGGTCCGTAGGCAAGGGCTCCTGCACCTCATCCTGGAGGAGACCCTTCCCAAGACTTGCATTGCCAGGAGGGGCAAGTGGCCATGGGATTGTGCAGACCCAAGCCCTAGAGCCTGACGTAGAAGATAGTCTCCTTCCCACAGACTCAACCACCCCTCCAGTTCTTGGACAACTAAAGGAAAGGGGCCCTGATGGGCAGCTACAGGACTGCCTGATGGGCAGGCAATGAGACAGGCCAGTCAGGCAATCTACACGCTAGATTTAAAGGGAATAGCCATGGCCCTGACTGTGACCCCCACATCTACAGGGCATAACACTGCTGCTTGCCAGGTGAGGGACCTGCTGGCAAGGAGGTCACTAAGGAAGACAGAATAAGAATGCAAGGGAGAAGTCAGGAGCTAAGAACCAGGCCTGGCCTGAGTGGGGACATCTAATGAACTTGCGGGCCCCCAGCTACCCCCCAGCTCACCTCATGCAAACATTCTGCAAAAGCTCCATCTCCTCTGAGGTGCGCCGCAGGCCCCAGTCTTGCTGCCTGAGGAATCGGCTCTCCTGGATCTCCAAGTCTCTGAATAGGTGGGTAGCAAGGGCTGGACTAGAGGATCTGGAGGCTGGGGGAAGGAGGTGCCCAGCCAGAGGCCCAGGTTCCTCTGTGTTGGCACAAGTGTGAATGTGCCTGAGGGGAAGAAGCACCCTCTGCCTCCTGCACTTCACTCACACTCACATGCACACACACACACACACACACACACACACACACTGGGCCTTACGATTTAGTGTCTTTGGGCTCCGGTGTGCTCAGAAGTGTGTACAGGAATGTGAAGGCGGTTTCTGGCTGCAGGTCCGGCTTTTGCTCTGAACAGGGTGACTTTGCAGAGAAGGTGCCATGGTAACTGAAGTGGCATGAGGGGCTAGCCCAAGGGCCTAGGTCTTCCCCTGGCCTCCTGTCTCTGCCATCTCCCCTTCCTTTTTAGGGGGTTAGGGGTGGGGGTGGTACTGGGAATTAGAGCCTGGGTCTTTGTGCTGAGCTACGTCCTCAGCATTTTATTAATTTTTATTTCAGACAGGATCTTGCTAAGTGACTAAGTTTCCCAGTCTGGGATCCAATTTGCAATCCTCTTGCCTCAGCTTCCTGAGTGTTAGGATTATATGTGCACCTCCATGCCTGGCTACATCTTTCTGCTTTTCAGGGATTAGTCCTTCGTGTCCCCTCACTCTGCAGAGGGAGGTAGAGACACAAGTTATAGGACAGTGGTTGAGGAAACAATCCAGATGAAAACTACTCTCTGCCTGTTCTTCAGGCCTTAAGCCAAGAAGCTGTGCTCAAACTCCCCAGCAGCTAGAGATGTAGCAAGAGGGGCTGCACTGATGGGAGCTGAGGCAGTTTTTCCAGCCCCTGCCCCCTGCCTTGGGAGGTCCAAGGGTGTGCTGTGCTGTCACCTTCATGTTCAACTCCTTGGAGACCTCAGGTTCTTCAGGCTGCTGTACCTCAGCAGGCTGTACCACTGGCTTTGAGGCCCATTCAGAGTGGACTCCTTCTTGGCCCCTGAAAGACTAAGGAAGACCCCGGCCTGGTTGGCACCCACATCCACCATCCCATCTGCCTGCCCTTTCCATCCTGATCTGATTTCACTGGGATAACATTTGGCCTGGGGAACCAGATCTCTCAAAGCTAGAGTTGCCAGGCTGGGCATGATCGGGTATCTCAGCACTCAGGAGCCTGAGGCAGGATGATCACTGTGAGTTTGATGCCAGCGTTGGCTACATAGTAAGTTCAAGGCCAGCCTGAATTCTATAGTGAGACACTGACTCAAAATGGGTGGGCTAAAGGGTGGGTGCTGGATGTGGCTAGGTGAGAAGGTCCTGGTTTCAAGGCCCAGTTTAAAAAAAAAAAAAAA
>NW_004524760.1:12390-25021 GCF_000260255.1 Octodon degus | reverse complement strand
AAAAAAAAAAAAAAAAAAAAGTTTATTTAACTGAGCATCCTCTACTCTATCGTGAGGTTCCACCACAGCTACATGTAAACAGTGTTTTATAAACTGAGTCTACAAATTCAAGGTGTGTATGCATGAGGGGTGGGTGGAGAGGATATTTAAATGAATCCTACAGAAATTTGGTAAAAAGAAGAATCTCTTCCACTTTGGTTGTAGAAATCATCAGATGGACACTGAATTCATCAAAGGACAGAGTAATTAGTGTGGCATTCAAGACCCTGTGATAAGGAGGCTCTTGCTTTCTAAGCCACCTAACTTTCCAGCACCTGCCTACAAGTCTCTACCCATACCACCTGGAGCCTCACTTCCAGATATCCTCCCTTCCTCCTGCCCCTGCCCTCTGCCAACCTGAATCTTGCCCACTGTGCAGAGCTTGAGGACATTTTCATCTCTGGAGGGGGTGTGTGGCGTTCCACAGACAGGGGTGGAAACAGCAGCTTCTCCCTGAGTCACTCCAACAAATGTGACATGATCTCTGCCTCCCTGCTCACCCCTTCTGTCCTTCTGCCTTCTTTCTGTGCCACTGTCATGGTGCTCATGAATGTCCTGTCCGACATGCTCAAAAGTATCTGTAAAGCTGGCCATGGTGGTGCATCCCTGTAATCCCAGCACTCTGGGAGGCTGAAACAGGAGGATGACAAGTTTGAGCCCAGTCTGAGCAATTTAGTGGGTTAGTGAGATCCTGTCTCAAAATAAAAAAAAATAACAGGGATGGGGATGTAGGTTTAATCACCATTACTACAAGGAGGGAGGGAGGGAAGGAGGGAAGGAGAAAGAGGAGGGAAGGAGGGAGGGAGAGAGAGAGAGAGAGAGAAAGAGAACAAGATGGATTCAATACCAAAAGAGAGATTCAATACCAAAAGAGGCAGGTACCAGGTGCTTACTACATTTTGCTCCAAAGTCATCTTCTAGTTTCTAACAGTGATAATAAAGCATAGATGCCCTGGCAAGTGTTTTCTTTTCTTTGTTGTTTGGCGGAACCTGGGATTGAACTCAGGCCCCCTTACTCTACTGAGCCATCTCCCCAGCCCAAGTATTTTCTTTTGAGATAGTGTCTCACTCCATAGTGCGGGCTGGGGTTGAACTCACTATATAGCCCAGGCTGGTCTCAAATTCATGCAATCCTCCTGCCTGTCTTCTAAGTGCTAGGATTACCGGTGTGCACTATGACACCCGACGATTCTGTTTTGTTGTTTTGTTTTGAGACATGGCTATGTAGCTCAGGTTGGCTTTGAACTCACTGTGGAGCCCAAGCTGGCCTTGAACTCATGGTGATTCTCCTGGAGTAGTTGATATACACCATGAAGAAAAACTGAAGTGGCCTAAAGACCTAATTATAAAAAAAGGTAAATAAAATGATAGATTTTTAAAAAAAAATTATTTATGTGTGTGTGTGTGTGTGTGGCCAGCTCAGCCCACCAGGGGGCGGGGCTGGCTGGCATGTCGTGCTGGGGGATTGAACCGCGGTCTCTGTGCTTTGCTAAGCTTGTTCTAAGTAGGTGCTTTAGACCACTGAGCCATCTCACCAGCCCCTAAAATGATAGATTAACAGGACAGCAAGACAGGATGCAGTTCACTCCAGCATGCACTAATTCCCAGTAAACACGTTGAGCGGTGACTATCTGCAGCATGAATCTTGGGCCAGATCTTGAACACATAGATGAACAGAAGCTCCAGGAAAGGCCAGTTGTGGTGGCGCATGCCTGTAATCCCAGCACTTGGGAGGCTAAGGCAGGAGGATCACTGTGAGTTTGAGACCAAGCTTGAGCTACAAAGTGAGCCAAGAACGGCCTGAGCTGCATAGTGAGACCCTATCTCAAAAAAAAAAAATAAGCTCCAGGGAGACTGGATATCCAGGTTCAGATAACCACAGTGCAGGGGATGTTCCAGAGGTCTATAAAGCAAGGCCATCTGCTGGTGGCACAGGCCTACAATTCCAAGTACTCAGAAGGAAGAGACAGGACTACATGTCTGAGGTTATCCTGAGCAATTTAGCTAGACCCTGTCTCAAAAATGCTGTGGAAAGGCTCGGAACACTGGATGTGGTGGTTTATTCCTATAATCATAGCACTTGGGAAGCAGAGGCAAGAGGAACTGCCAAGAGTTCAAAGCCAGCCTGGACTATGTAGGAAAACTCTTGCTTTGAAACACCAACAGAACAAAACAATTCAGTTGTAGAACATTTGCCAGGCATATGTAAGGCCTTGGATTCAATGCCCATCCAGTAGAGCTACACAGTGGTCACAAAACTCTACCTTGGTTCCAAAGACTGCATCAAGCAGGTGCTGTGTGATTTCAAATGAGTGCAAAATCCCAGTCAGAGAAGGGGAAAATGGGACCATGGAAACAGCTCAATGGTCTAAGCACTGGCCTGGCAATCCCAAGGAGTTAGATCCCTGGCACTGCATGCTATGCCGGTCCCAACTCTGAGCTGTACTGACCCTGTACCAAAGGGGAAAATGTAAGCAAAGCACAATGGGGGTGGGGGATGGGACCCAGGGTGAGTGGGCCACAGGACAGCAGGACAGCCTAGGCTGTGATCCTCAGCTGAACACCTTTTTTGTCTATAGGGTTGTTTGGGCCATAATTTGGAGTAAACTCGAGAACCAGGCAACTAATAGCTCTGGAAGTTAAGGAGAACAAACCATGAAGAACACAAAGGAAGCCTCCCAATGGTCAGTGTATGCTGGTATCAACATTTGCCCAATTAAATACAGGATACACCCCATCCAGCACTTCGCAAAACTTAAGTCTCAAATAAATATATATATTTTTTGGTGGAACTGGGGATTGAACTCAGGCCCTTGCCAGGGAAGTGCTTATCCCACTGAGCCATCTCCCCGGCCCCAATAATTTTTTTTAATACAAGCATGCACCAATTACTATATGAGACTTCTATTATAAAGTTATTTGATTTTGGACATGAAGTTGTACCCAAAAAATTAAAAACAAACATTTAACATTTAAAGAGGCTGAGTCACTTGCCTGCAACCTCTGAAGTATCCAAGGCAGATCACCAAAGGGATGGCCATCAGAGCACTTGTTAATTTGTCAAGCATTAGGAAGGCAGCCAAATCTAGGCCCAGATGCTGGGAGGACACTGGCCATGGGCCTCAGTCTCCTGTGAGAGCTGACAGTGCCAAGGTTCAGGACTCAAGGTGAGAAAAGAGACTGTGTGGAATGTCCTGTGGCCCTGATCTTTGTTACTGCTTATCTCTGTGCAATCGGTGAATACAGTGAAAAGGACACTGGGAATAAGTTGCTATGAAGCAGGGAGCAATTCAAAAACACAGTGGCGAGCAGGTGTGTTACACCCTTGTAATCTAAGCACTCAAACAGGCCAAGACAGGATTGCTGTGAGTCTGAGGCCAGTCTGATCCTATCTCCATAAACAAACTGTGGCACCTTGGTTCACAAACCTCTTTCCACAATTCTGGTTGCGTATCAAATTAGACAAGAACTAAATCAATTTCCCCCTAAAGTCAACAATGATCCTAACCATTGAATTTGATTCTATTATGACCAGAATCATAGAAAGAATTAAGTTTTGTGAACTGAGGTAACACTTTTAAGCAGGTCAGCTTTGCAGGGCCGGGGAGATGGCTCAGTAGAATAAGTGCTTGCCTGGCAAGCACAAGGGTCTGAGTTCAATCCCCAGTTCCACACACACACACACACAAGCTCATGGGGCTGGGAAGATAGTTCAGTATATTAAGCACTTGCCTGGCAAGCACAGGGTTCTGAGTTCAATCCCACCCCACCCCCCCAAAAAAAAAGCCATAAAAAACTCAGCTTTGGGCCAGGGTAATAGCTCAACAGCATAAGTGCCTGACTGGCAAGTGCAAAATCAAAGACAAAGAAAAAAAAAAAAAAAATCTCAGCTTTGAGAAGTTTAACATTACAGACAAAAACAAATGCTAATTAAGACCTTCATTTTGTGTTTACATCCCCAGATTTTTGCTTCTTCCTATTTTGAAACTTACTGTCATTAAGTTGCCCAAGCTGGTGAATTTGTGATCCTCCTGCCTCAACCTCCCAGAATGCTGGGATTACAAAATATGCCATGCTGCTGTCCAGCTTCAAGACTGCTGGATAGCATTTCTTACCATAAAAGGAGCACAACCCATTTAGGAATTTGAGAATACAGAAGCTTAGGGCACTGGATCAAGGCCAGAAAGGCTGGCCTTGGAGAGGTGACATGTGCCCTCTGTGGGGAAGGAGGCAAAGGGATGGCTTTGGGAAGAACACAAGGGTCTTACTTCCTTTGGGGGAGAAGGCAGGTGAGTGTAGAAATGGAGTGGGATAGAAGGCTAGCTGGTGCTGCCTACATGATGTTCCTGTACCTTACCTCACACCATGTTGGGGAGTTTCCAGGAATCCGCATCTCTGCCCAGTGCCCCAGGGGCTCCTGTAACACCCACTGCTGTTCATTATCCAGCCTGGGCCATTGTGCGAGGGCTGCTGGCTCCTTCAGAGGAGCCTGAAAGGTAAGGGGGTGCAGGGCTGGCTCAGGAGGGGGCAGTCCCAGCAGCTCCCTGGGAGCTCTTTTTTTTTTTTTTGGCGGAACCGGGGATTGAACTCAGGCCCTTGCCAGGGAAGCACTTATTCCACTGAGCCATCTCCTTGGCCCTAAAATGACACTTATTTCTTTTTCCTTTTTTTCTTTTTCTTGGCGGAACCAGGGATTGAACTCAGGCCCTTGTGCTTGCCAGAGAAGCGCTTATTTCACTGAGCCATCTCCCCGTCCCTAATATTTTTTTATTTTTATTTTTTTTGGCGGAACCGGGGATTGAACTCAGGTCCTTGTGCTTGCCAGGGAAGCGCTTATTCCACTGAGCCCTCTCCCCAGCCCCCTAATATTTTTTGAATCACTTTTTTTTTTTTTTTTTTTTGGTGGAACCAGGGATTGAACTCAGGCCCTTGCGCTTGCCAGGGAAGCACTTATTCTGAGCCATCTCCCTGGCTCTGGGAGCTCTTAGCAGCATCCCCATCCCCATTTCTCCCTCCTGGCACAGGAAGCCTCCATTCCTTGCAGTCCTCACCCAGAGAACAGAATAGGTGAGTAGACAAGAAACAGACCAAGGGTGAGGGACCAGGATTTACCATTGCACCACGGGTAGAGCCAGGCAAGAAGCTGTAGAGGGCCAGGCCTGGTGCCATGGCCCAAAGGTTTGGCTTCCTGGGTTTTATGCCTGCAGCTTTGACCCTTGACCACACAAAAGCACAATGCATGAAGAGGCAGAAACTTTGATTTCTTTTATTTCAAGTGAAACCCATTTCCCCTGTAATGCAGTTAGCTCCTTAGGGACAAAAAAGGGCTCAGTGATGAGATTAAGGCACTGTGATCTAGCTCCTCCTGATTCTACAGGAGCAAGACACTGCCACAGAGTCTCACCCTGCCAGCCAGCAGGAATCAGAGTTCAAGAGTGGCCCAGCCAAGGTCAAGTGGGCTCATCCAAGTGAGGGCGCCTGATCGCAGTGTGAGGCCTTGGACAGCCCTGTATGCTAGGCCTTGCAGAAACTCTTCCACCTTACCAGGCCTGTGAGCCCACAACCAGCACATAAGCAAGTGCTCAGCCCCCAAGGCCGACTTGCCACCTACTGAGCCTCACCCTTCAGCCCCTGCTTCCACTAACTTGTAAATACCACAAGTGCAGTGGCCAATGTTGAGTGGCAGTTGGGCAATATTTAAGCCACACCTCCCATCAGTACCAAAAAAGGGAAAGGGGAAATGACAGCCCCCCCCCAGCCATGATGTGCAACCTCACCTCAACTCCCAGCACCTCCCCGAAGCAGGATCCCAAGGGAGAGCATTGTAAAGTAAAAGGGAAAATTGCTGTCAACCCCTGCAGCTTTCTCATGAAAGGAAAGCCTCAAGGAATGTTATAAGCACAAATGCAGATGTTCCTGGGACTGGGACCTTTTATTCTTCTAGGGACAAAGAATGTACTATTCATTTTTAAAGAAATAGGTATGGGTAACAGGTTGTGGTTACCTGAAATCTCAGCACTTGGGAGGCTGAAAAAGATCATGAGTTTGAGGCCAGGCTAGGCTACATAGCAAGATCCTGTCTCAAAACACACAAAAAGGTATAGATGACAAGTGGGCAGATGACCAGCTGAGATGGGGCAACATGGAATGCATCTTCTTTGTGCCAAATAATGTTCCAACAACCTGGCATTTATCAAAACCTCAACAGGAGAACACAGATGTAATTACACACAGCTCCAAAATAGGAAATATTTATACTCAGGACCCAGTTAAGGTGCCCTTCCTCATTAAACACTTGGACCCCGGCCGGGTATGGAGGCACATCCAATGCTGTGGGACAGGCAGGATTGTAAATCTGAGCCCAGCCTCGGCAACACAGTCAGATGATGTCTCAAAATTTAATAAGAATAAAGAAAGGACTTCATACTCATGGTAGTAGTAAGACCCTGGGTTCAAGCCTCAGGTTCACCAAACAAATAAAACACAAAATCTGGGCTCCACAGGCTGACAGTTTAGTCTCTCAAGGCTACCACTGCCCCCTAGACTGCGACTAGATGGTTCACAGAGCTGAATGGGATACCTAGCACCTGAGAAAGGCCACTCAAGGACAGCCCAAAGTCAGCCAGATTTCATAAGGCCCGAAGCTGGAGCTGGTTGAGGTCATGGTTCCTAACTGGAGCAACAGTGGGCTTCCACAGATACTTCAGGGAAACAGAAAGAAGAGGGTGACGAGGGGCCACGGAGGCCCATTTTCTGCAACTGACACTGCGTGTTGGGGCTTCCTAAACCCTCAGGGGTAGATGGGCCTCCCAGGCAACAACAGCACCCACAGGGTCAAAGAAGCCAACAGGGGGTACCCTAGTGTCTTCACTGGGAGGAGGCTATGTACAAGGAGGAGGGAGGGTCTGGCCAGGCCCAACCTCACTTCATCTCATTCAACCAGGAGATCAAACTGCTCAGCAGCTTCAAACTCAGCATTCATGGCCGCGGCCCACTCATCCAGCTCCGACTTCTGGGGAAGAGAAATGGGGCTAGGTGAGCAGGACGGGGGGGATACACTGGCCGGAGCCTGTGACCCACACCCTGCAGATGTTGCTGTCCCACCCCATCCAGAACCAGAGCTGAGCCTTGGGCTTGCATAGCTCCCAAGCACACAGCATGACAGCAGAAAAAAACTCCCTTCTCCCTTACTCACCAGTATCTCCGGCACTTTTTTCTTCTTTCGCTTCTCTTTTCTAACTAGAGGAGAGATTCCTGGGAGATTTGTGTCTGGGCACCACGGCTTTACTTTGGGGACCTCAGTTAACTTTGAACACACTACAGGGGAGACTCCAGACAAATCTTCAGGCTCCTCAAAGCCAAAACAAGACCGGAGGCCAGGAGTGGAGGTGGAGGCACAGCCGAGGGTGTCCAGCCGGCTGTAGGAGCGTCTGACTTTCCTAGACATTTCCAGGTATCTGACATCCAATTCCTCCTCCTTGGAGTCATTGTTGGAGCAGCACAGCACAGGAGTGGGAGCGGGGGTGGTGGGGACACTACATGTCTTGAAAAGGTCTTCCTTCCTGGGCTCCTGGATGGGTGGGTTGTTTTCTTTTCCCAAGAAAAAAGCAATCTGCAAAGAGACATTGGGCAGAACACCTCCCTGTTACACACACAGCTGGACTCCTTACTTATGAAAAAGCCTCAGGAGACTCAGGGTGGGAAGAAATGCTCTACAGGACCATTTTATTTATGCATTTACTGACGTACTCAGGATCAAACACAGGGGCTCACACATGCTAGGCCTGCACTCTACTAATGAGCTATACCCCTACATACCTTTTTCGTGTTATTAGGAATTGAATCTGGGCCTGTACTGCCCTATTTTATTATTCCTGAGACAGAAACTTGCTATGTAGTCCAGGTTGGCCTTGAACTCATGGCGTCCTCCTGCCTCAGCCTCAGAGTGCTGGGGTTATGGGTGTGTGACACCATGCCCGGCCAATTTTATTTTCAGACAGCATGTTGCTAAGTTCCCCAGGCTGGCCTTGGAACTGTGATCCCTCTACTTCAGTCTCTTAAGTAGCTGGTACAAAAGATATGAGCCACTGAACCCATTTGGATAAATACTTCTATTTTATTTTACCAGGAATCTAACTCAGGACCTTGCATTTGCCAGGCAGGCGCTTGCGCCACTGAACTACTGCCCTGGCCCCTGGGTAAATACTTTTAAAAGAAAGCTATCACTGCTTGTGCTGAGTCTACTCTTGTGCTATGAGAAGACTAAGCACATCTACTGGTGCTATCCCTATTTCCAAGTGTGCTCGTAAGTCAGCCACCTAACAGAAACCCCCGTGTACTGTCCAAACCAGCTCAATAATCTGCTCTGCCTGCTTCTAGCTTTACCCTCTAGGAGTTCATTTGTGACACAGCCACTGCAGATTTTCCCAGAGTCCACTCAGTCAGTAAGGATCCAGTAGCCACCTGTCCTATGCCCCGCACTGTGCTGGGTAGTGGGAGTACAGAAGGAAATAAAGAGAAAAGCCCTGCCACCCTGGTGCTTCCATTCTAGAGGGGAAACAGATAATAAGGAAGATTGCGAACTGTAATACAAGTGCTACAGAAACAAAAGAGGATCAAGGACTAGGATGGGCTGGAACTATAGGCTTCACTGAGAAAGTGACATGTGCGCTACAACTGGAAGGTGGGGAGGGAGTGGGTGGTGTGGGCACCAGAAGGAAAAGCATTCTAAGTAGCAGAAATAAAAGGTACAAAAGCCCCAAGGGCAAAATGTACCAGTCGGGGTCAAGGAATAAGGTCATTGTGATTGAATAGAAGAAAAAAATGAGAAAGGAACAGAAGACAAAGTTTGAAAGCTAATGCATATGTGTGTGTGTGTTGGGGGTATGGAGGCCACCATAATGGTCTCTCAGACCAAGGAAGCCAGGGTAAGGCTGGAGCAGGAAAGGCTTAACACATGCAGAGCTTCCCATACTGGCTGCTTGTAAAACTCCTCTGGGCTCAGATGCTTCCTCAGGGAGGCTGAGCCTTACCAGGGGCACCAAGACAGCCTCACCTCACCTCTGGTTGTTACCAGTCACACTAACCTTTTATTTCCTGTATAACATCACTATCTGATGCTGGCTTTGTTTTGTACTGGTTCACTTAATCACCCCAACTAGAAAGGGAGCTATTCCGGACAGCAGGGGTCTTTGACTGGTTTCATATTTTGAATGCTCCATAATTACCAAGTTGATGTACATGAAACTTGGCACTGAGCTTTCTGCAAGTCAAGGTAAGGATGGAAGCAGAACAAATCAACTGTGGCCTAATACAAGAAAGTAAATTAGTTTATGGAGATATTTCCTGGCCATAAGATCTTGGGAATCTGCCCCTTGGACTTAGTAAAAGGGATGCTCAACAAAACAGGAATACTCTTAACTATTTCTTCCACCTCCCCGAAGGCCAATCAGCCATCCAGTTCCTGGCAACTTTATCCTGTTCTCAAGAATCTGGGAACTAGGGAGATGGCTCCGTAGAATAAGTGCTTGCTTGGCAAGCGCAAGGGCCGCCTGAGTTCAATCCCCGGTTCCGCAAAAAAAAAAAAAAAAAAAAAAAGATCTATTAGAGGCCTGGCAGGATAGCTCAGTGGTCTACAGTGCCTGCTTAGGCAGACGAAGGGGATCTTGGTTCAATCCCTGGCACCACATGCTGCGCCATACTCACCCTCAGGGTGAGCTGAGCGAGCTGGCCACAAAAAAAAAAAAAAAAAAAAGGGCCAGCCAGATAGCTCAGCTTATTAAGGTGCCTGCTTTAGCAGATGCAGGGGCTGGGGGTTCAATCCCACATCTGTCATGCCAGCCCCGCCCCCGGGTTGAGCTGAGACGGTGATTAAGACCGGGCGTTGTGGCGCAAGTCTATAATCCCAGAGCTTGGTGGGCTGAAAACAGGTCGATCACTATGAGTCCAATCTGTGTAGTGAGACCTTATAGGCCCTTCACTAAATACATTAAAAAAAAAAAAAAAAAAAAACTGTTAGAGCTAGGCATGGTGTAACATGGTGTACATTTTAACACCTGTAATTCTAGCCCTCCAGTGGGCAGTTGAGACAGGAGGATTGGTAGAGTTCACAACCAGCCTGGGATACAAAGTGAGCTCAAGGCCAGCCTTAATTGCATAGTAAGACCCTGTCTCAAAAAGAGAAAAGCAAAAAAAAAAAAAAAAAAAAAAAAAAAAAAAAAAAAAAGAAACAAAAACAAAAGGATCAGAGCTGGGCATGGTTACACATACCTATAATCCCACACACCTGTAATCCTAGCCCTTGGGAAGATGAGGCAGGAGGATTGCTGCATTCAAGGCCAGCCTGGGCTACACAGTGAATTTGAGACCAACTTGAACTACATTGTAAGACCTTGTCTCAAACAAACAAAATAATCTATTAGTTAACTAACAAGAATGACAATAAGTCTCTGCTTACAAGGTATTTACATTCATACAAAGACATCAAACATATAAGGAACTATACTATTAGATGCTGATAAGGTCTAAGAGAATTACACAGAGAAGTGTAAAAATAAATAAAAAGGCCAGGCACAGTGGTGCACGCCTGTAACCCCAGCACCTAGGAGGCAGAGGCAGGAGGATCACTGTGAGCCAGCTTGGGTTACAAAGTGAGCTTAAGGCCAATCTGAGAGCGAGACCCTGTCTCAAAAAGACCAAACAACAAGAACAACAAAACCAAAGGTAAGAACACTCAGGGGGCCAAGCATGGTGGTGCATATCTATAGTTCCAGCTATACGGGATGCTGAAAAAGGGAGCATCAACAGTTTGAGGCCATTCCAGGTCTCAAAAGACCTTTAGTAAGACCCTGGCTTAAAAATAAAAGAATAAAAAGGGCTGGCGATGCAGCTCAGTGCTCCCTGAGTTCAATCCCTAAAAAAATGATTGGGCAGGAAAGATCTTTGTGAGGAAGTCCCCTCTGAGCCGTCTTGCTCTTGTGTGATGGGACAGTTACGGTGAGAATGGACTCAGGCCCTCGCACTTGCCAAGGAAATGGTTATTCCACGGAGCCATCTCCCTGGCCCCCAGATGGTGAGAACTGAGAGCAAAGGGAGCACATGTCTTAATCGGGTCCTTATCAACTCTCTTTAGAAATCTGAGGTTCACTGGGAGGAATGTATGCAATGCATTAATTATTGAAACTGTCCTACCAATTTGATTTGGAACTGTCTCATTACTATTTGTTTATCAATAAAATTATGGAAAAAAAAAAAAAAAAAAAGAAATCTGAGGTTCACATCCTATCTGGTCTCAGGGCTCCAGGGCAACCATTCTCCCTCTCCCTCCACTTTACCAAGGGATCTTTTAATAATTCAAGCTTAAGAGCTGGGGAGGGGCTGGAGAGATGGCTCAGTGGTCTAAAGCACCTACTTGAAACAAGCTTGGCAAAGCACAGGGACCGCGGTTCGATCCCCAGCACCACATGCCAGCCAGCCCCGCCCCCTGGTGGGCTGAGCTGGCCACACACACACAATAAATAAATGTAATAAATAAAAATAAATAAATATTTTAAAAAAAAAAAAGAGCTGGGGAGACAGCTCAGCAGCATAAGCACCAGCCTGGCAAGCACAAGGTCCTGAGTTCGATCCCCTGTGCGCACACACACAAAAAAGACTTGGTTTAACCATCCCTTCTGTGAAATATCTGTAATCACCTGGTCTAGTTTATGATGCATTTACTATTCACCTAATATTTCCATTCTGCATCCCTCAGCAATGTTGCAATCAGCTGATCATTTGTCTTTCTCCACATCTGCAAGACCCAGGGTTTTTAAAAAGGCAGTGAGGAGCCAGGGATACAGTTCAATGGCACAGCACTTGCCTGTTAAGCACAAGGGCCTGAATTCAATTCCCAGTACCCACAAAAAAAAAAAAAAAAAAAAAAAAAAGTCAGGCCAGGTGTGATAGTACACGCCTTCAATCCTAGCACTCAGGGCACTGAGCCAGGACTGCCTTGAGGTGAGGCCTGCCTAGGTTACATAGCAAGTTCAAAGCCAGTCTGAACTACATAGTGAAACCTTGTCTCAAAAACAAAACAAGGGCCGGGGAGATGGCTCAGTGGAATAAGCGCTGCCCTGGCAAGCACAAGGTCCTGAGTTCGATTGGGTGGGGGAATAGATGAAGAATTCAAGCTTGACAGTCACTACCTTGGTCAAAACTTTACAAAAGGCAAACACAATGCTTTGGGTTTGATCTCTAGAACCGCACAAAGCACGACAACCAAAACAGAACATTTCCAAAGGCTACACACAGGTGAGAAAATGAAACTTGAGCCTGTATGTGTGGTTTTCGCACCTCATCAGGATTTGCTATGGCCTTGCAACTCCCACTCCTGACTCAGTCTGCTGTACACACACCAAACAAAACTGCTAGTCCCAATTTCATGATTCTTTTTGCACTCCAGATCTTTCCTAGAGCATGGCTTCTTTGCCCAGAATCCCTACTTATTTTAAAAAACTTGGTTTAAGGCTGGGGAGATAGCTCAACAGCATAAATGCTTGCCTGGTAAGAGCAAGGTCCTGAGTTCGATCCCCTGTGCGCACACACACAAAAA
>NW_004524760.1:0-12290 GCF_000260255.1 Octodon degus | reverse complement strand
CCCTGGTCCCACAAAAAAAAAAAAAAAAAAAAGGCATCTAGCTCTGCTCATTCTTTTTTGGAGGGGTGAGGACTGAACTCATGACTTCGCACTTGCCAGGCAGGCACTTATGCCTGTTGAGCTATCTCCCCAGCTGCTCATTCTCTATAATGTCAGATTTCCTATTAATGAACAATCCTTGATAAGAAATTCTGCTGAAGCTGTGGAAGTGCCACACATATATAAAAACCATAAGACCAGAGGACAGCTACGTGTGGTGTCATATGCCTGTAAATCCAACACTCTGGAGCCTGAGGCAAGAGAATCACAAACTCAAGATCAGCTTAGGCAACTTACAAGATGCTGTCTCAAAATAAATAAAGGTGGGATGGGGGATAGGGGAATGTATATCTCACTCAATGACGAGTTCCTGGTACAGTCCTCTGCACCTTAAAAAAAAAAAAAGCTGGGGCTGGGGAGATAGCTCTACAAGCGCTTTCATGGCAAGCACAAGGACCTGGGTGAGTTCGATCCCCAGCTCCCCATGCCATGTCAGCCTGGAAACCAAGCATGGTAGCACATGGCTGTAATTCCAGCGCTGGGGAGGATGAGACAGGAGGATCATTGCAAGTGTGAGACCAGTCTGGGGGCTAAAGAGTGAGCACAAGGTCCACCCAAACTCCACAGTTAGACCCTGTCTCAAAAAAACAAAAAAAAAAACCAAAACAAAAAAAAAAACTACTAATAATTAATTAATTAAAAAAAAAACTTTAAGAGAAATCTCGCTGGGGGCCCAAGCAGACCACCAGGTGAAAATACTGTTTTGGTGGTTGATGAGGTACAGGTACCAAAGAACCTTTGTTACAGGGATGCCAAAGCAAGGGAAAAAGGGATCAGTAGCGGAAGATGGGGAAGAGCCCAAGAGAACCAGAGGCAAAGAAGAGTAAAGTGGGAGCAAAGAAAAACGAAAAATAGGCAACAGGAGAAGGCCAGTCTTGTATGAGGATCCTCCAGATTAAAAAACCTCGCCCAGTGGCAAATCTGCCACACTCAAGATATGCTCTTGGAATGTAGATGGGCTTCAGGCCTGGATTAAGAAGGGCTTAGAGTGGGTAAAGGAAGAAGCCCCAGATATTCTGTGCCTCCAGGAGACCAAATGTTCAAGAGAACAAACTCCCAGCTGAGCTCCAGGAGCTGTCTGGACTATCCCATCAGTACTGGTCAGCACCTTTTGACAAGGAAGAATATAGCAGTGTGGGTCTGCTTTCCTGCCAGTGCCCACTCAAAGTCTCTTATGGCATTGGTGAGGAGGAACATGACCAAGAAGGCCAGGTGACTGTGGCTAAATCTGACTCATTTGTGCTGGTCACAGCCTATGTACCCAATGCAGGTCGGGGTCCGGTAAGGCTGCAGTACAGGCAGTGCTGGGATGAAGCCTTTCTTAGAATTTTGTGTGTGTGTGTAACCAGGAATTGAACTCAGGCCCTTGTGCTTGCCAGGCAAGTACTTACTCTACTGAGCTATCTCCCCGGCCCCAAATATAGTTGTTTTGTTTTGTTTTTTGGTGGAACCAGGGATTGAACTCAAACCCTTGTGCTTGCCAGGGAAGCACTTATCCCACTGAGCCTTCTCCCCAGACCTCTCACAAGTTCTTGAAGGGCTTGGCATCCCACAAGCCTCTTGTACTATGTGGAGACCTCAATGTGGCTCATGAAGAAACTGACTTTCGTAACCCCAAAGAAAACAAAAAGAATGCTGGCTTCACTCCACAGGAGCACCAAGGCTTTGGGGAGCTGCCCCAGGCTGTGCCACTGGCCGACAGCTTTTGCCACCTGTATACTATTGCTGCCTATGCCTACACCTTTTGGACTTACATGCTGGGTCCAAGAATGTAGGTTGGCACCCTGGTTACTTTCTGTTGTCCCATTCCCTTTAACCTGCTTTGTGTGACAGCAAGATCTATTCCAAGGCTCTTGGCAGTGACCACTGTCCCATCACCCTGTACTTAGCACTGTGACATTCTCCAAATCACTGTGAGCCTGAGAATAACTGCCCTTCCCCCACACAAATATTCCTCCTTTACTGGCCCTCTAAAAGTCCACTTTCTCATCTATGAGAATGCAAATCCTTTGATCAGGTACCATTACAGGTTTTTTGGTTGTTTTTTTTTTTTTTAACCCAAGGTTTGCTTGTTTTTTTCTTTGTGGACCCTTACGTTAAAGTTTCTGACAAGTTCTTTTTTGATCTATGTGTAAATAAAAGGCCATAGTTTCAGCAGCAGCAGCAGCAGCAGCAGCAGCAGCAGCAGCAGCAGCAGCAGCAGCAGCAGAAGAAGAAGAAGAAGAAGAAGAAGAAGAAGAAGAAGGAAGAAGGAAAGAAAAAAAAACTTTAACAATAAAAATAGCTATAAATGAATTAAATTTGTAAGGAGTAATCAAGGCTGGCCTTGCGAGGAATGTGGCACAAGTCTGTAATCCTGACATTCGGAGGCTGAGGTAGTAGATCGAGGTGTTTTGAGGCCAACCTGCACAACATCCTGAGTTCAAAGCCAGCTTGAACTACTTAGTGAGAACCTGTCTCAAACCCCACCCAACCACAGAGAAGGTTGGCAATCATAGTGTCCAAAGGCATACTGTTTTCAAATACGACAAAACAGTTCCCTGAGTAGAGGTGAACAGCCATTACGACCTTCTCCAGCTCTCGAGAGACCAGCATCCCACCCAACTAAGTAAATGGAAATGAACTCACCCCAGGGCTCCTGCGAGGAGAGTTGACAGCTGGGACCTGTGGGGACAACACCAACTGTTGAAATAGCCAGCCCCTAGTCTAGACCTCCCACCCATAATCTCCTCTTGGCCCTCACCTTTACAGCGTGAGCCACGATCTTTTTCAAGACGATGGGCTTTCTGATTGGAGCCTCAGAGGGTGCCTGAAAAGCAGGGATGACCATGGTGAGCTCTACGTTAGATCAGGGAAAATAACTAAGAAACTCGGGGCTCACCTTCTGGGAGATTTCAGGAAGGACGCTAAGCAGGAGGTCAGAGCCTGATTTTCGCTGGGACCTCCGCAGGGTTTTGGAAGATGGGGCCGTGGGCTCTGGAAGGAGAAAAACGTTTCTAGGCTCAGAAAGACTCTAGGTTCTACAAGAGACAGGCGAAGGTTCCCAAGCCAGCCCTTTCGGGATGCCTTAGGGAAAACAAGCCTCTTTTCGTAAAGGGTTCGCGTCTCCCAAACGGTTTAGCTCCATTTCTTCCGCGCGCCTTCCGCTCACCAGAGCGCCGAGCGGTCCCTTCCGACCGCGTTCGCCTCCCAGACATATCTAGTTTCTGTGTCGACCTCCTTCGCCACCGCAACCGCGGGCCCGCGCCAACAGCAAAGAAAATCGGCCACCTTGGAAGCGTTCGAATTACCCGCCCTGCGTAGGAGGAAGTGGAAGTGACGCAAAACGGGAGCGCCGCTACTCTCGGAATCCCCAGCTTTTCACTCAAAAGCAGGGGCGTGGCTCGCGGGCTTTGACGTCATCAGCGCGCGCTGCACCCGGAAGAGACGTGGCAGCAGAGGATAATCGGGGCGGCTCGGGCTGAGGGGGAAGAGCGGCTGCTGGTGAGCGTGATACCTGACCTGCGCCTCGAACCACTGCTTGCGCTGGTCCGGACCAGCGCCGTGGCCGATCAGTGACAGAAAGAATCTGTACGGAAGGGGCGGGGCCGGGAGGGGGTGGGGCTCAGGAGGGGCCGTAGGGGCGGGGTTGGTGGTATCTAGGGAGTTGGTGGTCGAGCGTGGGTGGGATTCAGGAATGTAGGGTCGTCAGAGGCAAGACTTATCCAGGGGGTGTGGCCCGTCCAAAACTGGGTACGTGGGTGAGAATTTGGGAATGGGGTGCGTAAGAATAGTGTTTGGAAGAGTTTGGAGTGGATACGAGCTGGGCTGGTGAGAAGTGATGTCCCCCAGAACCTGGCTTACTGTCAACTCCGTCCCTTTCTCTAGGGTCGGTCATGGGACTTTGCAAGTGCCCCAAAAGGAAGGTGACCAACCTGTTTTGCTTCGAACACCGAGTCAACGTCTGTGAACATTGCCTGGTAGCCAATCACGCCAAGGTGGGACATTCAGGGCTGTTACAGAGCAGGGTACTTGGTAGACAGGCCATACTGGCACTACCAAATCCATCAGGGGCCTTGCACTAGAGTATTAATTCCACAAGGGCAAGGACTTAGTTTATTTTGCTCATTGCTTTATTTCCAGCGCCTAAAATAGTCTGGTGCACAGTAAGTGTTCAATATTTATTGGTTAAACAAAAAGATGAGTTTCCTCTGTGATGAGAAGAGACAGTTGGACCTTGGAGTGGTAGGTGGTGGAGCCCCAGCTCCAGCTGTGACTTGTCTCTTCCACTTCAGTGCATTGTACAGTCCTACCTGCAGTGGCTCCAAGATAGTGACTACAACCCCAACTGCCGACTTTGCAACACACCCCTGGCCAGCCGGGAGACGACCCGCCTTGTCTGCTATGGTGAGGCATGGACACCTTGAACGGATAAGGCAACTTCTCTAACTGGCCCAGCTTGGTGACTCTTTAAGCATAGGACAGTGAGCTCCCCAAGTTAGGGAGGGCAGTGCTGCAGGTCCTAGTTCTATTATGTTACTTCCCTCATATGTAAACTTGGGCAAGACATTTTTCCTTCGCTAGGCCTCATTGTGTTTCCTAAAAGGCAAGGATCCTACTTCTTGTCCTGCCAATCTTGGAGAGTTTAGCAACAGCCAGTCAAGCTTGTGAGGATGGCTGTAACTGTGAAGAGTTAGCCATACCAGCAAAGCACTTTCAGATATTTGGGATCCATTACTGATTGCAAGATGAAACAAAGAGGAAGTGTTTCCCACACTAAAACAGAAGGATGGGAAGTCAAAAATCATATGTGTCATGCCAGTGACCTGAGTACAGTGTAAGAGCCTCAGCTTCAGTTTTTGAAGGAGCTGGTGCAAAACAGGCAGCTCTGTGTATTCATCCATGTGAGGGTTTGTGTATAGGTAGATGAATTTAACTTAACCTTGTGTCTTTATGTGACTGCTTATTGTGGGTGTGTAAGTATGTATAATGAGAACACAGGTATGTTGTAGACATACAAAGAACACATGGGTGGGTGAGGGTACTTGAGAAATAGCAAATGTGTAAGTTTTAGATATGTGTGTATGAGAGCCAGTCTAGATATAGGAAAAGTCACTTGTGTTTGTGTGTTTATCAACACATGCTCATTTGTGGCTACAGATGTGTATCTGTGCAAACACATACCCGTATGTATATTTAGGAACCTTTGCTGAAACTATTCTTGGTTAGCCATTAGCCCAAGGATGGTGATGAGTGCAGTCCCAGAGAGCTGTCCCTGAAAGGGTAGGTAGCATCTGCTTTGAGTTAGTCAGATGGTGGTCCAACAAGGGAATCAAAGGGAACACTAATGAAATACACCTGGGGTGAAGAGGTGACAGGCCCTAGTCACCCATGTATGTGCCCTTTCATCCATGCAGTAGGCTGTGGCCCATTGCTGGCTTTGGAGGTCAAAAGGAGTTCTTCCTCATGCCTTTCCTTCCCTATTTCATGGACCCTAAGATCTCTTCCACTGGGCTTGCCTGAATGAACGTGCTGCCCAGCTACCCCGAAACACTGCGCCTGCTGGTTATCAGTGTCCCAGCTGCAATGGTCCCATCTTCCCCCCAACCAATCTGGCTGGTCCTGTAGCCTCTGCACTGAGAGAGAAACTGGCTACTGTCAACTGGGCCCGTGCAGGACTGGGCCTTCCTCTGGTAAGAACTCCTCTATCTGTTTGCCCTGGCCTCACCTGAGCCAGGTGAGTGGCTGGGCAGGGTGGTAACCCAGACTCCTTCCTCCAGATTGATGAGGTGGTGAGCCCAGAGCCTGAATCCCTCAATTCCTCCAGCTTCTCTGACTGGTCCAGCTTTAATAGTAAGTGTTAACCTTCATCTGCTCTCCAACCCCTTCCCTCCCTGCCCTACTGACGGCTCTTCTCCGCCCACAGCCACTGACCCCAGTGCACAGGAGAAGACAGAAAGTACTTCTGCTCCCACAGTCTTCTACAGCCAGGCCCCAAGGCCCCCTTCATCTTCCAGCCCACCTGACCAGCACACAGTCATCCACATGGGCAGTTCTGAGCCCTTGACTCACGGTAAGCCAGGGAATTATCTGGGCTTCAGAAGGATAAATGGTGTACTCGGTTGGTTGGGAGAGGAGCTCAGGGATTGAGAGCCCTATGTGGAGTTACCTTTCCTCACTCCAAGCACAGGCATAACCACCCCACAATTCCAAAATGTTTTGCCAGCTGGGGAAAGACAGAAGACCGTTACCACTGACGCGCACGCACGTGCACACACAGAAACATATACACACATACACAGCAGGTTCCCTGAGCCTATTGATGTTCTTGGCTCTACCCCTGCAGCCCCAAGGAAAGTGTATGACACAAGGGACGATGACCGGGCACCAGCCCTCCATGGGGATTACGATGATGACAAGTACCGCCGGCGGCCTGCCCTGGGCTGGCTGGCCCAGCTGCTCAGGTATATGGGGTCAGGTGGGAGGCCGGACCCTTGGAAGGATGATTTGACAAAGGGACTTACACCAGACCCTAGCCATATCTGATGCAAGGACTCTGAAGAACAGCCTCTGCTGGCGAGTAGAAGCATTGCTACCTCCCACCTCTGGGATCTTTGCATTCCACTGGAGCTTTGGACTCAAGCTCTTTGAGGCATCTTCATGCTTTTTATCCTGCAAGCCTGACACATTGCAGTTTTCAGAAAAATCATACATCTCAGCTGCTTTGAGCTGCACAGTAACCCTGTGTGGTAGAGTGATCATCTGTATGGCACAGATGAAGAAACGGAAGGTCAAGGATGTGCCCCCTCCTTGACTAGGGCCCCTCTTCATGCCTCGGCCGCAGGGCCTGAACTAACTTTAACTTTCTCTTTGTTCCCCCAGGAGCCGGGCTGGGTCTCGGAAGCGGCCTCTGACCCTACTGCAGCGAGCAGGGTTGCTGCTGCTCTTGGGGCTGCTAGGTTTCCTGGCCCTCCTTGCCCTCATGTCTCGTCTGGGCCGGGCTGCAGCTGACAGTGATCCCAATCTGGACCCACTCATGAACCCACACATCCGTGTGGGCCCCTCATGAGCCCTGGCTTGTGACTGGGCCAGCTCAAGGCCCCAAGGAGGGAGACATTCCTCACCCTCAAGTCCAAGACACTAAGATCCCAGGCCCAAAGCCAAGGCCACCAGGGCAGCTGCAGGCTGGGTCTGGAGTCCTATAGGTCAAGCATTTGTCTTAATTTGCTTCTCCTTGGATCTCCTGCCCCCTACCCCAACCCCTCGAAGGAGTTGACAGGGGCAAATAAACAACAGACTTTATTAAAACACCCAAAGCTGGCTTTTCCTTACCCCTTTCAGCCTTGGCCCGTCCCCAGGCCTCAGTGGCTTTCCTCTCGGTGCTGAATAGTTAGAAACTCCAGAGACAAGCGGTTGAAGAACATGACCGCATTGAGTACTGGGCAGAGTAGAGAGCCATCAGCCCCCCACCCTGCCCCTTATCCATCCCAGTCCCAAGCTCCCCTCCCCACCCTCTGAGCATTACTCACTCAAGATGGTTAGAGCAGAGCACTGGAAATATTTGTCCTCTGTCATCTCAGCGTAGACTGACCCCATGGCAGCCCAGCAGACACTCATTACCTGGGAGAACTGTAGGCCCATCCAGTGGGGAGCAGCCCCCCACCCTGACCCAGTAGGGTGCCCCAGCCCCGCCCCCCCAGCCAGCTCTGAGCCCCCACCATCAGGATAGGCGTGTAGTCGAAGCTCATGCGGTCATAGTGGTGGGTGATGTAGAAGTTGTACAGGTCGCTGGCAAAGATGCCCAGGTGTATGAAGAAAAGCAGGAGTGCGGCCATGGTGAGCATCATGCCTTGGGGGAAGAAGAGCACAGCCACTCGGTCCCGCCACCGCATCCTGAGCACAGCAGAGGCCTCTGGTCAGACCCAATCACTGGAGCAAGGGGGAGACTGGCCAAGATAGCCAAACCCCCTGGTTCTACTTCACCCCATCTGGAACAACAGCGGTATTCCAGAACCAAGAGAACACTGGAGGGGTGAGGCTGTAGAACCCAAACCACTCTCAGCAAAGACAAGAGTGTTCAATGGGTAGCTGGGTGTGCTTGAAATTGAGGGAAGCTAGGCAAAAGGTGTATTGGGGGAGGAAGGGAAGGAACAGTGTCAATCTGCATCCCTCAGTCCGACAGACATAGTGTGGGCACATTCACTGATGGAGATCTGGGGCTCGGGTAAGACCTAAGCCTGCAGTAAGTCTTGGGATGACGGGAGATGAGGACTCAGATGTGCAGTTGGGAGACTTCCTTGCTGAGGAACCTGGACCCCAGATTCCAAGTTGGCTCTACCACAGCTAGGGAAGAACTAAGGTAGAGTTTAGTACATTTTCTGCAGCCATCCTGGGAGTGTCCCTGTGCTTCATGTGTGGTCCAGAGAGCAGCTGGCTTTTCCAAGGCCAGTGCTCACCAGCTTTCTCCTGTCCACCTCAGGTGTGCAGACGCTTCACACCCATCACCTCCCTCATTCTGAGGCCTTTGAGAAGGCTGGGGCTGGCCACATCAGTCCTGTTTTGAGTCAGGCTGAAAGCGATTGTTTTACTCAAGCTTTCATGGTCTGTGAGCCATACCAAGTTTGTTCTGAAATGAAACTGTCATACCCATCATATTCCGTCAGAAGTGAAATCACAAATGCTGTCAATGAAATTATCCAGAAAAAGAGCCCATAATGGTGTGGAGGGACAGGCAGGCTCCCAAGGATTGAAGTAGGAGGAGGGAAGGACTTGATGCTCAGCCCTGCCCCCAATGCTGCCTGGCCCTGGAGTTAGGTTCTTGTCTCGGTCCTCTGAGCTGTGGATTAGATCCTGCACCCTCCAAGTTTGCTTGCTGTTCTGACCTTGCTGTGTTGCGTTTTTTGTGGTGCTAGGGTTAATATCCCAGTCCTCAGTGCAGAGTCCTCTACTGCTGAGTAACATCCCAGCCCTCTGTGGTTTAAATACATGGCTTGTTGCCCTGAACTCAGGTGGTAGCTGAATCCCCAAAACCTGTTAATGATGGTAAGAGTGCAACTTAAACTGACCGTAGAAATTAGAGGGACTGCTTGTCCTACTGAGCTATCTCCCTGGCCCTGTATGTGATTTTTTTTTAAATTCAAGTAACCAATCTCTCTCTCTCTCTCTCTCTCTCTCTCTCTCTCTCTCTCTCTCTCTCTCTCTCTCTCTCTCTCCCCTCTCCCCCCCCCCTTGTAAATGGGCTTCTCTTTCTTACTGGGTCTCACTCTTGTTCAGGCTGGCCTTCAACTTCTGATCCTCCTGTGTCAGCCTTTAGTGCTGGGATCACAGGCATGTGCCATTACTCCCAGCAGCTTTTATATATTGAAGTTCCCTTTTAGGCTGGCCTTAAACTCACTGTCGTTAGCAATAAGCCCTAGAGTCAATGTGTCCATGCAGAAATAAAGCACTCAGACACCAAAAAATCTTGGCAAGGCAAGTTTGCTTCTGCAGAAGAGCACACCCCAACAATGAGGAGGGTACACTGAGCGGCAGCAGCAAGCTCCTTATATATCCTACCTTTTGGGCAGGTAGCTGCCTTCTCCCTATTGGCACCTTAAAAGTTCACTCATCCTGATTGTCTGGTTTAGGTGTGTGAGGGGTGAGGCTGGGAGGTTGCTAGGCAGGATGGCTAAGGGGGTGTGGGGGTACCAGGACTGGAAGTCATTTCCATATGTTGTTCCCAGAGTCCTTGCCTCAGATGTTGTAACAACTGCAATCCTGGTGCAAGGGGGGAAGGTGAACAGCCCACAGTGAAATAAAGTTTTAAGGTGGAGGTCCTACTGCTTATATCCTTTTTTTTTTTTAAATTTTATTTGTGTGTGTGTGTGTGTGTGTGTGTGTGTGTGTGTGTGTGTGTGTATGGCCAGCTCAGCCCACTAGGGGGCGGGGCTGGCTGGCATGTGGTGCTGGGGGATTGAACCGCAGTCCCTGTGCTTTGCTAAGTTTGTTCTAAGTAGGTGCTTTAGACCACTGAGCCATCTCACCAGCCCCACTGCTTATATCGATAGAAAAGATAGGACCCCAGTTTCCCACACTATGTAGCCCAGGCTGGCCTCCAACTTACAACAATCCTGCCTCAGCCTCCCAAGTGCTGGGATTACAAGCAAGTGCCTCCCCCTCCTCCTCCTTCCCTCCTCCCCTCTCCCCCCACCCTCCTCTTCTTCACAGGGTCTCACTACGCCACATCTGGACTCTGTCACTGGCTCAGTGCCCCCGGGGGTGGGGCCGGTGAGGCATCATTCTTTTTGTTTATTTCTTTTTTAATGTATTAGGTACAGGATCTCACTACACAGCTTGGCCTCATAGCAGTCCTGTTTTTCAGCCTCCCCAGCTCTGGGATTCCACACCAGGACTCAGTCACTGGCTCAGCGTGCCCTGGGGCGGAGTCAGCGAGGCATGTGTTCCGGGCCATCAAGCCAGGGTCTCTGCACTTGCCTGGGCAGGCGCTTAGTCCGCTGAGCTATCTCCCTGGCCCTAATAGTCATCCTATGTTTAGACATTTCTTTTCTTTTTGTAGCTCTAGGAATCAAACATCTCCAGCCCTTCAACATTTTTTATTTTGAAACAAGGTCTTGCTTAGTTGCCCAAGCTGGGCTTGAAGTTGTACTCCCTTACCTCAGCCTCCTAAATGCTGGGGTTATAAGTGTGTGCTCCCACGGCTGGCTATAAATCTGTTACTTACAAGAACTTATTCTTGCATTGCTGGGTTATCTTCCTTAGGCATTTGCTTTCTTTTTTTTTGGTTTTCTGAGACAAAGTCTTGCTATACAATCCAGCCTGGCCTTGGACTCACTATGTCATCCAGAATGGCCTCAAACTCACGGCAAGCCTCCTGCTTCAGTCTCTCAGTTTCTGGGGTTACAGGAAACATTGCGTCAAAATGTCCAGCTAGGTTTTTTTTGGTTTATTTTTTAGACAAGGGCTTACTATTAGACAGGGGCTCACTGTTCGGTGACCTAGAAATTCTTGTTAGCCCAGGCTGACAAACTTGTAGAAAGCCTCCTGCCTCAGCCTCCCAAGTGCTAGCACTATAGGTGTGTGCTACCATGCCCAGCAGATTATTTTTGTAATGATACTGAGCTACAACTGCGTGTGTGGTAATGGGCCTTGAACACAGGGCTTCATATTGAACTATATTCTTAGGCTTTTTTTCCCCCTTACTGAGCCAGGATCTTGCTGTATTGCCCAGGCTGACTTTGAACTTTTCATCATCTTTTTCTTATTTATTTATTTATTTATTTATTTATTTATTTATTTATTGTTGTACTGGGGATTGAATTCAGGGCCTTGTGCATGCTAGGCAAACACTCTACCACTGAGATACACCTCTAGAACTTTCATCCTCTCTGCTCAGCTCACAAGTACCAAGATTACAGACCATGTGTACTTTTTTTTTTTTTTTTTTTTTTTGCAGTACCAGGGATTGTACTTTTTAAAAAGAGTCGCTGGCCACATATGAGGCCACATGCCTGAATCCCAGCACTCAGGAGGCTAAGGCAGGAGGATCACTGCACGTTTGAGGCCAGAACTACATAGTGAGACCCATTGAAAGAAAGAAAGAAAGAAAGAAAGAAAGAAAGAAAGAAAGAAAGAAAGTCTCTGAACATCCTGTTGAGTCAGAGGCCAGCAAACTGTTGCTGTCAAAGGTCAGTTAGAGAGATTTAGGTTTTTGTGGGCCATGACATCTCCATGGCAACTATTATACTTGAGTTTGCTTTGTAGTTCAAATGTAATTATGCGAACAAATGGTTATGGCTGTGTTCTGGTAAATTTTGCTTATGGACATTAAAATATATATTTCATATATTTTTCAACAACCATAGAATCTACAGCAAGGCATATAATAGTCAAGATTTCAGAAATTGAACACAAGAGCAGAATATAAGAAGATGTTAGAGGAAAGAAATAAATCACCTATAAAGGAAAGCCCATCAGAATCAGCTGAGGCCAGCCAAATAGCTCAGTGGATTAAAGCCCCTGCCATAAATAAATAATTTTTTTTTTAAAAAAGGGCGCTGGTGAGATGGCTCAGTGGTCTGAAGCACCTACTTAGAACAAGCTTGGCAAAGCACAGGCACCGCGGTTCAATCCCCCAGCACCACATGCCAGCCAGCCCCGCCCCCTGGTGGGCTGAGCTGGCCACACACATACATACATACATACATACATACATA
>NW_004524759.1:5244010-5248255 GCF_000260255.1 Octodon degus | reverse complement strand
AAGTTTAGGAGAATATATTTTTCATGCAAGATCAACATAGATTCATTGCACACAGATCTGGAGAAGTATATGCAAACATAGAATATACACAATCCTCATTAGTACGATTAGTAAAAAATGAGGGAGGGAACCTTAGAAATTTAAATTTTAACATTTTTTATCTTACATTCACAGTTTGAGTCCTTTTCTCATAAATTTATATATAATTCAAAAATTTTTCACAATTGTTTTGTGGCCCGATTTACTTTAGAGAACGTTTCATGTGCAATGAAGTGTCCTGCGTGTTGAAGTCAGTAGAGCAAGTCCATAAGTACTAGCTAGGTGCAGTGGGCTCCTACTGAACTAATCTGATGTCTCTTGACTTTTGCCTGGGTGACCTCTGTTTTGGGGAATCTTTTTCAAGCATTGTGGATTCTCTTACTTTATGTCACATTTCATTTAATAAAGTCATACTAATTTTCTGGAGTCAAAAGCAACCAGATTGTAATAATCAAGAACCCAGTTGATTATTTTGTTATTTTTGCTGTTTTTCAGAGTGAAATCTCTCCCCTGTGATTGGTGAGATATCAGCCTTTAGAACTTTTAGCATGATATTTGGTTTGCAGATTTTTGGATTCAGTAAAATGTGAGCGTGACAATAATTGAATTTCTGTTCTTGGAGAACTACTTATCTTTGAGATGCATTCGTTTATGAATTTTTACCTCTGTTCTCATTGGAAATAATTTTGTTCCTAGTGCTGTTTCTGTATCAGAAATTGAATCCTGTGGTTTAGTAAGAAACAGGAGAAAATATAAGGTCATTCTCTTCACCCTCTGCAATAAGTAGAAAAATAAGTTTAAATATATAGGAAACTATGGTTTGGTGAATGATAGTGATTCCACACAATGTATATCAGGAAAATAGGTCATTACCTACTTGCTATTTTAGCACTGATGTGTCTCAGAAAAAGAGGAAAAAAAGTAATCTTTTGTTTCTTATCTGTGTAATTCCAAATACAAAATTCTATTTATGCTATCTTCCTTTACAGAGTCGGGTTGTTCAGTGAAACTCACTTTATTAGTTCCAACAGAAATTCCTTTGATTCTTCAAAATAACACTAAGTTCTATTTGTCTTAAGAAAGCATATCCACAGACATTCTGTACTATCTCTCCAGTGTGACACAAGATCCAAAACCTACTTCCTAAAGAAGAGAGTCTTAATTTAGCTCATAGTTTCAGATGACTCACTCCATGGTCATCTGGGTCTAAGGTAAGAACACTATGGTGGAAGAATTTGGAGGAATAAGGCTACTCAGTTCATGGTATTTGAGGAGCAGAGGAGAGAAATAGCTCCTAAGATGAAAAGGTTAAAAACAAGATAAAACTTTAAGGTACATACTTAGACACACCAAGACTACCCTCTACCAATTTTCTGGGCATCAGGTTCTCAAGCCAAACAAGTTGACACAATCAAGCTTAAGAACCACAAATATCACCATGTTGTACATAAGAATCTGTCTCATTGAATTTTATATTTAACATATGTAAAATCCAACAATCTAATCTTTAGTTTCTTTGCAATCTAGAGAAAAAGGGAATTATTTGCAAGTCTGTACTATGTATTATTCTTCATGAAAAAAATCAGTTTCATTTAAGTTTACACGCTCATGCTAAATACAAATTTTATATATCATCTGAAACATTTTTATTAATAACCAAAAGCTCCAAGAAACAGTTAGTAAGATGAAATTAAAAATTAAGATGTGATTAAACAGGATCCACACATTCATAACAAATGAAGAGGAGATAAAAATGGAAATCATATCAGATATGGTGATTTTTCCTCAAATATTTCTTAAGATATGTTGACCTTTGTTTCTCTTAATTTACTTCTAATTTCATAAAAATTAATAAGCATCTCTGGAACACGAATACGAAAGTCATTCCTGTAATTAAAATATTTCCAAAACTCCCAAGCATTTAGGGATTAAAGAGGAAATACCTTTGGGAAATAATATCTTTATTTTATTAGTGATTATGCAAATGTCAACTAAATATAGTTCTAATTTTTTTACAAGGCTCCCTAAATTGAACTGTTATTTGTGGAGCTACAAAGACAACTACATGTGCTTTATTAATGAATTTCTGTGTTTGACTATTTTTCCATAGTTTTCTCAACAAAATCATCACCACTACTACCATTGTGATAAACCCCAGTACTACCGCTCACTGGTCATGATCACCATGTACTCCACAAGGGACTCTTTTGTTCCAAACACCGCTCATTACTAACCATATAAATTTGGGAGGGCAGTAGGAATGGACTCACCACTACCTGAGTTTTCACTGGGAAAGGATCAGTTCTATTCTGTACTGTCTCTATTCTTGACATTTTTATTCAGGGTCTCTTAAATAACAGGCCCTGAGGATACATATGTGAGCAAGGAGATATATTCTCTTCACTCATTGACCTTACATTCTAAACACCAAAAGACATTTTACGTAGCTGTGTGCACAGACTGAGTATCTTTACTAAACAACCATGAAGGAGAAGTAGAGCTTGTTTTGACAATGCAGACTAATCTAGGTTAGTTAGTAGGATGTGAGTAAGGCAGGGATTGTCTGGGGAAGGAATATTTACTATAAAACATAAAAGGAAAGTATCTAAACACAGAAAGGAGAAGTATCTAGGATATGAGGAAAGAGCATGAACAAGAGCTAAGGAGGCTGGCAGAATCAAAAGATGTGCATGATGCTTGTGCTCAAAATGCAGAAGACATGCAGATGGGAAGGGGTCTGATTGACAGTTATGACCTACAATGTGCTTGAAGAGTTATAGTAATACAAGAGTAAGGGAGGGCTTTATCTGATTTAAAAGCCCTTAATGTTAGCAGTCAAATTACAAGAAAAAGAGCTCTAATACTAATGAAATTTTTGTGAGAAAACATTATGACCCTATTGGCAGCTTCTCCCACATTGTTACTAGATGACTCAGGGGTGAACTCAGAGAAGAAAAAAAATGGGGGGGATTTAGATATCAACAGTGTTACATTTGTAAGATTCGTTTCTTTTCCTTTTTCATTTTTTTAATAATTTTATTGAGAAACAAATAGGAATGAGACAGTTTCAAATCAAAGTGGTAGGACAGTTTTAATAATTAACACATTGTATACATTCTTTCTAGTGGTTAATTGCTGTACAAGATGCAGACACGATATCCTTTTTACAAACACCATTAGAACAAATCCCTCTATTCATTAAGAGAATGTAACTATATATCTATCCTAACTACATTGAATACACAGATACAAAATGGACATTCATCTGTATCCCCTTTTATGTTAAGTTCCATTATTTGAATATTATAGGTGTGTAAACTCAGCAAAATATTCTAAAAGAGTCCAGTAGCCGACAATAGTATTGTGTCTTCCGCTTGACTGGCAATATCAGAAATTGTTGACCTGAGTCCCCTACAGCTCAGCATAACATCATGGCTTTACTTCTTACATTTTGTTTTTATACTTTTCTACTGGATGGTTACGACCAAGGTAAAGCAGGACCTATGCAACAAGAATTGTAGTTTTTGGGTCTGATAAGGTCAGTGAGCAACCCAGTCTTAGCCCAGGTCCAGTGAATGTGTGGGAGAGCTTTCTGCCACCCTGGCCTGGCGGGATATACTACTGGTTGCAGCCCAGGTGCACCATGGGTGAGACCCTCTTCTATCCCCTAGGGACACACCCCACCACTCCGCAGCACCTACCCCACCCCGACCACCAGTAGGAATTTCTGCCGCGTTCCGGGAACGCCCAAACCCAGTCCTAGAACAGACCAGTGAGTATGTGGGAGAACTGCCTCTTCCCCCTATCCTCCTTGTCCCCTCCAGACTCTGCTCAGGCCTGGCATACAGGCCTGGGGTGCAAACCTGAAGCTGCAATCCCTGCAGAGAGTGTAGAGGATAGAATTACCCAGCTAGTACAGGAGAAGAAAATCTTGCCAGAGGGGCACAACAGGTTCACCCCCAAGGGCAGCAGCAGGAAGGAGCTAAGCACAGCAGCCAGACCCCAGCCAGGCACAGCTGGATAAATCAAAACTTTGTAGATCTGCATCTGAACTTCAGTACGTGCGAAGGTTATAACTATAACGAAGATCTACAACAAAGGTCAGAAGACAGTGCTACACAAAATGCTGCGAAGGAACAAAATGCAAGCTCAGAACTCAAGCCCACCCATAACAAGTGCAGAGGACACTAACACAGAACAAATTGG
>NW_004524759.1:5201904-5226987 GCF_000260255.1 Octodon degus | reverse complement strand
CCTGGGCTGGGACTGGTCCTGCCGGTGCAGGGTAGCAGGAAGCTCTCCACATACTCACTGGACCTGGGCTATGACTGGGTCTGGGGATTCCCGGAACTCGGCAGAAATTCCTACTGGGCGGGCGGGGTGGCGGAGGTACTGCGGAGTGGTGTGGGGCAGCCCGAGGGGGTGGGAGAGGGTCCGGCCCAGGCTGCGCCTGGGCTGGGATTGGTCCTGCCGACACAGGTTAGCAGGAAGCTCTCCACACACTCACTGACCTGGGCTAAGACTGGGTCTGAGGGTTCAGGGAACTCAGCATAGGATGGGTCAGGGTGGTGGAGGAACTGTGGAGTGGTGTGGGGTGGCCCGAGGGGGTGGGAGAGGGTCCGGCCCATGCTGTGCCTGCGCTGGGACTGGACCCGCTGGTTCAGGGTAGCAGGAATCTCTCCACACACTCACCAGACCTGGGCTAGGACTGGGTCCTGGGGTTCACGGAATGTGGCAGATGGCGCGCGGTGTGGGGTAGGAACTGCGGAGTGGTGGGGGGCAGCCCCCTCTGTGCCTGGGCTGTGACTGGTCCCGCTGGCGCAGGGTAGCAGGAAGCTCTCCACACACTCACTGGACCTGGGTAGGACTGGGTCTGGGGCTTCCCGGAGCTCAGCAGAAATTCCTACTCGGCTGGCGGGGTGGCAGAGGAACTGCGGAGTGGTGGGGGGCGGCCCGAGGGGGTGGGAGAGGGTCTGGCCCACGCTGAGCCTGGGCTGGGACTAGTCCCGCTGGCGCAGGGTAGGAGGAAGCTCTCCACACACTCACTGGACCTGGGCTAGGACTGGATCTCTATCTTTCCATTTTCTGAAATCCTCTGTGACCTCTTTTTTCAGAGTACTTTAATTTTCATTAAATAGAACTTTGACTTGTGTAGTTTGGTGAATTCCAAGGTATTTCATTTTTCATGGTGCTATTTTAAAAGATATTGTTTCTCTAATTTCACTCTCAGTGTATTTGTTATCTGTGTAGAGGAATGCTGTTGACTTTTGAGTATTGACTTTGTATCTGCTATGCTACTGAATTTGTGTATTAATTCTAGTAGCTTCTTGGTGGGGTTTTCCAAATAAAGTATCATCTGCAAATAATGATAGTTAAATTTCTTCTTTGCCTATTCTTATACCTTTTATTTCTCTCTCTTGTATAATGGCTCTAGCTAATGATTCCAGAACTATATTAAATAGGAGTGGTGATAGATGACATCCTTGTCTTCTACTAGATCTGAGAGTAAAAGATTTCAGTTTTTTCCCATTTAGGTTTATGTTAGCTGGGTTTGAGGGGTCAATTCGGGCAAAGGAGCAAGGAAGCTCTCCCACACACTTGCTGGTCCTGGGCTTGGGCTGTGTCTGTTGGCGTCCTGAGAGTGAGGTGGAAGTTCTCACTCACATGAGCACTTCAGTTGGGTCCAGAGGTGTCCAGTGGATTCAAGGGAGTGCAGAAGCTCTCCCACACAGTCACAGGGCATATACTTGGGCTGGATATGGAAGGGTCCCAAGAGTGCAGCCTTATGCAAACTATTTGAAAGAATCTTAAAAATATGCTTTTTGCACAGCAAATTTTTAGATTTCTTTCTTTCTTTCTTTCTTTCTTTCTTTCTTTCTTTTTTCTTTTTTTTTTTTTTGTCGAAACAACCTGAATGCCCATCAACTGAAGAATGAATAAAGAAGATGTACTGCTTTTATTTTTTTAATTTTTTTCTATCAGTAAACTATAATTTATTAAATTAAAACTTCAAGAATTAATCCAAAGAGGTGATAGTTTTAACATATTTAATATTTATTAAAAATTAACAGAAATAAAAATTTACCCATGCATGCTCTGAGGTTAAAATCTGTCCCCAAATGTATAACATCACTTTGAGGTAGCTTTACTAGCCCCCAGTTGCCACCATTACCAACACCACAACCACCACCAGCACCCCAGCACTAAGAAATAAACCCAGGGCATGTTGCACATGATAGGCAAGTGCTTTACCACAAAGCAACATCCCCAGCTCTTTGTATTTTTGTATTTAGGACAGGGTCCCACCCAGTGTGGCAGTGCATGGTTCTTTTATACAATGGAGAATTATTCAGTTATAAAGAAAGATAAATTTGGAGCGTTTTTAAGGTAAAAGGATGTAACTAGAGACCATAATCATAAGTGAAATAAATCAGACCCACATTTGTAAATATATATTGTCTTCCTAGTGTAAGAACCTGAAAGAGTAAATAATCTGAAAGGTACAGTAAATAATATTAAAGGAAAGAGATTGTTCAAAGGGAAGGAACAACTGAGATGAAGAAAATGAGAAAGAAAGAAAGAGAGAGAGAAAGAGAGAGAGAGAGAGAGAGAGAGAGAGAGAGAGAGAGAGAGAGAATGAAAGAAAGAAAGAAAATATATATGGTAGGTTCAGTAGTGGTACTGCTGATTTTGGTTGGTCTATTGTGAGGAACAGTCAATACTTAAATTCTTTTTAATTTTCCTTTCTTCTTTTTAATTTTTTGACCAATTTTGCATGCTCATATGGGGTAATCAGAACAAGTAATTTGAAGAATTATGCAGTGTAATGAACATTATTGAATTCCTGTATTTTGTTTACTGAAATTCTGTATTGTTTTTATTTTTTTTTACTATTTTTTATCTTATTTTTGAAAATGGGTGAAAAAAGAATTCAAATTGAGATCTAAAGTCCTCTGCCGGGTGCAGAAATAGTAAGAGTAAGTGAAGAGTAGCTTGAAAAAATGTAGTTATTTAAATCAGGATGCATCTGTAGGCTTTAAGATTTTAGTGCTTTTTTTTTCCTTTAAAGAATTTTTAAGTGATGAAGTAAAAAGTGGATCTCACCACAGAGTCAGCTATAACTTTATTTATAGCTTGAGAGTATAACAGCTAATTTCATGACTCTATCCTGCCAACTGAAATGTGCTAGAACTTTTATTTAATGGAGTTATGTATTGTGCTAAATAAATCTAAAACTGTTTTAGAGTTGGCCTGGGACTAGAAAAGGAACAAACAAAAACATACATTTATTCAAAAGTACTGATTACCTATTGTGTATTGATCACTTCTGGCCAGTTAAAGATATAAAGTTTCTACCTCTAAGATATTTTGGTGAATTACATTCATATTATAGTTGTTGCAGTATGAAATTGGATATCCTAGATCAAAAGAAGAAAAACACAATTGAAATGGAAAATGTGCTAGAGAACCCTCAGATAAGGTGGTATTAGAACATTGTTAGAAAATGAATCTAAGACTAATCATGTGAAAATCAAGCCTCAGAAGCTGCCTCAGTCAACTGTCATGTGCCTAGCTGCACACTGGCTGTGTGTCTTATGTATGTTTTTTCATTCATTCCTCATAAGAATCCTGTGAGGCCCAGAGATATAGTTCAGTGATGCAGTGCCTGCCTGGCAAACATGATATCATGAGCTTAGTACCCGTTAAAGACACACACACACACACACACTCCCATCAAATAGTATTGCTAATCTCACTTTACTGATCTAGAAATTTAGACTCAGAAGACAACAGCACCTTGTTCTTTGTCATAACTGGTAAATCTGGATTAAAATATACCTGACAATAAAATGTGCCATTCTTTATTTTGCATTTTCAATAGAAGGTCTAGCAAAAACAAAGATATGAAAAGTTCAAAGCCTGTCCTAAAAGACCAGGAGTTCACTGGCAAGGTAGAGTGATAAAAAATCAGAGCAATTTATAGCAGGATACAAAAGCTAAGACAAAAAAAAAAAAGCTAAGACTAAATGTTAGAGGTCTTTGAATGTCACACCAAAGACCTGAATCACATGTGATAGATCATGGAGGAAATTAAAAACTCTCTGATTAGAAGACTGGTATGATGATTACTGCACACACTGGGGTCAGTCTACCCAAGTCTAGGAGAAAGTAAGAAAGAAGATCTTTCCAACAATCCAGGAGAAGTGCACCCAGAGTGTGAGAGGCAGAAATGGGAAAAGTGTGGATGAGAGATGGGAAAATAAAGAAATTGAAGTGAGGTTTTGAACTTAGGAACATGTTATATTTTAATGTTTGAGGAGACACAGAAGGTCACTTAACTGAAAAACAAGTAAACAAACAAACAAAACAAAAAGAGGCAAGGAATAAAACAGGAAGAAAAATAATAATACAGGATTTTCTCTACTCATCTGTAGATGTTGGATTTACAGGAGCCTACCTTTGCCGAAGGGGAAATGTCCAGGGCTGTGCAGGCTGGGCTGTGCCACAGGCCTCATTACTGGTCCAGCTGGAGCCTTGCATCTTCAGATGGATGCTGCTTCAATTCGTCCATCATCCCTGTGACAGCCCGGGGATGATCTACTCCTGTGTGCTGGAACCCTGATGATGTGGACGGCAGTAATAACACAGCTGACAGAGTAGGAAAGACAGGGTGGTTTTTTTTTTTTTTTTTTTTTTTTCCTTAGAGGTACACTGGACAGGTGGAAAGGGAGAAAGTGAATTGAGAAATTCAATATTGCCTTTTCGAAGATTCAAAGTGACTGCTGCACTGTAGGCCAGGGTCAGTGTGATAAAACAGAGCTAGGAGAAATGGAATGCTCTGGATAATGCTACACTTCCCTCCAGGCGTGACAGATGTAGAAATCAACTTTAAGATTAAAAAATTGAATTGGTAATTTTGGACACACACTGTGATTGAATTATGTGGATCTTGGATGTTAATTAGAGACTCATGCCTGTCAAGCAAACTCTCATGTATGTATGAAGCAAAAATATCATTTAAACATATTGTTGAATAAAAAAAAAAGATGCTAAATCTGACTTGGCAAAATAGTTGTTCTAAAAATAATCTACATTTCCTTTTTTATTTTTTAGATGGGTAGAAAATTTTTAATTCCTGATCATTTTTATTGATGAAATATTAACACAGCATTCAAATTGAATACTAGTCAGAAAAATTGGTAAGGTGATAGATTTCCATTTTTAAAATTTGAAACTTAACAAAAATCAGATCAATATTTTAGAATAAAGGCTGTGCACTTTAATTCAATCTTCTTGGGTATGCCTAAGTAGATTCAATCTCTTCCCTAACTAAACATCTTGGATTTCTTAATTTCCAGATTTACTGCTGTGACTTATAAAGAGTTTCTATTTCCCCCTATACACAAATCGATTCCCCTTGGGTGCTGGTGTCTTAATCATATAATCACTTGGGCTGGAAGGACCGGTGCAGGTACTAATCTATTCTCATGAATCAGAGCAGGATTGATTTTATTATTACTAAGTCATTCCCGATCGATGGGTGTGTGGAGTTGGCCTTGAATCTCTCCAGTGGTGGCTATTCCACAGCCTCCCTTGGCAGCTGGTGTTATTTCCAACCATTCATGTCATTATAAAGTCAGTCCTTATGTTTAAGCTAAATTTTCCCATCTGGAATTGAAGCCTGTTACTTCTTGTTCAGTCCTGATTGACTAATGGGAATTGGTCCCTCTTCCCTTTATAACATCCTTTAATGAATCGGCAGACAGTTACGTTTCCCCCCAGTCTCCTTTTCTCCAGATGGAACATGCCCACTTGCCTGAACCTTTCCACACAGGTCTTATTTTCCAGACCCTTTGTCATTTTTGTGGCTCTCCTCTGAACTCTCTCTGTTTTGTGCCTCTTTTGAAATGTGACACTACAACCTAGATGCAGCATTTCATGAGAGGACAAAATCACAAAAGTGAAAGCAGAAACAATCCTGGTGTTCTAAATGACACCTACCTTGTAGTAATGATGTCACTGACTTTTAGCAGCATGAGCAGCAATGGAGTGTATATCAATATACTCTTACAAGGTCCTGCTAATTGTGCAAAGTGGGTGGTGCTAGATTTGTTAATGCTGGTTTGCATGGATCTCTAAAGAGGTCATTGATGGAGAAAATGTTGTCTCACTTCCACGGCATTTTGGAGAGTGTCTGAAGTTGAAGATTTTTCAGTGTCCAACTATTCTTCTGCCTCCATGCCAGCAATGATCAGTACAAAATTCGATGCTTAATAAATTGTAGTTCTTCATTATCATGCACTTTTAGAATATTTATCAAGTTTTTATCAGCACAAAGAAACAAATGAAATATATACGAATGGACAAAAATATCAAAATATTTTTAAAACAGAATAGTTTTAAGTTGTCCATTCCAGCTTTCCATTTTAAATAACCTTAAGAAAGTCATAATCAATATTTGATAATTGTCCCAAACATCATTTGATGAAACAACGGAACTCACAGAATTCCAGAATGCTATGTTCGGGCAAGAAGTGTAAAAATACAACCTTTACTAAATATGTTTTGGAAAGTTAAATGCAAATAAGTAAAAATCAATCACTCAAGGTGAACACAAATCTGATTTGCTTTTAGGCCAGGGGTATAGCCCAGCAGCATAAGTGCCTGCCTGGCAAGTACAAGGTCCTGAGTTTGATCCCCAGTACCACACACACATGCACCCACACATGCACACACACGCAAATTAGTGATTTGCTTTTAGTAATTAATTTAACAAAAAATGTAGTTGCATAGCTAATGAATGTCAGCAAGTATCTTAATATAGGAAATACAACAATCAAATAAGATGCCTGTCTTACTCTTAAGTGGCTCTGGTGCAAAAGCCTGCTTCTCACTCTCCCCAAGCATTCCATGTTCCATGATTGCATGACCAATGTTCAATTCCCAAGTAAAGATTTCCTCACTGGTGTCTAAAGAGGTTGGGTTGAAAAAGGCAGTAGGACTTTGAAAGCTGCACACAATTGTGCGTCACCATGATGGCCAAAAGACTAACTCCATTTTGGGGCAATTGTTTGGCCTTGCTGAAGATTTAGCATTGTTTGTAGAACCACATAATTTAACATGTCTCAACACTCTCAGAATTAAGTTCTATACTGTATGTTCTGTAGTTAATCCCTCCATTAGAAAGCACTATTCTTTCATATGAATATGAGATATAAGAAGAAAAACCTATCCTATAAAATTTAATGAGTGTGTACAAAGGCCAGAGATTTTGCCAAAATATAGTCATGATCTGGTATTTAGCACAGCAACCAAAATTCTGCATGTCAAAAAATTTTCTAGGCAATGATAATATTCCTGTTGCTTACGTCACATTTAAAGTGTTGGGATTCTAGAGGGAGTTGCTTAGAGACTGACTCAGGTGGATTGGAGTCCAGCAGTGCAGTACTAACACTGAGAAAGTGTAGCTGGGGCAATACAAAGACTCCATAGCCTCATAGGACCTGCAGAAATGTGGTTATATGTCACTTTCTCTTTATTACAGCTTCTGTATACAGCTTCAAAAAGTGCATAAGTAAAGAACATAAATTAATTTTTCTTACCTTTACCATAAAAGATCAGAATGACTCAACATCCTTTCCTTAGCCAATCACAATAAGCCCAGCATGTTAAAGCCAGTTTGATTTAGGGATTTGCTTTATAATATTATGGTCATTTTTTTATTGACCATGAGGGTATAGTTATTCAATTTTATTAATATGAATGTTTTAATTTTTAAAGAAGAGGAGTCATAATTCTTACCTGAGTCACTTCTAATTTCACTACTTTTGCACATATGAAAATTGTTTCACGATTTTTTTGCCATCTCTAATTTTGGATGATGTCTGAAGATGAAAAATAAAGCAATCAGTCGATCCGATCAGTTCAATTACGTAAAAAAAGAGATCAACATATTGTGTTAATTGGCTCAAATTCAAAGGCATTTGTCTCAATCTAAAAGGTGACTTAGTTCAATTCTTACACTCAGTAGAGCCAAACACAACAGTATGCTATTCTCTGGAACAAGATATTCATGGCAAGATTAAGTGAAGGTCTCTTACCATGATGCCCCTAAATCCATGATTTCTTCATATCATCCACCTATTAATATGTAATGGTAGAATAACTGTAAAATCAGAAACTTGTTTTAATTTTTTTGATTTCAATTGCTATTTAAAAATTACTTAGTGGACACTTAGTAGACACTTTGGAGAGGGTCTTTTATATCAGGCCAGGAATGTTGGAAATGTTAATGGGGCAGTTTTCATTTAACACAGTCTAAGAGCTCATGTCTTGAAGCTAGGTAGGGTCCCGGCACTTTTTCTCACACAGCCAGCCATTAGTTCAAAGTAACATGTACAGAATAGGTGAGGAATTAAAATAAGACAAAGATTTTAATGCCTATGCCATTTTCAGGGGTTCTGTTCAACAAAATATTTTAGACTACTAATTAAAAGAGACAGTTTTCAAAGCATACTCAAATGACATGAAGTAAGCATATACTTTAGTAATCTTACATCACCTTAGCATTGTTCTATTTCTATATCTGAATTGAATTCCATGTTTGAGATCCCTCTCCAATAGGCCTCACATTCCTATGAGGCAGGAGACACTTGTCTCTCTCTGATGCGGTGCCTAGATGCTTGTGCGCACTCACATAGCATGTAAAGAGATTTTGAGTGGGTTAGTAATCACCCCACAATATCTAGGTCAATTTTTTTGCTAACTGAGAATTTCAGGATTTCCATAGAAAGTATTTAGTGTTGTGATTTTATATGGTAAGTTCAAAATATTTAGGAGTGAAGGTTAATGTAGTAGAACTACAACATCTAAAACAATATACATTAAATGGACTTTTTAGGCTGGGGAAATAGGCAAATACCCTTTTTGGGGGGGGAAGGGTCTATAGGGTGTTCAGGGACTTACTACTAGATCGGACTCATAGTGATCCGCCTGTTTGCAGCCTCCCAACAGCTGATATCACAGGCGTATGCCACCACGTCATCTCAATTGCCATTTCAGCGTGCTCCAGGGGCAGGCCTGGGCATTGAAAACCCTCAGCCCCTGTGCCTGCTTGCAGGCACTTTAATCCACTGAGCTATTTGGCCAGCCCTATGACAAATATCTTTTTTGTTTGCTTCTCTTTAGTACTAAATACTATAAGGAAACTTGATCCATATTCTTAGACTCATCATGGATAAGAAGAAGTTATCTTGCCAAATATTTCTTTTATTTCTTACTATCCAAACAAAATTGCTCCTGGGGTAGACATCATTTTCTTTATGATATATTGCTTCTTACATATCATTTTGCACAATACAGATTGGGATACCTTTAAATAGGCAAAGACAAATGAACCCTAATTCCAGGAGAAAGAAAATTTAATAGAAAAGACATGTAGATATCCTGATACTAGAAAAAAAAAAGACAAGAACTTTAATATAGCTAAAGCATGCAATGGAAATTGGACAATTTGTTGGCATAATGAGAAATTCTAGCAGATAAATACAAGCCATCAGAGGGAGAAGTTCTGAATGTATTTTAGGGTAATGTTTTCTTGAAAAACTGACCCATTTCCTAGGTAATAACTGCAAACTGAAGCAAAGTACAAATTAATTATCAATTGGCTGTGATAAGCTAAAGCATGTAAATTTAAGAAAACTGTTTGAAAATAAAATAAGTAAAAAGCATGTATTGGATTATATTTTTCTGGTCCTTCCTTGACAAAGCTGTAATTGTGGTTGCAGAGGAATGCTAAAACTCCAACAAAAATTTAATGTATTTGTGGGCAGGCAATCTCAGGGAACATTTCCATGCAGCTATAGGAAAACTGGAAAAGAGAAAAGTAAAACCAAGATGCTCACATTCTATAAAAGTGATACTTGTGCCTTTCTTTGACTTCTGGATCACACATATTTGGAACACACTAAAAATATTTAAACTGAGATGTGAAACTCATTCACAACATGCATAAGAAAATTTGGAGTTTGTGCCTAGAAAATTATGTTTCTGCTAAAATGAAAGTATCAACACACATTTCAAAAACAGTACAAAGTCTTGTTGTGTACAACATAATGTTGAGGATGTCAATTTAAAATTAACATGCAGAAAGACAGGAAAATGTAAATTATCCTCCAAAGAAAAGATAATTGACAGATGCCAAAACCAAGATACTCTAATTTTGGCAACATCACTAAATAAGTTTAAAGCAAATGACACAATAGTATTCAATGGAGTAATAAGAAAATGTGTAAGTAATGGAAAAAAGTCATGTTAGAAAAGATATAGAATTTAAATTAAAAACTGTAAAGGTTACACCAGAAAACACAATTTTTGAAATAAATTTTTTTTGGATAAAGTAGAATGATTACAAGGAAAGTGAAATTGATGATAGAACTAAATACTTTATCCAGTATGAAGAAGGAATTTTAAATCCATTTTTAAAAAACTGACAGGGCCAAAGATGTAGTTCTATGAAATAGCCTGCATGGCAAGGACAAGGTAATGAGTTCAATTCCTGGTAAAAATAAAATAAAATAAAAACCAACCAACCAAGCAAACAAACAAAAATCTAATAGAACCCCAGGTTTTGAGACAAAAATGTTTAAGTTACATATAAACTAGTGGAGCCACAAAAGGGGGAGAAGAGAATAAGGCAGAATTGATACCTGAAGAACTAATGGGGAAAATTTCAAAATTCTCCAAATAGGGTTACAGATTGAAATTTACAAATTCAAGAAACTCCATGACTTCCAAACCATAGAAACTCAAATTACAAGGACTGGCCAAATAGCTCAGTGGACTAGACAAGCTGAGAGACAGGGGTTCGATCCCTGCAATGCCCTGCCAGCCCCGCCCCAGGGCATGCTGAGAAAGGGACTGAGACTAGGCGTGGTGGTGCACACCTGTAATCCCAGAGGTTGAAAAGCTGAAAACAGGAGGATTTCTATGAGCCTGAGCTGCATAGTAGATCTTGTAGTCCCTGTAAAATATATTAAAAAAAGAAACTCAAATTACATGCTATTTACTAATATCATATAAAACTTTTGACAACCTGAAAAGTAAAACTATACTTGGAAATAGAAAAAAACATGACACGTTGCATTTAACAATTGAAATGACTGACAACTTTCCATTAGATGTCAAAGTGGAATAGCATAAAGTACTAAAAAATTATAAAACTTCAGTTTTCCCTTGTACAAGAAGTCATCTAAGATGATTCTGAGAGAAGTTGAAATTAACAGCTTTCTACCTTGCATGATAAACTTGGACATAAAGTTTGTAAATCTATGATTGGACTAATTTCCTGCCATAGTTTGGTCTGAAGTACCCTCTCCTCCCTGAACTTTGAATGTTTAAGACATGGTCCTCAGCGTGGCACGCTTGAGCCATGGTGGAAATCTGGGAGGTGAGGCCTCGGGGCAGTCTTTGTCACTGGGAACATGCCCTTGGGGCTGAAGAACCGAGGACAGAACCCTATAGTTTTGTGGTCTCTTTTTACTCATCAGCCCTGAAGGAAGTGGCTTTGCTTCTCCACCTGCTGGTGCTGCTTCACCACCCTCTAAGGCCAAGATAGAGCAGAACATGCACTGAAAGCTTCTAAAGAGCAAACTGAAATAAATAGTCCTCAAGTTGACTATTTTGTTACAGTGACTGTACCTGACCCATACACTATGTACCTTCTGAACTCTAATGTTTGCATTTATTTCCTATGGTTCCAGGAGACTATTTCTTTATCTTCTTCTATCAACTGTCAACCCGAATGTCTCAAGAAATGCTGACTATTTTCCCCATAGTTCTTCAGAGTCTATCCTCTTATTTCTTAGTATCCTTTGATGTTCTTCAGTGCTTCAAATTTTTTTTTTTGCTCCAAATGCCTTCAGGGCATGTTTGGCTGGCTTGAGTTGTGGGAATCGAACCACAGCAACCTGAGCCTGACTGCTTTGTTGAAGCAGCCACTTAAAGAACTGAGCTAAGGGGCAGGCCCCCAGTATTATAAATTTACAAAAAAAAAATTTCTTCAATAACTTTTCTTATTATCAAAAGGAGCATTAGATTGTTCAGACTACTTCAATGTTCTTTAAATTGTTGTTATAAAATTATGAGATTTTATTTAATATGCTTATCCTGTCATTCTCGCCACTTTCTAAGGAAGTTCCAAAAGTCCTCTTTCATGAGTATCTTTAGTTACATGATCCTGGCTGCCTTAATATCCTGACTCATTAAAATATATTTACCTTTCATGGTCATTTTCACCTTGAGTAAGAGCCTGACATCACATAGTGGCAGATCCAGTGAATAAGGTAGACAAGGACAGCTTTGTGTTCTTATGAGTTGTCTCTTCCTTTGAATGGCACTTGGCAGCAGCGTTTACAGCATTTTTTAAAGACACTCAGGAAAGAGGACTTTCCAGAACTGCTTCAGAAGGTGATAAGAATGATGGGATACGTATGTTCAAAGTGAGGGGGAGTATTTTGAAGAACATTATTGTGTTACTGTAAGAAACTTGATAAAATGCAGACATTCATTACAATCTCCCCGCTCTTTTATCTTACCTTGGGTAACTGAGACAGAATCAGTACATCAAAGTTTGTGAAGAAAGTCAGTTCAATGAGAAATTGGGATAAATATTGTGTTAGTTACAGACAGGTTGAAAAGCTTAGCAAATATAAGAAAAGCTGAACATACAACATCATTAAACATTCTAGACGTACTAAATAAAACCACAAATTGAATTTATTTTGCATGTATATGAGAAGGATATATAAACAGCATCTGGCATTATTAAATATCTGTGAAGACAAAGAAATAGGAGTACTTCAAGCTAGTGTCAGGACCTATAAAATGTTTGAAAAATATTTCATCCTTATATAGTAAAGTTGAAAATCTGCATGCTCTATGGTTAGTTTTCTCATAGAATGACTCAGAACAATATTTTCTTCTTTGCTCCTGTACACATATAGAAGATTGTTGATGTTCCAGTGTTTTATATAAGGTAACTGCAAAGCCCACAGTCCCAGCCACAGTAGGATGGCTATGCTAGCTGTGGTGCCGAGATTGCTGCAGGACAGTATTGAGTCATGACTAAACACCACAACATGAAGATCTCACCAGCAAATCTGAAGGAAAACAGATGGCTGTAGAGGAAAACAGATGTAGAATTACATTTATATTGAGGTAAAATATATAAATATGAGAGTAAGAAGTTGTTAAGAAACACTGTAAAACCCAAGATAACATTCATGTTTAGGGAGATGGAAGGAGGATGAAAGTAGTTCTTGATTCCACTAATGTTCTTTTCCATTTTGCCACAGGTATTAGGTGGATATTAGAGCAAAAGGGTAACTTATTTTGTTTATGAGGCAAAGATGACCAGCATCTTTCAATCTATCATGTTTCTTTTTTAGCTTTCTGACAGTGTAAAATAAAAATGCATTACTTCTACTTCTACTCAGAAGCTCCATGTTGGTTTTGATACTTTTTTTTTTTTTTCTTCACATATTTGGTACAGGGTCTCACTATGCAGCTGAAACTCATAGTGATCCTCCTGTTTTCAGCCAACCCCAGCGCTGGGATTACAGGCATACAACACCATGCCTGATCTGCTTTCTTAAAGGATTTTTTGGTGCTGGGTCTCAAATCCATGACCTTACACCTGCTAGGCAGACACTTGTGCTGCTGAGCTATCTCCCCAGCCCCCATGATATTGATTCTTGCTCTCCCTCTCTCTTACGATGCTCAATGCAGTCCGGTCCTGAGAGGCTGGGAAGTGCAGTGACTCCCAACCTGTGCGGCAATCACAAATGTGCAGCCGAGTCTGTTCTGCTGCTGAGCTGTGGTGGTTGGAAGATTAGGCCGATGAGCTGCACTTTGATGTAAAATATTTTCAATTTATGATGGGCTTATTGGGATATAACTCTGTACATCAAGGAGCCTTTGAATTTCATACCAAAATTTTTTTGTAAGTCTGAAGCATTTTATCTTTGAATAAAATTGCATGTCTATTATGCTTACTAATTTAACCTAAAGACACATTCAACAAAGTGTAAAATGTATGGGTAATCATTCCCAAGAGGTTTTTTTTTTTTTTTTTAAAAAAAAATAGCAAATAGTTGAAAATAATCTATAAATTTTCCTGTAGGGTATGATTTATGTTGAATATTTTATGGTACAGCTTTATTGAGTCTGATGTTAACAGAGATATAGTTTATCTGCACTGTGAAGACATCTAGATAAGAAATCATGATGCACAAAAAACATATAAAATTGTACATGTGTGTTTTGTCTGGGTTTTTTTCTTAAAAGATATAATCATCTAATTCTGCCTGCCTTCACCTTTCTCTATGTGCCTTCGGGCAGATTGCAGTACATTAAATCAGTACACACTCTCACATAAGAGAGTAAAGGAATCTCACCCATGGGAATCCTGCTCAGAAATGTGAACGGCATGAGAGAGTGAGGTCAAGGTGTGTGTCCAGATTCCCTCCTCACCTCAGTCTCTCTGGGTCCCCAAGCTTGCTGTGTCTTACAGTCTTTCAGCTGTGTCAATTCACTGTCTTCAGATTTCTAAGCCATCTTTTCTGACTTTTCTGCACCTGGGCTAACTTCTTAGAATGGAACCTTTATTAAATCCACTTTAGAGTATTTTAATTTGACTGTTCACATTTTTCATGTTGTGTCACCTCTCCATTCATCTATTATGCATGTTCATGTATTCAGATAGAACATACAATGACATTATTACATATGACATAGTCATACTATGGACTATGTCACTAATCAGAAAATGGGCTGTGAACCTGAATTCCATAAAGAAGCATTTTCCAAAGTGCATTTTAAATGGAGTGCAGAGTAAGGGAGGGAAGTTACGATCACAATCATTATTTTATATCCATACTTAATTACACAAATAGAGTAAAGCCTGATAGACTGACTGATGTGAATTATTGTTTGCTTCCTTTATTCTATGCTATCCTGTGATCCATTTCTGATAGCGGATAAAACCTTTGTGTTTAATTATTTAGTATATTAGGCCCATTAAGTGCACTTTTAGCTTAAGATAATTTCAACTTATGATGATGCAATGCTATAGTATACAAAAGAGCATGTGAACTTCATACCAGAAAATGTTAATCCAAACTTTTTGACATCACAAATTATTCTAAGTAGAAAACTCAATCTTGGCTCTTTAATTTTTAATGCTTGCATTGCTAGGGTGCTTGTAGCCCAACTAACTCATTTTCCCCCATGTTCCTTCTATGGGCAAAGTTCCAAGACATGGAAGAGCACTGGAAGTGAGGAGAGTGTGGGTGGTGGTCGTGTCCTAGGTGGAGCTTTGTGGCTTCAGGATGTGGATAGCATCACTTAGGAAGGGAGGAATGTTAGCCACTTCTGGGGAAGTTCCTGAAACAAATAAGGTCTTCTTGACCTGTGCTCAGTATCACAGAAAGAGAAAATGTTCATCTCTTAAAATCATCAAACCAGAGACAATTGAAACATTTCTTATGACTAGGTAGGGGATGTAGGAATAGTAGCAAGTTTCCTATTATCTAATTAGGTACTTAATTTCTCCACTTGAAGCATATTTATTGAAGGTTTATTATGTTCCAGATATATTACTGGGAACTTGAAAAATAATAATGAACAAAATTATTGCCTCCACAGAACTTACACTGATATGTTGAAAACAGACTATGAAAATGATTGAAACATTAAAAATTCACTGTGTTAGTAAAAATTCATTTGTGGTAGATGATATACTCAAGAAAAGAACAAAGATTTTGGATAAGGAAGACCTTCCTTCCTGAGAATATGACTTTTTAATACACACCAAAAGATATCTGTGAAGTGTTACAGGAAAAAGGAACAGAGAACAGAGCGGGTTTCAGGTGGCAGTGATCCTGGAAGCTCCACCGATCTGGGAGGATCCTGGTGAGCTGGACAGAGAGGGCAGGTGGGTGGTGGTGCAGGAAGGTCCTGCCAAGAGCCAGGCCAGACCATGAGGAGAGCTCCACAGTGCTGAGTGGGCATCCACTGACCAAGTTCAACTCAAGGGTGCTAAGAACTGTAAGGTTCTAGGGTCCCTCTGATGGGGCTGTGAAATAGGAATACTCTAGGGGGAAGGGAACAGAAGGAGAATGGCCAAGTGATTATTGTAATTAGAGGCACTGGAAGGGGAGGCGTATTCCACACATCAGGGCTGTGACACATGAAACAATTGGAATAAACAGATCTTGGACTGGAGATGGCCAACATAAGCAGTGATGTACATGAGATGCGGATCAAAGGCTATGTAACAATCTGTCTGGCTTGGAATGAAGCTGATGACAGTCCTGGCCGCTCTGATACCTGACACAGTGTGCTCATCCTAGCTCATATTCCTGGGACAGAGGTGAGGGCACAAAACTCAAAGCAGGGTGATATTAGGGTTCTTGTTGGAGCATCTTACAAGCCTACAACAGAAAATCACTTTTCTTTTACACATGAATCTGAGTGGAAATTTATATTTCATATATGTGCATAGTTGTGTATATGTAAGAACTCGAAAGAGATCAAGAAGCAGACAGAACATTAAATATTGACTCATATCCTCTTACTCACATACAATAAAAAGTTATGACTTTAATTCTCCTTAACTTACTTTTTAATATATAGTCTGATGAAGGACTTCGATCGCATTACTTTGCATACAAGCAAACAATTTGTCAGGGAGTAGACAGTAGAATTTTTTAGGGGCTACAAGGATTTGAAGAACATTGGAAAATGAAGAATTTTTCATTTTGTGTTTTGTCATCAGACCTCCACATTCATAGATTCCACATATGCAGACTCAAAATCGGCAGATTGGAAATATGTATGCACACGTATCAGGTGTGTTCTCTGTTGTTTCCTAAATGATGCAGTTTAATGACAATTTACACATGTTTATATTTTGTTAGATATTTCTATTGTATTAATCACCTAGAAATGCCATTAAGTGCATGGGAGGATGATCCTAGTTATAAGAAAATGTCACTCTACGTTATGTAAGAAGTGTTCACCCTTATGGATATTGGTATCCTTCAAGGTTCTGAAGCCAGTTCTCCAAGACCCTGGAGTAACTACTGTACTTTTTTTTTTTAGAAGGTTCATATAAAAGTTTTGTGATTTAAAAAGGGGAAAACAAATGTAAACTGCATTTCTCTAGAATATGTTGTAATGATTCTATTGCCAAATTTACCATTTAAAAAATTAGCATTCTGCATCGAGTGTCATATACTCTGCTGATTTGAATACGTTCCAAGTTACTTAGCTATTTTTAGACTAAATATGGTTCAAATTTTGCCCAGTTACATGTTTTTCTCATTAACGCTTATTGCCCTAAGCATCCTGTTCCTATTATACTCATTCTCAATGACTGAAGTAAAGTAGCTATTAAGAATTTCAACCCTCACCTTGCTGGCTTCTGATTTTTCTCCTGTCTCTTAAAAGTAGGGAGTCCACATTGTTTGCCATGTGATTTGATTTTATAATCACTTCTAATCTCCAACACGCTTCCCTTTACATCCCTTGCTGATGGCATTCTGTTACAGATTTCCTGTTTTGTATGTCCCCTGGATGCCCCTACTAATTATTTTTTTCTCCAAGTATCATTTTAAAAACTCATTTGATTCTTTTTACAGCATTGCCTTCTTTCTTTTATTCTGTTGCTTTTTTAACTACTTCTTAAGTAGAGAGAAAATCTTAAGGAAAATGAAAATCAGATATTGGCCAAGGAGAAGTTTCTTTCCTTTGTCTCCCTGGTTATGAAATGCCAAATTTTCTTAAAAAGGAGTGTAACTTTAGCAGTCATTGATTTTTAAGTCAGTAAAATATATTTTTATCATTCTTTCTCTTCCTTGCCCCAAAGCTTACAATTTTGGGGTGGGGAAAAATTGATAAAAAATACTCATAAGATGGTCAAAGAAATTTGAATTTTGTTATAAAAATCATTAATAAAATTGTGAAAAAGCATGTTTTTTAATTGTTTGCAAGCTAGTCAGATATAATTATGGAGCCTCATTCCAAATGCCCTGATGACTTGTATTAATTTGGTTGTCCGTTAATGAACACAGTAGCAAACCACAGCTTGAAGAAGGAAAGGTTTGATTTGTTGCATGTTTGTAGAGGATTCACTGCACAGTGGCTCATGATGGAAGGGTCTGGTGGAAGAAAGCTCACCTCAGGCCATCCAGGAAGTAGAGAGAGAAGGGACCTGCCAGGCACTACAAAGGCACATCCTCAGACACCTCTCCCAAGCAGGCCTAGCCCCCTAATGACATGCTTAACTATGAACACCATCATGGATTAATCCACTGATGAATAGAACACCCCTGATCCAATCACCATCCCAAGAGTCCACCTCAGAACACAGGAGAGTTTTGGGGACATTCTAGATCTAAACCATAGCAAGGAAAGGAAAAGAAAAATGATCCTAGAAAAGGTTAGCAAATACAGGGAATTCTGCAGTATAGCCATATGTATAAAACATAAAGAAAGTCTGAGAATATGGACCAATTGAAGCAATTTAAATAGATTAAAGTATTAAGAGAATTAGACGTTACTCCAAGTAACTTGAAAATATAAAATTTATCCAGATAAAATTTCCTCACCACAAAAATTTTTTAGCCACTTCACATAAAGCTATGCTTTAACTTTAATGAGTATTTTAATTTCAATGGGGAAGTTGCAAATCCTATAGAATGTAAGTAGGAAAAAGTTACTTAGAATGAATATTTTTATTAAAGCTTCTACAACTCCTTTTAGTCTTCCTTCTGCAGCAAAATGAGGCACCACAAGGGAACAAACACCAATTGGCCAGAGTAAAGATGGTGGGGAATGGACTGTGTACTAACTGGGGTTCTCAGAGAAATGGAACCAACAGGTGACAAGTGTGTCTACAATTGTCTTTGTGTGCATGCATGAATGTGTGTGTGTACACAGCCCTATACAATAGTATTTATTGTGGAAATTAGTTTATATAATTATGAAGGCTCAACTAGAAAGGTGTCACTGTAATTCAATTTTGAGATAATACTGAAAACTGGAGAAACTGATGGTGTAACCCCTGGAGTCCAGAAGCCCTAGAAACAAGATGTTCAAGAACAGAAGATGGATGTCCTAGCAGAAAGAGAGGGAAGGGGAGGGAAGGTTAGGGAGAGGCTAAACGGGGTAGGAAGGGAGAGAGAGAATTTGTCCTTCCTTTGCTTGTTCTGTGGGTTGGGGAGATAAATGGAGAAATATCTCTCTGCCGATTCAGATGCTAATTTCTGGAAATGTCTTTAAAGACATATTCAGAAACAGGGATTTACCAGTTCTCTGTGCATAACTTATCCCAGCCAAGTGGACACATAAAACTTCACATCACAAGCTACACAGCTGGATGTGTGATAAGCCACTATGGTAATGAAGAAGCTGTGACATAAACTGACCATATCAGATAGGAAATGCATGAATGTTTAAATGTGCCCAAAAAAGGAACAGCAGTCATGAAAAATGGTTTCACTTTAAATTCATCACCAAAACCTTAGTGGGCTCATGTTACTTCTGAAAGATTCAACTGCTAATCCATGGAGGGAAAAAAAGATAGCCTCATCTTCCTAGGTGAATATTTCCACATCTTTTCCCCCTACTCAAACAACCAACACCATTTCTTGCTTTCCCTCTTGACTAAGGGCTTTGTCTTAGCTGAGCAATTGCTGCGAAATAACCAGGAAAGACATGTTCATGGTCCATTACCAACTACAGCATCAACCTTCAACGGCTGGTATCCCTGGTGACTGTCCTTGTTTTTGTATGCAACAGTTCTCTTTGGGACACTCTAGCTAGGTCCTTTCCTGTACTTAAGAATTTTCTGTGTTTCTCATCAAATGATTAGATGTTTTCCTTTCTGAAGAATCTTTCCTTTCCCTGGCAAGTGCAAGGGCCTGAGTTCAATCCCCAGTTCCGAAAAAAAAAAAAAAAACTCTCCAAAGAATCATTGTTTAAATATATTATTTCCTATCTTACAATAACAACACCAGACAATTTCTTTAAGCCAACATGTCCTATCAGCTGCTGCCCCCATCCTCAGCAGTCCCTTGACAGGACTGTTTATCCTAATGCTCAGTCTCCAGTGCCTCCTCTTCCACTCTCAATTGAACCTACGCCAATCCCAATTCCATCTCTTTCTCTACAACTTCCTGAAAATGTTCTTTTCCTTATCAATAGCATCTGCTACATCAAGTCCAACGGCAGAATGTAAATTATTTATTTGTAAACAACTGTACTCATTTAACTCAGTGAATCCTATTATCAGGAAATAGAATCCAGATAATCTCACTATTGAGAGCTCTATCATCACTGTCTCCTTTTTACCGCTATGCCCACTGTTACTATCTTTCTGTAAATCAGATGACTGAAGTAGTTTTAAATGCATCTCAATGCTTGTACTATCAGTTTCTTTCAGTCTGTGCTCAGAGGAGCATCATGTATATGAATTCTGAAGATGCTAGACATGTGCTGTAACCCTGTCTCAGAGGATGGAAGTGAGACCACGGAAACAGGCCAGAACCTGCACGTGGGGACTGTCTGTTCACATATTCATCAACTGTATTTCATTCACCTATTCCACTTAGCACTCTTTCAGTGACTGTGGGCAGAAGACAAAAGCAGACTCTCCTGATAGGAAAGGCATTCGCTCTTGGGAAGAAGGAAACAATTAGCAGTGATTCTTCACATAATGTTCCAGATGATTATAAACTCTAAATCAGAAAGCAGAGGTAGAGGTATAGGGTAGGAGGCTGTGAAGGAAGATCATGCAACTGCTGGGATGGACATGTGAAAGGACAGGGGCGCTGGAGCTTGTCAGGAGAGGGGTCAACAGGACCAGAGCATGTGACTGCATGACAGCTGAAGCTGACAAACTTGCCAGTGATCAGCAGTCCTCTAGTTTTTCTTTAAACTTAGGGATTGAACCTAAGGCCTTTGCACTGAGGTATAGTTCCACCTCAATATAAATGTAAGTATAAATCTCCATGTTTGAGATACATAATGTCTCCATTCCATGTATGGTGTTGGAACGTAGGCATAGCACCTCTTCATTCCTTTTTTCAGCTCCTTCCCTCTCTCCCTTTTGCCTCCCTCTTTTGATCCCCTTCCCTTTTTAGCCCTTAAGTATTTATTATTGTTTAAAGAGAATAAAATTAGCAAAAGAATATTAGAAATGATACATATTTTCACTAATCAAATGAATAGAAGTTCAACAATGTTGTTATATTGTATGACAAGATCTATCTCACTACTTCCTATTAACTAGATTTTATTTTATACTTTATAATTTTGGGTTCCATATACAAGAGAAATCTTGCAATATTAAAGCTTGTGTGTCTGATTTATTTTGCTTAACGTTATTGTCTCAAGGTCATCCATTTTCCTACAAATGACTTATTTACTTTTATGGCAGAATTTTACTCCATTGTATGTAAATACCACATTTTCCTTATCTGGTCATCATTTTTTCACTGTTTTTAATCTTTTATTTATTTGTTTGGTACAGGGTCTCCCTCTGCAGCTCAGACTCATAGTGATCCTCCTTTCTCAGCCTCCTAGTACTGCAATTACAGGCGTGCAGCACCACACCTGGTTTTGGGGGCCGACTCATAGAATCAGCATAGCATGCGGTACTAGAGATCAAACCCAGTTCATTGGGTTTGCCTGGCAGGCCCTTATACCACCGAGCTATCTCCCCAGCCCTTATTCCTTCATCTTTTGATGAATATGTATGCCACTTTCAAGATTTAGCTATTATGAATTTGTTGCTGTACATATGGGTATGTGTCATCACTGTAATACTATGACTAAGCTCATTTAGAAAGATATGTAGGAGGTAGATCAAATGGAATCTTTAATTTAGTTTTTTGAGAAATCACCATACTGATTTCTATGGTGGTAGTACTAGCTTACATTCCCATCAGTAGTGTAGAAAAGTTTCTTTTCCCCTACAGCCTTAATCGCATTTGTTATTGTTCAATTTCTTGATGATAGCCATTCTTCATGGAATAAGATAGAATCTCAGTGGTGTTCAAATTATACTTCTCTAATAGTCACAGATATTGAGCATTTCTCTGTGTATTTCAACCACACAGGAACTTCTAAATTCAGATCATTTCCTAATGAGAACAATGACCTGAGGGAGGAAAATGGTATTAGTAATTGTATCTTTCTTGTTCTTAAAAGCAAAATGCAAGCCAGCGAGATAAGTCAGTGATCTGAAGCACCTGCTTAGGCTAGCTTAGGCAGGTGCAGGGGACTGTGGTTTGGTCCCCAGTATCACGCTGCACCTGCCTGGCCCTCAGGGTATGATGAGCTGGCCAAAAAAAGAGCAAAATATTTTGATTGTTACTAGTAGAATATACTGATGTCTAGAGACTCAACAGATTCATAAAACCATAGTGATGCATATGTCCACATATATGTATGTATGCATATATACATATAATGATATATATGATTTATTTATGACATTTCTATAAAATGAGTTTCTCTATCATTGACTATCAGATAAAATGAGGTTTTATTTCACCCTGAATTCAGATTTATATATTTTTAGTAATGTGTACTTTTCTGTCAGTAAAAGTTATTTAGGGAATACATTTATATACATATGGCTTAACAGTGTGTTGCTGGATATGAAAGGCCCACTTGGGGATTGTTGTCAACTGCATAAAAGGAGACCTAGAGGAAGATGGTGTGCTCTTGATTCTCTTGAGACTTGTTGCACTGATTTTCCTGATATGAACTCAGCTGTTATCAGAAGAAGATCTTAGGTCCTGGCTGTTACTCAGTATGGCTGCAGTTTCCTTCAGGGGAGCACTGCACTGGTTCTTACACTGAATGTGGCTTACTGGCTCCAGTACAGATCCCTCAGCTTGTTGACAAAGATATTTTATCCCATTAGTGCCGATTTTCTAGCTTCTAACACTGATGTTTGGGCCTTCCCAGTGCAGTTCCTTGATACAGACTTGCATGAGAGTGTTGTAGACTCTAGGCCTTCAGCTGAAATTCCTCAGGACTATCTCATGGGATCCAGACCCTCAGCTGGATTTTTTGAGTCTCTAATATGTGGATAGATCTCCTGGACTCTTCTGCAGTTGATGTTTTGGGTGAATATTATAAAATAATCCTGTAAATTATTAGTCCTATATTAAACCTATTCCTTTCTATATATCCATACAGATCCAAAGTGTTGGATTTGTTGTCATTTGGCTTTGTTTTTCTGAGTGTTGGATTCATTCACAACAGAATTCCTATCATGATGAAAAATTGTCACCACTAGCTCCAACCTCACTCCTACTTCTCAGCATACTCAGTAGAGTGAAAAGAACAATTTCTCCCTGTTACTTCACCAGAAGACCAGGAATCAGCTCTCAGAACGTGACTGGTTTGTCTTGGATTTCATGTTCCTCTCTGAAATTCTCAGTGCTTCCTCCAACTGCAAAGATATGCACTTAAAGTAAGCTACATTAAAATTCAGGCAACAGCATACATAGTTAGCCAGGGTGAGAATCCTACCAATTAACTGCTACTTTAAAAAACCTGATGATGTTTCTCAGGATCATTGCCTTACCCAAATTGTGCATATAAATGTATGGCTTTGCCCCTGTCATGTTTCCTAGCTTTTCTCCTTGCCCTCTCTTTGTTGTCTAATTCTCAAGTTCTTGCTTTCCTTTTACTTGTGTTATACCTTTCTATTTGTATTTCTTCTTTTGAGTTCTTATACTAGGGAGACTATATGATTTACACATGTGGGTCTGGTTTATTTCACTTATGAGTATATCTTCAATTATAGCTGATTAATACTCCATTGTATAAAAATACCACATCTTTTTCATCTGTTCCTCAAGTGATGGGCATCTTGGTTGTTTCAAAGATTTTGCTATCACGAATTGTTCTGCTATAAATGTAGATACACATATATCACTATGATATGATGTTTTCAATTCCTCTGGGAAAATTCCAGGTAGAAGGATAGCTGGCTTGAATGGAATTTCCAGTCCTAGTTTTTAAGGAGTCTCTAAACTGATTTCCATAGTGGTTACACCAGTCTACATTCCCACCAGCAGTGGAGAAGGGTTCCTTTTTCCCCACAGCCTCTCCAACATTTGTTGTTGGTTGATATCTTCATGATAGCCATTCTTTCTGGTGTGAGATGGTATCTTAGTGTTGTTTTAATTTGCACTTCACAGATGGCTAGTGATGGGGAACATTTTTCATATATTTATTTGCTTCTTTAATTTAATTTCATCTTCTGAGAAGTGTGTGTTCATCTCAGATGCCCATTTCTGCACTGGGTCTTTAAATATTGGGTCCCTAATGTTTTTTAGTTCTTTATTAATTCCAGAGAGCAGACTTTTATCTGAGTTCTTATTAGTTAAAATATTTTTCCAAATATATGGGTTGTATTTTCACTTTGTTGGTAATTTCTTTTGATGTGCAAAAAGTTCTCAATAAGAGGAGGTCTCAGTTGTTAATTCTTTCAAGAATTACTGGTGTGGGGCCTGGGGAGATGGCTCAGTAGAATAAGCACTTCCCTGGCAAGTGCAAGGGTGCAAGGGTCCGAATTCAACCCCTGGTTCTGCAAAAAAAAGAATAAATAAATAAAAAATAAATAAAAAAAGGTATTACCAGTGTGATTTGATTTTCGTTCATGAAATATTTGCCTACCTCTATGTCTTAAACAGTTCCTCCTACTTTCTCTTCTAAGAGAGTTAGTGTTTCAGTTTTAATGTTTTAATCTTTAATCCATTTTAACTTTAGCTTAGTGCATGGTGATAGAACTGGGTCAAGTTTTAGTTTTTGGCATGTAGAGAGCCAGTTTTTCTAGCACCATTTGTTAAAGAGGCTGTCTTTCTTCCAGAAAGCATTTTTGGCCCCTTTGTCGAAGATCAGGTGCCTGAGTGTGCTTGTAGAGGCTTCTGCATCTTCTAATCTATTCCATATATGCTGATATCTGTGTACTAAGATACTGTACTAAAGATAGCAATGTGTAATGGGAGGGTCATGCTTGGAATGGCTGTCATTCTGGTCTTCTAAATATGTACTGCTTGTCATGGCATACCAACTATTGCCATACTGTCTCATATAAATGTTTGTTTAAAAAACTGTGGTAATAAATGAAAAATAGAGACAAGAAAAAATATGTCAGAGGACTGTCCTGCTACAATGCTGTATATGGTTAGATATATATGTATTTCTGTGTAAGAATATGTAATTGTTTATTCATACTTTTTAAATATTTTT
>NW_004524759.1:5186296-5192546 GCF_000260255.1 Octodon degus | reverse complement strand
CTTGCCAGGGAAGTGCTTATTCCACTAAGCCATCTCCCCTGCCTGTTAAAATTATTTTTAAAGAGAGTACAAAATAGTATTAAAACAAAAAAATTTAAAATGGTATCAAATCTCACTAAACAAAATAATATAAATTTCACATTGTTTGCTGTGTTGCATAGTGTTGTCTTCAAATTAGTTGTTCATATTACCAGATATATGCAAGTAAAATTAGATGAAATAAAAAGAAAGAAATATATAAGAAATTAAGAAGAGAAAAAGGTAAACTAATTTTAAAAAGGGGACAAAAAAATTAAGCACCACTTTCTCTTTTCCATAGACCAGTATAAATCTACACTACACCTGTCCAAACTATCCTCTTTCACCAACTCCCTCTCCTGTCTTTCTCCTTAACTCAGTAATTCCTTCCTTTTGAACAGGTTCATTGCCTTTTCCCAGTATCTATTTTACCCTTCAGATTCATTTTCTCTTTCAGGATTTCACACTAAGGAGAAAAAACAATGTTTGTGCAGGTGAGTCTGGTTTATTTCATTTAAGGGTGTGATCTCCAGCTGCATCCATTTACTGATAAAAGCCTCCAGTTTTTCCTTTTTATAGTGGAAAAACACTCCATTGTGTTAAAGTACCACATCGTCTTTATCCACTCCTCAGTTGATGGGAATTTGGGTTGCTTTCAAGATTTATCTGTGACAAATTGTGCTGCTATCTTTCTTTACAGGTGAGTAATATTCTGTTGTATAAAAGTACCACATCTTTTTTTATCCATTTCTCAGTTGGTGGGCATTTGGGTTGTTTCCAAGATTTAGCTATGACAAACTGCGCTGCTATAAACATGGGTGCACATACATTTCTGTGATATGATATTTTCAGTTCTTCTGGAAAAATACCCAGGAGGGTAATGGCTGGGTTGAATAGAACCTCCAATCCTAGCTTTCTGAGGAATCTCCACACTGATTTCCATAGTACTCCCACCAGTAGCGGAGAAATGTTCCTTTTTCCCTACAGCACCTCCAGCATTGAGTATTGGCTGAGTTCTTGATGATAAACATTCTGTCTTCGGTGAGATGAAATCTCAGGGTTATTTTAATTTGCATTTTTCAAATGACCAATGATGATGTTCAATGTTTCAATGATGTTGAACATTTCTTCATATATTTACTTGCTACTTTTATTTCTCAATCTAAGAAGTGTATATGAATCATAGATGCCCATTTTGGGGTTTGGTCTTTATACTTGGGGCCTCTGGGCCAGCCAAATTGTTCAGTGGATTAAAGTGCCTGCAAGCAGGTTCAGGGGCCAGAGGTTTGATCCCTGGGCCTGCCATGCCTGGTGTGCCCCAGGGCATGCTGAGATAGGGAATGAGACTGCTTGGTGGTGTGCACCTAAAATCCCAGCTCTTGGGAGGCTGTAAACAGGCGGATCACTACAAGTCTGATCTAGTAGTGAGATCCTGAACACCCTGTAGACCCTTCCATAAAATACAGGAAAATAAATAAATAAGTTTGGGGACTCTGATTTTTTAAATTCTTATATATTCTACATAAAATGCCTTTGTCAGAGAGACAGTTGGCTATAATTCTTTCCCTGTTCATGAGGTATTTTTATTATAACAGAAAGATAATCTAAAGGGATAAAATAAAAATCATCCATGAAAAGTTTGAAGGCTTAGTTCCTACTACATTTATGTGTGGATGATATAAATAACTGTGTATCTTTGTGTGCTTATGTCTGTGATGGTGTGTATGCTCACATGTATTTATTTCCCAGATATTGTCTACTGAGAGTTTTGGCAGCATCCACATTTCCCAGATCTTCTCCAAAATATTATTCTTTTTAAAAAAGAATCAGGAGCCAGGGAGATGGTTCAGTGGAATAAACACTTCCCTGGCAAGTGCAAGGGCCTGAGTTCAATCCCCATTTCTGCCAATAAGTAAATAAATAAATAAATAGAAAAGAATCAAGGGTACTTGGTATTAGGTGATGGTAAGTCTTGGGCAGAAAAGTAGGATAAACCTAGATACTTTATTTTGCTAGAAAGCAAGAGCAATTTTCTGATTTTTTATGGATTTCTGTTTGGTTAATTCATTTTAGTTATGTAGGATAAGGTTCTCTTCTTAAAAAGAAAAATGCTTAATAATTATGGGTGATGATTCATCAAGTCAGCAACTTACTCTTAAACAGTTTGAGGGAAAGGTAATTCCTTTGCACCATACTTCTAAAGTGGTTTTAAAAATCACTAAATGTTTTATTATTATTGAAGATGAAGACATCTATGTGTATAAGAGCTAAATGTATGTTAAAGAAAACCAGTATTTCTCCTTTTTTTTTTTTGGAATAAGTTAGACCCTAACGAGGTTTACTTTACTCTAAAGTATGATTTCCAGAAGAAAGGTGTTCCCTGAATCCCCTCCCCCAACCTTGCTTGGACCGCTTGTCATTTGGGAATCTGAAGACAATGACATGCAATATAACAACTTTGTTCAATTCCTATCATCTTGTTTGTTGAAATTCCATATGATTTCTAATGCTTTTTTACATTTTTATTCACTTTAAAGCAACCAGGAAATAAAACCAATAATGACAACAAATAAAAATTGAAAATAGTAAATTCTGAAAAAACTTGATGTCACCAGCTCTTTTTGGGGGTATATTTTTACTAGTGCTAAAATTTAACAGTACTTTTTAATTCTCTTCTGCCCTACATCCAGCCAACAAGTCCTGTTAAATATTCTTCCTATTGCTATTCTGAAGGGTATTGTTTCTCTAACTTCTCTCTTAGTGACATTGTTTTCTGCGTAGAGGCTATTGATTTTTGGTTGTTGATTTTGTATCCTGCTATGCTAAGAAATTTGTTTATCAATTCTAGGAGTTTTGTGGTTGAGTTCTTTTGGTCTTCTATTTAGAGGGTCATGCCATCTGTGAATAAGGATAATTTAACTTCTTCCTTTCTAATTCATATTCATTTTCTTTGTTTCTCTTGTCTAATGGTTCAGATGAACTATATTTCCAGAGCTATATTGTATAGGAGTGATGATAGAGGGCATCCTTGCCTTGAACCTGGTTGTAGAGTAAAAGATTTCAGTATTTCTCCACGTAGAATGATGTTGGGTGTTGGTTTGTCATAGGTGATTTTTATCCTATTGAGGTATATGCCCTCTATTCCAATTTTCTGTAGTTTTTTTTTTTCCATGTGTGAGTATTCAACTTTCTAAAAGATTTTTTGTGCATCTATTGATAAAATCATGCAATTTTTATTTTTGTCTCTGTTGATGTGGTGTATTATATTTATAAATCAGTATATGTTGGACCATCCTCGCATGGCTGTAATGAACCCTACCTGGTCATGGTGTATAATCTTCCTGATAATTTGCTGCATTCCATTTGCTAGTATTTTTGTGGGTTGTTGCATTTATATTCATTAAGGAGTTTGGCCTGCAGTTCTCTTTTCTGATTGGGTCTTTCTGTGGTTTTGGTGTCAGAATAATACTCCCCTCCAGAAATGAATTAGGGAGTATTGCTTCTTTTTCAGTTTCATGAAAGAGTTTCATAAGAGTTGACATTGAACCTTGTTCAAATTTCTTGGAGAATCTAGCTGTGATTCCATCAGAATCTGAGCTTTTGTTTGTTGGTAAGTTTTTTATTATTATTATTATTACATTTTCAATTTCTTTTGTATCATTCAGAATTTTTATATATTCTTGATTTAGTTTTGGTAATTTGTACTGATCTAGGAATTTGTCCGTTTCTTTGTAGAGAAAGATTTTGATTCTGCAAGAGAAAGATTTTCAAAGTAGCTATTGATGATCTTATGAATTTCCACAGCATCTGTAGTAATTTCACCTTTTTCATTCCTTATTCCTGGAATTTGACAGTTTTTCCCTCTTTTTGATCAGAATAGCTAGGAGTTTGTCTATTTTATTTAATATTTCATAAAACAAATGGTTTTGGGTTTGGTTTTTTTTTCTCTTTTTTTTCCCCCAGAACCATGGATTGAACTCAGGCCCTTGTATTTGCCAAGCAAGCACTTATTCTATTGAGCCATCTTCCCGGTCTTACAAGTTTTTAAAAAAAATATTTAATTTTACTCTATTTTGAAAAATAAAAACAAAGGCAATAAAAAAAAATCAAATACAAAGACACTATGATCAGAGCCTTTCTGTAAAGCGTCCATTCTTTAGGTATCTCTTCTGAGTCAGAGATTCTTGTTTTCTATGTGTCCCAAGATTTTCTCTCTCTATTAATTGAGAATAAGATATTGGTTTCTGTTTTATGCTGTCCTCTGTATTTTTGTATAGGGCTTTGTTGATATTATTGCTTAAACTCCTCCCAATATTATTAGCCAAGAGAGAACATGTGGTTAATGCAGATAAGGTTTTCTTTCTTTTTTTTTTTTAATTTTTATATTTGGTGGAACGGGGATTGAACTCAGGGCCTCGCGCTTGCCAGGGAAGCACTTATTTTACTGAGCCATCTCCCCGGCAAGGTTTTCTATTTACAGTAATACAATTAGCAACACTAATAATTGGTAGTGAGATTTAGCAATTGACAAACTTTTGTAACTACTGGGTTTGTATTTTAGACCATAAGAACAAACATTATGACTGTATAATATCTGTTTGTAGCTAAGCAGATATTAAATTGGTTATCTGTATTAAAATTAGTTCTCCTAAGTTCTATCTGGTCACCTCCTCTTGACATACCTGGAGTCTTAAAGACAGATTAGTTCACTCTAGTTACCCTATTGCCACCTCTGTCTTGAGAGGATGCTCACATGGATCTGGGTCTAGATTTGTTCACCACTGGGCCCAGAAATATGCCTCAGCACTCTGAATAAGAATCTACTGAACTGAAACTCAACCACTTGATTCACCTTGGTCTGGCTGCTGTGCTCAGCTTCTTCCTGCAGTGGCCCATGGAAGTAAACATGCTGCGCCCTGCTGGCTAGATGTTGTGCTCCTGGTTTAGTTCACTGGGTTTCTCCACTAAAGTACTGCTGCCCATTCCCAAACCAGGCCTTTCCCCCAAGGGTTCCACTGTCTGTCCCAAACCAGACCTCTCCATGGAAGTTTCTGCTGCCTAGTCCCAAACCAGGCCTCTCCACCAAAGCTTCCCTCAAAGAACAAGTTTTTTGATTCATTAATTCTTCATATTGTTTTATTTATCTCAACTGCATTAATTTCTGCTCTAATCTTTATAATGTTCTTCCATCTATGGGCTTTGTCCTTGGCTTGCTCTTCTTTTATTAGAAGTTTGAAGTCCAGATTTGGGATATTTATTTGTTCTCATCCTATTTTCCTAATATTTGATTTTATCATTATAAATTTCCCAATGTGAATTGCTTTCATTGCATCCCACTAATTCTGCTAAGTTATGACTTAATTTTTGTTGAATTGTACATATTGTTTAAATGCATCTGTAACTCATTGGTTTCTGAGAAGGGTGCTTTTAATTTCCATGTGTTCGTGGGATTTTTGTGGTTTCTTTCATCATCAATTTCCCATTTCATTGCAGTGTGGTCTGATAATATGCATGGTATAATTTCAGTTTTCTTGAATTGACTTCAACAGGATGTATGGAGTAGTACATGGTCTACTTTAGTGAACATCCCATGTATACCTGAAAAGAATATGCATTCGGAATTTATTGGTTAGAACACTCTGTAAATGTCTTCTGTGTACATTTACTGAAAGGTTTGGTTATATTCTGCTAACTTTTTAGCAAGTTATGTCTAATTTACTTGTCTCCTTTGGATAATGGGGTATTAACAGCCCCTGCTGTTTGTGTATTGGTTACTAGAATTTTCATGTCCTTGAAAAATTGTCCTATATGGTTGGGTGCTCCCATATTTTGTGCATACATATTTATGATTGTTACCTCCTCTTGAAGTTTACCCTTAACAAGTATGTAATGACCTTCTTTGTTTTATCATTCTTTGTTTGAATTTCAGATTGTCTGTGAACAGAATAGCTACCCCTGCTTTTTTTCTAAGCTCCTGAAGCATGTAGTATTGTTTCCATCCTTTAGCTTTCAGTCTATGGATTTACTTTTGAGTCAAATGTGTTTCTTGTATACAAATATTTTTGGATTTTGTTTCATGATCCACTCTTTCAGTCTATTTCTTTTAATTGATGAATAGAGGCCATTTACATTGGTGGCTATGATTGATAGGTTTTGGCTTACTTTGTCATGGTATTTTTTCTGCTATTGGTCCTCTACTTTTCTAGTATTTATTTATTTATTTATTTATTTA
>NW_004524759.1:5163352-5185611 GCF_000260255.1 Octodon degus | reverse complement strand
TTTCCTTTAAGTGTGTCTAATTGCTCTGGCTAAAGTAATTGGTGCTATGTTGAATAAGGGTAGAGGCAATGGACATCCTTGTCTTGTTTTTGATTTTAGAGTGAAAGATTTCAGTTTTTGTCCATTTGGAATGATGTTGGCTGTTGCATTGTCATAGATGGCTTTTATCATACTGAGATAAAGAACAGCTATTCCAATTTTCTGTAGGATTTTTATTATGAATGGGTGCTGAAGATTATCAAAGAATTTTTTCTGTATATACTGTGATGATCACATGAATTTTTCCTAATTCTGTTAATATGGTATATTACATTTATTGATTTTTATATATTCAACTGTTTCTGCATCCCTGGGACAAATTCCTCTCGTGCATGTTATATAATTTTCTTGATGATTTGCTGTGTTCTGCTTTACCAGTATCTTTTAGAGGATTTTTGCACCTGTATTTCTTAGAGATTGGCCTGCAATTTCATTTCTTAAGTGAATCTTTCTCTGGTTTTTGAATAACCATAATGTTTGTTTCTAGCAATGAATTTTGCAGTATTACTTCCCACTCAATTTCATTAGAGAGTTTGAAGGTAATAGTGTTAGTTCTCTCTCTCTCTCTCTCTCTCTCTCTCTCTCTCTCTCTCTCCTGTAATTTAGCAGTGCATCCATCAAGGCTTGGTCTTTTCTCTGTTGATAGGTTTTAAATTACATTTTTATTTTGTTGATTCATATTAGTTTATTTAGGAATTTTATTTCTTGTTGTATTAGCTTCAGAGAGTCATAGATATCTAGGAATCTGTCTATTTCTTCTGCATTTTTTATCTAACTAGAATATACATTTTCAAGTTAGGTAGAGATTGTATCCTCAACTTCTGAAGAATTATTTGTGATATCACCCTTTTCATTCTTAATTGTGTGAATTTCAGTCTTTAAATCTTTTTGATAAGCCTTGAGAAGGCTTTCTTGATTCTATTTAATCTTTCAAAGAACCTACTCTTCGATGTTTTAAATTAATTTTATTGGGGAAAATAGCAATGAGACTGTTTCAAAACTGATTAATAGGACAGTTTTAATAATTGCTAAATTGCATATTGTTGTTTTCTTAGTGGTTATTCATATTACAAGATGCAGACATGATATCCTGTCCAAACACTGTTAGTACAAATCTTTCTTCTCATTGAATTAAGACAAAGAGGATGTATATCTATCCTAATTATTTTGTATTTACAGATACAAAATGGACTTTCATTTGTATCCTCTTTTTTGTTTAGTTTTGTCAGAGATGGGTATTCAATTGCCATTTAAATACAGTAGGTGTGTGAATTCAGCAAAACAATCCAATATACTCCAGTAGTCCCTAATAGTAGTTGGTTACCCACAGGACTCGCAATATCAGAAGTTGTTGACTTGAGCCTTTGAGAGCTACACATATTAATATGGCTTTACTTTTCATACCTCGTTATTATACTTGTCTGCTGGATGGTTAAGACCAAGGTAAAACAAAATCTATATAGCAAGAATTGTAACTTTTGTATCTGACAAGTTCAGTCAAATTCCTTCAGGATTTACCCTGAAACGCTGAATCCTAGTTTGTAGATACTTTGTCAGCGTCAGCCATGTGGATGAGACACAGCCATTGTTTCACCAATTTTCTCTCTGTGAAAGCGTAAGAGAATGTTTTCTCTCCATGTGACTCTCCTTAGGCACACTCTACATCATGGATCACTTTCCTCTGTGGCCCCATAATCTCCTTGATCAGAAAATTGGGGACATCACTGAGTTACAGAATGTTACAGTACAGGTTCTCTTTTATCCTGAGTCCTCACTGATCTTGAAAGATTAGGTCCAAAATGTTGGCTGTCTTTGCAGCCCTTCTTGATCGCTAACATTTGGTCTGCAAACTTAAGTTGTTAGCCCTCCAGAAGAGAAGCTCAATGATATTATTGCACTATAACATAAGCAGTTGAGCTTAACCTCACTATCTGTCTGAATATCAAACATCTGAGATATAGCATGGAACAGGTACTTTCCATCAAGTACTGATATATTAAATTTTAAATCCCTACAGAATGTGAAGAAAAAAGTAAAATAAAAATATTGTTAAAAAATTGGAATAAAGAATTACATATTTTTACATGAAAATTTAGAAATCTAACCATATACAGCACTGTAGCAGGACAGTCCTATGACTGTTTTTCTTGTCTCTTATTTTCATTTATTACCTTTTTTTAAAAAATAAACATTTACCCTTAGAGACAGTATGGCAATAACTGATATGACATGACAAGCAGTATGTATTTAGAAAACCAGAATGAGAGACATTTAAAGCATGATCCTAGTATTACACATCGCTATCCAATGCAGTTGCTTAGTACACAAATATCAAAATACATAGTTTGTCAGGGTGAGAATCCTACCAATTAACTGCTAGCTTCAAAAACCTGCTGAAGATCCTCAGGATCATTGCCTTAACCAACTTATGCTTATAAATGTTTTGTTTTTCCCCTGTTGTGTTTCCTAGCTTTTCTCCTTGCCCTCTCTTCATTATCTAATCCTTAGGTTCTTGCTTTTCTTTAACTTATGACCTTTTCTTTTTATTTCTTCTTTTGAGTTCTTATACTAGGGAGACTATACAATATTTACACATGTGGATCTGGTTTCTTTCACTCACTTTTGAGTATATCTTCAAGTAGCATCCATTTAAAAACAAAGGCTTTAAGTTTTCCATTCTTTATAGCTGAGTAATACTCCACTGTATAAAAATAGCACATCTTTTCTATCCATTCCTTAGGTGATAGGCATCTTGGTTGTTTCCAGGATTTGGCTGTCACAAATCGTGCTGCTATAAACATAGGTACATATATTTCACTATGATATGACATTTTCAGTTCCTCTGGGAAAATTCCCAGTGGGGGTATAGCTGGTTTTAATGGGATTTCCAGTCTTAGTTTGTTAAGGAGTCTCCACACTGATTTCCATAATGGTTGCACCAGTCTACATTCCCACTAGCAGTGGAGAAGGGTTCCTTTTTCCCCACAGCCTCTCCAACATTTGTTGTTGGGTGATTTCTTTATGATAGTCATTCTTTGTTGGGTGAGATGGTTTCTCAGTGTTGTTTTAAAATGCATTTCACTGATGTCTAGTGGTATGGAACATTTTTTCATTTATTTACTCGCTTCTCTAATTTCATCCTTTGAGAAGTGTGTGTTCATCTCGGATGCCCATTTCTGGATTGGGTCTTTAAATACTGGAGCCCTAACATTTTTTTTAATTCTTTATAAATTCTAGAGAGAAGACATGAATTTTCAGAAGGGCAAAATCACGTTATGGCAATACAGAAGTCATGTTTTGCAATTCGTCAAAAATAATCAATTCACTTTATATGTGCTCCTAATTTGTTTGTACATTTATTGTTGACAACTTAGTTCTAGGCCACAAATTTATAGGCCCATAGCTTAAAGGAGTTGGTTTTCCACTTGTCTTACAGGTATATGTTTGTGATTGCTGTAACTTGACCACTTATCACATAACTTATTTTACCTATTCTAAAAACAATGTCAACTCTTTTGATTTTAGATCACATCTTAAGAGTGAGAGAAACATCAAGCATGATGGCACATGTTTACAATCTCAGCCTTCTGGGAGACTGAGGCAAGAAAGTTGTGAGTACAAACCCAGCCAGTGTACCTTAGGGACCTAAAGAATGTTTCTCTTGAAATAAAAAATAAAAAGGGCTAGGGACATAGCTCATTATGCTACTCATGGTAAGCACAAAATAAGCAAAGAAACAAATGATTACATAGAATAATTGAGAGCATTATTTTAAATTTATTTATAATTAGACCCATTGGTGGAAGGGATCTGACACTATCATTAGTTGAACAATTTCTAAGTAAATCACATCAATATATGATTTAATTTTCAGAACAAAGTAAATATGAGAATATACTGTAATACTAAATGATTCATAAACATTATAGCAAGGGATGATTTTCTTCTTTGCAACATAATAATTTTGGTAAAATTTTATTTCACGTTAAGATTTAAAATACTGGGGCCAGGAGATATCTCAGTAGAATAAGCACTTGCCTGGCAAGCGCAAGGGCCTGAGTTCAATCCCTGGTTCTTCAAAAATAACTAACTAACTAACTAAATAAATAAATATAAAATACTATTCTACTTGGGAAAATGGAAACTGAAATTGATCTTAAAGTGAGCATGAGGCAGAAATATGTCCGGTAGGTAAAAGGAAGTTCAGGAACAGCCATAGGTCAACTGTGTTTTTTATTTTATTTTTTGTTTTGTTTTGTTTTTAACTCTTGTTAAGGAACCAGATCAAGTTAAACAGGGAGCAACTATGGGGCTCAAAGTTATTTGGCCTTATATGAAACAGAAGTTTTGTTAGTGATAACATGAAGGGCTTTGACATTTGTAATCACCAACAGACTTCCTTGAAAATTTCAAGTACAAACAATGGAAAAGATGAGCAATATTTTCTTACAAATTGCATCCTCTGAGCTCCTTGACTGAAGCACTTTTCTCTGCAGCTCCTCAGAATTGATGAATTAATTAGATGCTTTGTGCCCTCATGTTTTGTTTCCTTGTTTGTTTCTCTGGCAAAGTTCTAAATGTTACAATTACAGATCTTCCCTGAACTCCCATCCTCAAGTGTTTCAGTCAATGGAGGAAAATACCAACCCAATATCTTCTACCATTTTAAAACCTTTAGCCTCAACATATGTGTTCAATCAATGATGTTAATTGCATCAGAAGAAGATAGCATTTTTTCTAAGCCAATATTCCATTAAATCATAGTGAAAATGAATGAAAAGGTGGAGAAGGACCTAAATTTTAGATTAGATTTGTCTGCAAGGTAATGAACTTCTAAATGAGCATTAGCTAAATTCAAATCCCTAATAAAAATGGAAAGGAGCCAGGTTTCAGCTCTCATTACTGAAATTTTGCATGGCTCCAATCTTTGCTCATTTCACACTACAATACATATATTTTGATAGAACTTGGTATTTCCTGATTTTCAAAAATAAGCCCCTATAAATTTTACATAATCTGTCAAAGAAAATATAGAAAAGAGTTTTCTTATCACATCATAATTATCTCTAATTTTTGTGTATATTGTTAGGGCCTGGTTTTGTAACTGATATTGTAAACATAAATTTGAAAAGAATAAATTATTTATTATAATATAGATATGTGAAATTATATTCTAAATCAACATAAAAATAGACTTTTTAGTGTTAAAACTTTGATATACTTTAATAAAAATAAAATTGGACTAGAAGTTTAAATGAATATTGGTGAGTAATAAAAATTAACCTTATAGGTATATTTTAATGTGCATTTATATATTAATATCTTTAAACAGTACATGAGAAAACACTAAACTATGTACTAGTAAATAGAATGATTTAGTACACTTACAGATAGCAGTATTCATCAAGCAGTGGTAAACGAGCTGCAATAAAGTCCTCATATAACCATGCATTATTTTCTTATTTATTTGTTTACTTACTTATTTATTTATTTCACAGTACCAGGCATTGAACTTAGGACCCTGAGCTTGCTAGGCAGGGCCAACAGCCATGCATTTTAAACAGTGTCACTGTTCAGAAGATTTAGGGTTAACATCTCCATGAAGGACCTAGAAGTTAGGATAAAGATACTCCATACCACTGAGTTAGTGATCAAAACTTTCCCTCCAGGCATTGCTGGTTCTTTCAGAAAATATCTCTGAGGTTTTACTTCACTTCACATTCCCTGTCCTGCCTGCTCTCCTGATAAGAGACAGCTCCTCACTAGCTACTGCCTATAATGTACATGTATCTTCAATTAACGGTATATATATAGCATTTTTGTCCTTGAAGATGACTTTCTCCATTCTTGCATAACCTCTGAGCTTCTATTATTATTGTTGTTGTTGTTGTACCTGGAATTGAACTCACAACCTCACACTTGCTAGGCCAGCACTGGGCCAACGAGCTATATCCCCAGTCTGAGCTGCTAATTTAACAACCTTTAACAAGACATTCTAAAAATCTACAGAGAGTAAAGCTTCCTGTTATCTTTCCGTTAATATTGACATAATAAGTGAATGCAATAAGCACAGGCTGAATTCCACCCTCCTTTGCTCAGTTGCAGAGACCTTGGTTCATTGGAATGTGTCAGTCAGACATTTTATAGGTAATTTGGTGATATATTTAAAATGAAAGAAACAAAGCCCATCCAAAATTGCTTTCATAGTTACTTTTCACAGTGGTGGAACAAAATACCTGACACACACAGTTTATAAGAGAGATTTATTTTAGCTCATAGTTTGTAGATTTTTCAGCCCATTGTTGGCTGGCTCCAACACAGGGCAGCGCAGCAGAGGCCGTTAGAAGCAGTGGTGCTCAAGGGAATAATAATAATGTGTTTCTATGTCTATGTCTTCCTGTGTCTATAACTAAATCTTGTCTTTAGAAATACATCTCTTCCTACCAGACTTCTCCAATGTTATAACTAGCGATAAACTCACTGGTGGACTAATCCAATATCACACACCCATGACTGATTTACCCTATCTTTGTGAGGGCTATTTAGATAAAAACCAATTACAATTGCAGAAGAGGATAGAGACCAAAATGCAAATAAAATGCCAACTATCATCTGAGGTAATAATAAACCTGGAAGAACAAGGTGAAGCAGTGCAAATTAAGTGTGGCAGCCATTGAGTGCCTTGGGAGAAGATATTTGAGGAGAGGTATGAAAAAATCTTAAGAGTGCTAAGCAGAGATGTGGGAGTGAAGAGATCAACCTACACATGCAAACAATGTAAGGTGTAAGTGTTCTTAGCGTGCTCTACAGTAACAAGGAAGCTAGTTTACCTAAATACAGGGGCAACGGAAGAAAACTTGGCTGAGACATCCACCAGCTTAAAGGACTCAGATCATATAGTCTTTTGGGGATAGGCCAATAAATTCACCTTTATAAGAAAATCCAATATGAAAGCTACCAAAAGATTGGGTGCATATATATTTATGTAAAGTAATCATGTTTACATTTTAATAAAATCACAGTAAGAGAATAAATAGGGAGATTAGTACAGTATATTTGTACCATAATGATCTTGAACTGAACTTGAACAGAAATATGAAAAACAGGACCCTGAAAAGTAAAAATTTCTTTTGTATAATCTGAATCTGCTGAAGACATTCTAGTAATTAGAAATTAGTATTCATGTCTCAGGTGTCTCTATTGTTAATGTCTGACTTCCATCATCATCTTGGCTCCTGTTATGGGCCAAATATTTGTGTCTTCCCCAAAATTTATATGAAAATGCCACCTTACAGTTTGATAGTATTAGCATGTGATCCAATCATGAGAACAGAGCCATTGCATGGGCTGATAGTAGCCTAATAAGGTAGACCTCAGTAGGCTCTCCCCTCTACCATATGAGGGCAGAAAGAAGACAACTGTCCATGATCTAGGAAAGGTATTCACATCAGACATTGAATTTTCTGTCTCCTTGATTTGGCCTTAGCAGTCTCCATAACTGAAATACAAACTTTGTTTAAGGCACCCAGTATATGATATTTTGCTATAGTTACCCAGATGTAGAAAGACACCTTTTATGGGCAGATGGTGTCACTTTTATTATACATTACAGATTTTTATGTCAATTAAACATCACAAATTAATATATAATGTATCAAATGAGATGACTAATCCTAGTATTTTGAGAAATCTCCACAATTATTTCCATAGTGGTTGCACCAGTCTACAGTCCCACAAACCATGGAGACGGGTTCTTTTTTCTCCCATGGTCTCACTGACATCTGTTAGTTGATTTCTCTTTTTTAATATTCATTTTAATGGGAAAAAAGATAAAGTAGCAATGAAACATTTTCCAAACAGGCTATGAGGACAGTTACAATAATTAATATATTGCATATTGTTGTCTTTGTAGCTATTCTTTTTGTATTGAGAATGAATTTTCGCATTGTTTTAATTTACAATTCTGAAAAGATCAGTGATGTTGAACATTTTAAAAATATTTATTTGCTGTTTGTATTTCTGAGAAATGTCTTTTGTCAAAATCTTCACAGACAGCAGAGTGCTGAGAGGTGTGGTGGGAGATTGAGAAGAAAACAAGACATGTAGAAAAAAGTTGAGACTCAATGGAACCCGATCACTCTGACAGAGAAGCAGCAAGAACCCGCACAACCTGCATCTTTATGCACAATAAAAAGAGGCACAGTGTATCATGGGGCAAAAAGTGTAAGGTCTTAGTATTTTTCTTAGAACACTGAAGTTAAAACATTCTCTGAACTATGTTAAGAGAGACAACCACCAAGGCCAGACACTTGCTTGACTAACTTTGTGCTAGTACCAAAAATTTGTCCATATGACTCACCTTTGTTACTCTGTGTATTCAGAGCTAGTTTTGTTCTAGTCCTAAATGTGTGATTGAGCTTCAACTCAGTCACACCCAGAGTCTATTTATATCAATACCAATTTTTTTAATTGGGTATTTGAATTTGAGGCTCTTTTTCAATTTTTTATATGTTCTATATATTAGTCTTCTATCTGATGAGCAGCTGGTATACATTATCCCCACTCCATGGGTTGTCTTTTCACTCTGCCAGTGAGTTTTTTTTTCTTTTTTTGTTCTGAATACATTTTAATTAAGACCATTTTAATAAGGTTAGTTACAAGTTGTTGAGTCTTTCTGTTATTTCCTATGAGATTTAGTTCATAAAGTCTTTGTCTGCATTTATAACTTTAAGAGTTTTACCTATTCTATTTTCCAGCAGATTTACTGTTTCTATTTTAATATTTAGAGCTTTGATCCATTGAACAATAGTTTAGTGTGTAGTGATAGACGTGGGTCTAGTTTCAGTTTTGGGCATGTGTAAAACTAGTTTTCCCAGCATCAAAGAGTTTGTCTTTCTTCCAGTGAATGTGTTTGGTTCCTTTGTCAAAAGGAAGCAAGATTAGCTAATTGATACTTGTTTCTGCATCTTCTAGTCTGTTCCATTGATTCTCATCTTTTTTTTTTTTTTGTCAGTTCCTTGCTGTTTTATCACAGTAGCTCTGCAGTATAATTTCAATTCAAGAATTGTGCTGCCTCTTGCTTTGCCTTTGTTGCCCAGAATTGGTTTTGCTATTCTAGGTATCTTTTGGTTCCAAACGAATTTTAGGAATGTTTTTTTCTAGTTCTGTGAGGCACGTTAATGATATTTTTTTAGGGGGATTGCATTAAATCTGTGTAAAATTTGAGAGTATGGATATTTTCACACTGGTGGTTCTTTCTATCCTTGAATAAGGGATATATTTCCAATGTCTTATATCCTTTTTGATTTCCTTTTCAGAGTAATGTCATTTTCACTGTAGAAATCTGTTATCTAACTTGTTAGATTAGTTTTCTACATATTTCATTATTTTATATGCTATTATTAAGAGTACTGCTTCCTTAATTTCTATATCAGTGTATTTGTTATTTGTGTATAATAACACTATTAAATTTTGGGTTTTGAATTTGCATCCAAATGTTCTACTAAATTGTATTACTGAATCAAGGAAGTCTTCTGATGGCATTTTTGCCATCTTCTATGTAGAGTATCATGTATACAGAAAATAATGCTAATTTAACTTTTTCCTTTCCTGTCCTTATTTCTTTCTCGTGTTTAATTGCTCTGGCTAATAGTTCCAAAACTATATCTAATAGGAGTGATGATAGCAGACATTCTTGTCATTTCCTGGTTTTAGAGTGAAAACTTCTAGTTTTTGACCACTTAGTATGATGTTGGCTATTAGTTTGTAATAGACAGATTTTATCAGATTGAGGTAAATATCCTTCTATTCCAATTTTCTGCAGGACTTTTATCATGAATGGTTATTGAACTTTGCCAAATGCTTTTTCTACATCTATTAATATGATTATGTGATTCTTGTCCTTTGCTATACTGACAAAGTCATCATACCATAGCAATATTTTGCACAGCCATGTTTTATAGTGGCATGTCTTATAATGGCTAAATCTTAGAAGCAACCCAAATGCTCATTAAGCAATGTATGGATGGAAGAAAAAATGTCATATAATGGAATACTATTCATGAATAAAGAAAGATAAAATTGAGATTATTTATACTTGAATGGATGGGCCTTGAGAACACAATCATAAGTGAAGTAAATCAGATCTACATGTATAAATGTAACACTATCTTTCTGATAAGAAAAAGGGAAAATGTATATAATAACATAAATATAAAATGAAACTAAAAAGGGAAAGGGAATTAGGGAAAGGGAAACAAAGAAGGGAAAGCAAAAATGAGAAAAGAAGGATGAAATTAAAACAGAGCTTTGTAAAACAGAGGGGTAAGGGAGGCTGAAAGGGAAGATGGGGAAAAACAACGTGGCTTTATTTATTTCAGTTATCTGTTTTATCCAGGATATATCTTAAACTTTCCACCACAGGGTAAAATCCACTCTACCAAGTGGAAACACTTTGCATACAACATCACAATTTATAACTGGTTCTGTTATATTGCTATATAATTTACTCCAATGTTTTAAGGTTCAAAATTAATAATTATCACAGATTTTCAGTGAATAAAGTATGATATTTTTTTTTTTTGCTAAGCATACTACTTTACTTAAGAGGCCATATTTGTTGCAATGAGTTGTTCTCACTTCTGTAACAGCACTGAAAAGTCCTGTGTAATGACTTCATCATACCTCAGCATCTAAGGACTGAGGAATAAAACAAGCAGATAGAAAAATATCTTAATTGGGAAGGTGAGATCTTGGAACAGACACAAACCAAGAACCTTCTACACACAAAAACAATCCCCAAAGATTAGAAATTTCCTAGAGAGGCTTTGATACTATTGATAAAGCTACCTACTAGACAACCTTGCAAGAGTCAACACTGAAAACAGAATAAAAATTGTTGAAATAGAAAATGATGAGGAACAGAAGCAAAATGCAACATCAGACTTCAACAGGAGACAAGAAGATAGAAGAAAATGGAAAACACACACACGAAATTTTTGAAATGATAGCAACAGAAGTAAAGCAATAAGCCATGATTCTATAGAGGAAATCACATCAGAAATAATCTCCAAGGTTAAAAAAAAACAATAACAGCTATTACAAAATAATTTCATGGCAAATCTAAAAGAAATATAGATAAAAATAGAGAAACATATGAAACAATTGGAAAGCATGAATGAACAATATAAGAAAGAAATAGAATACATAAAACTGATTTAAACAGATATAAAGAGATGAAAAAATCAATTGAAGGCTAGATAACCCACTAGGACAAAGCTAAAGATAGACTTTCAGACCTTGAAGATAATATGGTGCCTATCAAACATGAAAGGAGCGATCTCTTAAAACTGAAAAGGAACCAAGAAATAACAATTTAGCAGTTATAAGATAATGGAATGGAAAATATTATATGATTGAGAAGTATCAGTGAAAAAGCAGGAGTCAATACAAAACACATAAAGTCTATGTGCAGACGTAATAGAAGAAAATTCTGCAAATGTGAAAATAGAATCTGACATAAAATTAAGTGTGACCCATAGAACTCCAATTAACTATAATAAAAATCAATCTGCACCAAGACATGTAATAATCAAGATCCCAGAAATTCAGCATGAAAATAAATTACTAAATACTGTTAAAGAATAGAAACAAATAACATATAAAAGAAAGTCCTTCAGAATTACAGTAGATTTCTCAACATGAAACCTCAAGAGTAGCTTGCAGTATTTTAATTTCTGAAAGAAAACAACTTCCAACCCAGATTGATGTATGCTGCAAAACTGTCTTTCAAAACTAATGGATAAATAAGATACTTACATGATAAATAACAACTGAAGAAATTCATCACCATCAAGGCAACAATACAAATAGTTCTGACAGATATTCTAGACAGAGACAGAAATAAAATGGCCATGAGTCCAAGAATAATAACAGAAAGAAACTGCCAGGGATGGCAAACAGCCAGACAGAGGAGAAAGACAAGGAACCAACAGCAGGAAAATGCCAGGATAGAGATTAGCCAATACATACTAGTTATGATTCCATCAATGTAAATGTCCTTGATACACCAAGAAGCAGACTGAAAGAATGGATCAAGAATCAAAATCTGGCAATATGCTGTATAGAAGAAACACATTTAACTCAAAAAGAAATTTATAGGCTGAAAGCAAAGGATGGAAAGCAATCTTCCAAGCAGCATGAAGCCAGAAAGAAAGCAGGCAGAACTATTCTGTTTGCAGACAGTGTGAACTTCAAATGAAGAGATTTAAAAAGAGATTTAAAAAGGTTACTACACACTTGTTAGGGAAAAACTACAAGAGGAAGAAATAATAATCATGAATACGTATGCTCCAAGTATGGAAGAACTAAACCATGTAAGATAAATATTAATAGACTTTTAAAAAATCAAATAAACAGTAATACATTTGTAACCAAAAAACCCCTTAATACCACATTGTTACAAGTAGATAGGTAAACCCAACAAAAATTGAGAAAGAAATATCACACCTATAATTCCAGCACTTGGGAGGCTGAAAAGAGGAGGGCAACGATGAGTTCAATCTTGTAGTGAGACCTGTAGACCCTGTACTAAATACATAAAACATAAGAAAGAAATATCAGAACTGAACAAAACCTGTGAACAAACGGACTTAGTAGATGTTTATAGAGTGTCCCGACAGCATCAGAATACACATTCTTCTCAGCTTCACATGGGTGGTCTCTAAACTAGAGCATATACTAACCCATAGGACATGTTTAATTAAATGAAAAGGAACTGAAGTTTTTCCAAGCATATAATGTGACTATAGATCAATGAAATCAGAAATTAATGGCAAGAGAAACTGGAAAAACTCCATAAACACATGGAAATATATCACCCTCATGAAAAATCAGTAGGTCACAGAAAAAATTAAGTAAAAATTTACATAATATTTACAGTTAAATGAAAAGGCAAACACAGTATACTGGAACCTGTGGAATGTGATGGAAGTAATTCTAACAGGGAAATTTATATGATGAGCTTTCGTATCAGGAAAACAGAATAAGTGCAAGTAAATAAGCTACAGCTGTACCTCAAGTCTCTAGAAAATGGCAAGCAAGTCAAGCTGAAAGACCATGAAGTGAAGAAGTTATAAAGAACAAAGAAATTAATGCAATTGGGACTAAAAAACAATAGAAAGAATTAATGAATCAAGGAATCAGTTCTTTGAAAAAATAAACAAAATTGATAAACTCTTAGCCAACCTTATCATAAAGGAAAGAAAGGTCTCAAATTCATGCAATCAACAAGAAGGGTGAGACCACTGTAGATCCTGTGGAAATTCAGATTATCAATACCTACTTTGAAAATCTTTACTTACATAAGATGAAAAACAGAACAGATTCCTAGATGCATACAAATTACCAATGATAAATCATGAAGATTAAAAAATGCTAAATAACCCAATATCATTCAATGAAATTGAAAATGTAACTAAAAACATACAAACAAAGCAAAAACCAGGTCATGATGCATTCTCTGATGCACCCCACAATAAATTTAGAAAAAATTTAATGCCAACCTGCCTCATAACCATTAATAAAAGTACAAGGGAAGCAATATTCCTTAACTCATTCCTTAAGGCAAGCATTACACTGATACCATAAGCAGAGAAAAAATTGAACCAAAAAAGAGAACTATGGGCCAATCTCCCTAATAAACATAGATGCAAAATCCTCAATAAGATATTAAGGACAGAATGCAGCAAATCATCATCAGGAAGACAATACTAAGTGGGATTCATCCCAAGTAATCAAGGATGGTTCAATTTATCCAAATCAATAACTGTAAAACACCATATTACTGAAGCCAGAAACAAAAACCACATGATCATCTCAATAGATTTAGAAAAAGCAGTGAAAAAATCCAATAATATTCCATGATAAAAATAAACCAACCTTACAGACAATTGGAATATATGGTTTTTATTCCAATCTAATAAAAGTCATTTATCACAAACTAACACTCAACATCATACTAAATGGTAAAAATTGAAAGCCTTTAGTTTAAAGCCTCAGCACACAAAAGTGCCCGCAAGCAGGCACAGGGGCCAGGAGTTTGATTTTCGGCCTGCTGTGCTGGCCCCATCCCCGAGGCACACTGAGACGGCAATTGAGACTGGGCATGGTGGAACGTGCCTGTAATCCCAGCTCTCGGGAGGCTGTAAACACGTGGATCACTATGAGTCCAATCTAGTAGTGAGACCCGGAACACCCTGTGGAACCTTCCCTAAAATACAAATTAATCAATTAATTAAATTAAATCAGGAACAGGATAAGATTTTCTACTACGAACACTCCTACTCTATATAGTTCTGAAAACATTAGCCAGATCAGATAGAGAGGATAAAGAGACAACTGGAGGAAGGATAAGAAAAGAAGAAGTGAAATTATCATTATTTGCAGATGATAAGATACTCTACATAGAAGATCCCGAAAATAATGCCAAAAGACTTTTAGATTTCATGACCAAATTCAATAGCATAACTGAATGTAAAAACAACACTCAAAACTCAATAACATCTGTACAAAAATAACAAATTCACTGAGAGAAATTAGAGAAGTTGCACTCTTCACAGTAGCATCCAAAAATGAAATACTTAGGCTTCCATCTATGGATGAGAAAATCTCTACAATGAAAATTATAGTCTGAAAAATAAAATCAATGATGTTGTATAAAATTGAACTATATCATATCCTTATTTTTTAAAGAAAAATATTTGTGTGTACAAAATGGTATAAAATAAAGAAAAAAGAAAACAGTAGAAATGATACAAAATTTCACTAAACAAAATAATAGGAATTCAACAAAGATTTTGTGTTATATAATTTTTATGAATATGACTTCTAGTTGCATCCATTTACTAATAAAAGCCTTGAGTTTATCCATTTTTTAGAGCTGAGTAATATTTCTTTGTGTGAAAATAGCACAAGATTTTTTAATCCATTCCTCAGTTGATGGCTATTTGGGTTGTTTCCAAGATTTAACTATGACAAATTGTACTTCTATAAACATGTGGTACATGTAAATCACACTGTGGTGTGACATTTTCAGTTCATTTGGAAAAATATCTAGGAGTAGTCGAGGTGGATTCAATGGAACTTCTAATCAAAACTTTTTGGGGAAACTCCACACTGATTTCCATAGTAATTGTACAAGTCTGCACTCCCACCAACAGTGGAGAAAGGTTTCCAGTACACTGCAGCCCCTTGAGTATTTGTTATTGGTTGAATTATTGAGGATTGCCTTCTTTCTAGGGTATGATATAATTTCAAGATTGTTTTATTTTTCATCTTTTGAATAATCAATGATGTTGAACATTTGTTATATATTTATTTGCATTCCCTCATTTGTGAAGTATGTATTCATCTGAGATACCCAGTTTTGGATTGGGTCTTTGACTTTCGGGTCCTGACTTTTAAAAATTCTGTAAATGTTTTAGATAAAAGGTCTTTGTCTGAGGGACTTTTAGCTATAAGTTCATGGGATTTCCTTGTACTCTGTTGGTGATTTCTTTTGACATTGAGAAACTTTTCAAAAAGATGAGATACCAGTTGTTGATTCTTTGAAGTATTTCCCATGCAGTTTGGTTTTGTTCATGAACTCTCTATCTACAATCATGTTTTCAAGATTTCCACCCACTTTCTCCTGAAGAAGCTTTAGTGTTTCTGTTTTGATCTTTCTTATGTTTTCACTAGTTTTGTGGATTGTGATAGACAGGAGTCTAAGTTTGGATTTCAGCACATAGAAAGCCTGTTTTTCCAACACCATTTATTAATGAGACTATCTTTTTTCCAATGAACATGTTTGGCCCTTTGTCAAAGACAAGTGACTGAGTGTGTTTGTAGTTGTGTCTGCAACTTCCAATATGTTATATCGATCTTAAGGTGTGTCTCTATTTCAATATCATGCTCATTTTATCACAATAGTAGATTTGTAGTATAATTTCAGGTCAGGAATTGTGCTGCCTCCTGCCTTTCCTTTGTTTCTCGGGATTGCTTATGCTATTCTAGGCCTCTTCTCTTTCCAGACGACTTTTATGAATATTTTCTCTAGCTCTATGAGCTATACTAATGGTATTTTAATTGGGATTGCATTGAATCTATAGAACTATCTTGGGAGTACAGCTATTTTCACAATGCTGATTTTTACCATCCAGGAGCAATAATATCTTTCCATTTTCTGAAATCCACTTCTATCTCTTTTTTGAGAGTAGTAATATTTTCATTATATAAATCTTTTACTTCCTTTGTGATATTGATTCCTACGTATTTTACTTTTTTGGATTCTATAGTGAAAGGCATAGTTTGCCTCATTTCTCTCTCAGTGCATTTGATTTTTGTCTATAGAAATGCTATTGATTTTTAAGGATTTTTTTTTTTTTTTCTCCGAATGCCTTCAGGGCAGGTTTGGCTGGCTGGAGTGTTGTGGGGATCGAACTACAGCAATCTGAGGCTGACAGCTTTGTGGAAGCAGCCACTTAAAGGATTGAGCTACGGCCAGGCCCCCTGAGCTAGGGCCAGGCCCCCGCTATTGATTTTTGAGCATTGACTTTGTGTCTTGCTATAGTACTGAATTTGGTTATAAAATCTCCAAGTCACTTGGTGAAGGTTTTTGGGGACTTCTATTAGAGTATTATGTCATCTGCAAATAATTCTTTATTTTAATCATTATTCTTTTTATTTTTTTTTTCCTTTTATCCATTTATGTATTTGGTACAGGGTCTCACTATGCAGCTCATACTTGTAGTGATGCTCCTGTTTTCAGCCTCACCAGCACTGGAATTACAGGCATGTGCCACCACACCCAGACTCAGTCACCAGCTCAGCATGCCCTGGGGGCAGGGCCGGTGCAGTATGTGGGACTGAGGATCCAGCCCTTGTCCCTGAGCTTGCTAAAGCAGGTGCTTAGTCCACTGAGCTATCTCGCTGGTCCCATTCCTTTTCTTTCTTTCTATTGTTTAATTGCGCTGGCGAATGTTTCCAGAACTATATTGGCCAAGATTGCTGATAGTGGACATCCTTGTCTTGTTCCTGAATTTAAAGTGAAGGCTTTAAGATTTTGTTCATTTAGTAGGACATTGGCTGCTTGTTTCTCATAAATGGTTTTTATCAAGTTGAGATAAAGACCATCTATTCTGATTTTCTGTAGAGTTTTTATCATGTATGACTGTTGGACTTTTTCAGAAGCTTTTTCTTCATATATTGGTACGATCATGTGATTTTTTTGTCTTCAGCTCTCTTTAACTTGTGTATTATGTTTATGTTTTTGCATCTATTGAACCATTCCTACATTTCTGGATGAATCACATTTTATCATGATGTATAATTTTCTTGATGATACAGCTATATTCTGTTTGTTAGTATTTTACTGAAGATATTTGTATCTATGTTTATTAGGGAGATTGGCCTATAGTTTTCTGCTTTGGTTCAGTTCCACTTTTTGTACCAGTGAAATACTTGCCTCCTGGAATGACTTTGGGAGAACTGCTTCCCTTTCATTTTCACTGAAGAGTTTGAGAACAGTTGGCATTAAGTTCTCCCTAAATTTCTTGTAAAAATTTCCTGTGAATCCATCAGGACCTGGGATTTTCTTTGTTAGCAGGCTTTTTATTACATTTTCAATTTCAATGACTGATATTGGGTTATTCATAAGTTTGATATCTTCTCGATTCAGCTTTGGTAATTCACATATATCTAGGAATCTGTCCATTTCTTCTATGTTTTGCATTCAGTGAGAGTAAAGATTTTTAAAATAAGTATTGATAATCTTATAATTTCTATCAAGTCTGTAGAGATTTGACTTTTTGATTCCTTATTGCATGAATTTAAATTTTGCCTTTCCTTTTTTTATAAGGTTGTCTCATCAAAAAATTATTTATTTTTCAAAGAATCAACTCTCAAATTAATTGAATCTTTATTTTGTTTTCTTTGTCTCTATTGCATCTATTTCTGCTCTGATCTTTATAATTTCCTTCCTTCTTTGGACTTTGGGCTACACTTCTTTTTCTTTTTCTAGGAACTTGAGGTGCAACACAAGCTGGTTTATTTGGCTCATTTGCTTTTCCTGATACAAGAATTTACCTCTATTATTTTCCCTCCTAAGACAGCTTTCATTGCATTCCACAGGTTCTGGTAAGTTATACTTGCATTTTCCTTGGATTATAAATATTATTTAAATTTTCTTTAACATCAGTTGTGATCCATTGATTGTTCAGGTGGCTGTCATTTAATAATATTCATTTATGAAAATTTTGTTGTTTCTTCTGTCAATAATTTCGTTTCATGGCACTATGGTCACATAATATGTATGGGCTATTTTCAATTTCTTTGTATTTACTTAAGCATGCCCTATTTGGTAGTATTTGGTCTGTTTTGGAGTATGCCCCATGTGAATATTGTATTCTCAGGTTATTGGGTTGAACACTCAGTAAAAGTCTACTAAGTCTGTATCTTTACAAGTTTGGTTTAGTTCTGTTATTTCTCTGCCTGTTCTTTACCTATTTTATCTATCTCTTTGTGTCAATAGGTTGGTAAAGTCCCCCAGTACAGTTATGCTATTACTCATTTGATTTTTCATGTCTGTTAAAATCTGTCTTAGATAGTTGAATGCTCCTACATTGGGTGCGTATATGTTTATGATTGTTATCTCTTCCTCTTGCAGCTTTCCCCTAACAAGTATGTAGTGACCATCTTTATGTCTTTTAATCACTCTTGGCTTGAAGTTTACATTTTCAGCCACAAGAATAGATATCCCTTACTTTTTTCTGGGTTCCTGTCACATGGCATATTGTTTTCCATTCTTTCACTTTCATTCCCTTGATTTATTTTTTTATTTAAGTGTGTTTCTTGTACGTAAGATATTGTTATATTTTGTTTCTTAATCCACTCTACCAGTCTTTCTTTTGATTGGTGAACTGAGGCCATTTATATTGGTCATAACCGATAAGTATTGGCTTATCTTTGTCATATTATTTTGTTCCTGGAGGTTCCCTATATTTTCCCTCTATTTAATTGTTTGCTCTGTTTTGTGGTTCATTACTGTTGTGTTCTTGAAGTTGTGATCATTTTTATCTCTTTCTAGAATATCTGGCTGTACTCTTTGTAGGGCTACTTTGGTTGTCATAAATTTCTTCAGTTGTACTTTGTCATGGAAGTATTTTCCTCCCAATTAAATTTAATAAATAGTTTTTCAGAGTACATCAATATGGTTTGGGGCAGCCAGGGAGATGGCTCAGTAGAATAAGTGCTTGCCTGGCAAGTGCAAGAGCCTGAGTTCAATCCCCAGTTCTTAAAAAATATATGGTTTGTAAGTTGTTTTCTTTCAGGATATGAAATACTTTATTGTAATCAATTCTTGATTTGATAGTTGATATTGAGAAGTCTCCATGATTCTCAGGCAAGCACTTATTCCACTGAGCTATCTCCCCAGCCCTAATCTCCGTGATTCTGATGGGCATTTCATCATAGGTGATCTGTTTTTCTTTTTCTGTAACAGCTTTGAATATTCTGTTCTTTTGTTGAATTTCTGGAATCTTTTTCATCACATGTCTGGGTGGAGATTCGATAACTGGAGTTCTGTAGACCTAACTGTATGTCTGCATGCTTGGGAAATTTTGTGCTACTACTTCTGCAAATAGTCTTTTTTTAAAATTTGTGCTGCCTCCTGCTCTTTCACCGATACCTATGAATCTTCTATTGTTTTCCTGGCATTATTTTGCAGCTGTTGCGTTGTTATTTCCTTGTTCCTTGTCACTTTTAAGAGATATTTTCTTTTGTGTTCACTAGCTGCAATGCTATCTTCAAGATGTGAAATTCTACAGTTTTGTTCAAGCAGCTTTGTCAGCTTTCGATGTGATTCTTAATTTCCTGGATATGTTTGTATCTGCTTGATTCATTCTATTTTTTCTGTATTGTAATTCAGCATTTCTATCATTTTTATATTCCCTTCTTTTTTTAAAAAATGTATTTTTTAGATGTGTTGAGCAATTCTTTAATAATTATTGTGCTATCTGTTTTTACCTGATCAGATATTTCTGATATGATTTTTTTATTGCTCGATGGTGTCATTCCTTTACTTTGGTTGATATCATTTTAGAAATTTCAGGTGTGTCACTTTCAGTTTTTCGATGACCTGGTCTCCTGGACTTATTCTGGGTGGGCTGGAGTCTGAGATTGCCTTTTGCTCCTCTGTTTTGACAGTTTTGAAGGTCTCAGTGTTAACCTGGACTCAGCAGTGATGGTTGAGGAGTGGGGTGTGGGTGAGCAAAGCTCTCACGACAGTGGACCATGAGGGTAGAGCTTACCGATAATTTTGCCACAGGTAAGAGAGGCAGCTATAACTCATTGAGCTTCAGCAGTTGTGGGAAAGAGATCCTTTGCTTATAGGTAAGAAGAACCAACATTGCAAATGTGTCTATATTTCAAAAATTGCTGCGCTGATTTAATGCATCCTGAACAAAGTATCATTAGCATGCCTCCCAGAATTACAAAAAACATTTGGAAAATTAATTTGAAAACAGAAGGGACCTAGAACAGTTAAAACAATTCTGGAAAACAAACAAGACAGATAATTTTTAATAGCTAAATCTTGGAAAAACTCTAATGCCCATCAACTGAGGAATGGATAAGAATGACATAGCATTCTTACACAGTGGAGTACTACTCAGCCATAGAGAATGATAAACTTGAGACTTTTATAGGTAAATGCTGGCAACTTTAGATCATACTCACAGTTGAAATAAGTTAGATTCACATGCGCAAACATCACAGTGTTTCCTTGGTGTGAGACACTGAAAGAGTAAATATGGTCTTAAACTACAACAGATTATCCACTGAGAAGAAATTTTTCAGAAGGAAAATGGAACTAAGATGGGGGAAGTAGAAAGGAAGGAAAAGAAAAGGGGAAAAAATCCAGGTCAGTTATGAAATTAGTGTCTTATTTCATTGAAAATGCAGATTTGTGTCAATATCAACTGGAAATGTTTTACGTCTATGTCTTTGCTTTAAGTAACGTCTTTCAAGATACCAATAACCAATATATAAGCTATTGTTATTCTCCTGTTATATTATTACGAAATTTCATTTAATCTTTTTTCCATAAAATTAAAATTAGAGGGCCAGTGAGATAACTCAGCAGACTAAGTGTCTGCACAGCCAAGCACAGGAACCAGGGTTCAATCCCCCAGCAGCACCTGCTGTACCGGCCCTAAGCCCAGGTTCACAGAGTTTGGAAACATATTGTCCTTAAGATCCTAGTAGATATTGAAGTAGAGAATGAGAATTTAAGGGCTATTATCAGGACTTGATATATGAATTCTTGGAACGTTAGTTATTGATGGGAAATTTAAAGCAATGATACATCAGAAAAGCACCAATGGTGTGAGTATAGCTAGCTGCACAAAAGTTCCAGGGAATGAGACATCAGGCCCACTGTGTGAGATAGTTTGCAAAGAGAAGGTTGCAAAGGAGACAGGGCAAGAATAAATTGTGACAGCTAAAGAAAACAAATAAAAGAGACTTTGTGAAGAATGGGATGATTGGTGTTAACAGCTTAAAAAGTACAAGAACTAAATAACCAAGCAGACATAACAACTACCTTAACACATGGGAGACCATATCAGAGATTCTAGACTGTTGTTTTGGTGATTATAGAGAAAATGCCAATTAGTGACAAGTATGACTCAATCATAATTATACAGTCTTACAAATAAAAATAAGGTGCTGACTTTTGAAGAGATTATTTCATCGCTAACATTTTCTGTACTACTTCATGAATAGCAGGGCAGATATAAGGTAGAGAAGGATGCCTTGCTTGGAGGGATAAGTCACATAACATTACATATTCTGGGGTTTTAAAATTAATTTTTAAGAGTGGTTATGTGTCTTTCACATCTCTTTTAAGCAATGTAATCACTCTGTGACCTGCTGTTAGGAAGGGAAGGCATTTTATCACTGACAATTAAAGCATAATGTAGATTTCAATCCAAGTTTTAAAAATATGAATTAAGATACAAGCAACATCACACACACACACACACACACACACACACACACAATTCATTTAATTCTTACAGATATGAAAACTTAAAATTGGTATGGGGGCTGGTGAGATGGCTCAGTGGTCTAAAGCACCTACTTAAAACAAGCTCAGCAAAGCACAGGGACCACGGTTCAATCCC
>NW_004524759.1:5162297-5163252 GCF_000260255.1 Octodon degus | reverse complement strand
ACAAATGTTGGAGAGGCTGTGGGGAAAAAGGAACCCTTCTCCACTGCTGGTGGGAAGTAGACTGGTGCAACCATTATGGAAATCAGTGTGGAGACTCCTTAGAAAACTTGGACTGGAAATCCCATTTAATCCAGCTATTCCTCCACTGGGAACCTTCCCAGCGTATCTGCAAACATCATATCATCGTGATATATGTATGCCTATGTTTATAGCAGCACAATTTGTGATAGCCAAATCTTGGAAACAACCAAGATGCCCATCACATGAGGAATGGATGAAAAAGATGTAGTATTTTATACAATGGAGTATTACTCAGCTATAAAGAATGATAAACTTGAAGCCTTTATATTGAAGTGGATGCCACTTGAAGATATACTCATAAGTAAAATAAATCAGACACACATGTATAAATATCATATAGTTTCCCTAGTGTAAGAACTCAAAAGAAGAAATAGAAATAGAAAGGTATAATACAACTAAAAGGAAAGCAAGAACTTGAGGACTAACTAAGAGAGGGAAAGGAGAAGAGCTAGGAAACATGACAATGGCAAGCTATACAGTTATATGCAAAAGATGGACAAGGCAATGATCCTGAGAATCCTCAGAACATTTTTGAATCTAGAGTTAATTGGTAAGATTCTCACCCTGACTAACTATATATACTGACACCTGTGAACTAAGCAACTGCATTGAATATGGGAATTTGTAATAGTAGGTTCATGCTTGGAGTACCTGTCATTCTGGTCTTCTGAATACGGACTGCTTGTCATAACATGCCAGTTGCTGCTGTGCTGTTTCTTGGGTAGATGGTTGTTCAAAAAGGAGGGGATGGTGAATGAAGGCAGGAGAAAGGAAAAAGAGTGCTGTGGGACTGTCCTGCTTCAAGGTTGTATATGGTTAGATTTATGGACTTATGTGTAAACATAAGAAGTATATAATTCATTATGCCTATTTT
>NW_004524759.1:5152372-5159558 GCF_000260255.1 Octodon degus | reverse complement strand
AACAAGCTTAGCAAAACACAAGGACCGCGGTTCAATCCCCCAGCACCACATGCCAGCCAGTCCCGTGCCCTGGTGGGCTGAGCTGGCCACACACACACACACACACACACACACACACACACACACATTAAAAATAATAATAATAAAAAAAAAATTAAAACATAAAATTGGTACGGGAAGTTTTTACCAGCTTGTAGTTCAAGAATAATTTGCTCAAAATGCAGAGAACTTTATTTATTTCAAAGGAAATGATGAGATGGAGGTATAAGAAAGAGGAAAAAAATCAAAGACAATCAGGCTGAATGCTGATTTTAGCCCTCAAATCTCCCTTCAGGATGTAGGTCAGAATTTTATCTGCTTAAACCACATAGTGAGTGACTCTGGGGAAGATCCACAATGCATAGCATTTGCTAAACCCTCTACTTGCTGCCTACAGAAACATAACCTAATGAAAACCACTTGAACATAATTTGGTAACCCATTGCTTAATTGCAAACAGAAAATAAGTGATTAAGAGCAGAACACTTTTATTTAGAATTTATCAGGTACCTACTGTGTAACTAGTAGTCTATAAAACATGGATGAATCCACACCATCTTACTTTTAGTCTTTGATTTCAAGCAAAATTATGTATATGCAGACTTTTAGAAATATTAATACTACAAACTTCGACTCCATCCATATAGATGAGATATGTTATATGTATATACACCATGTTTAAATTTATAAAGGCATAAATGTATATATACACCGAAATATATTCTAAAAATATTACTCCATACTATCTTCTTACACTTTTCTCCATACCCCTTTTGGACTTTGTATGGATGATCAAAAACATAACTTGCAGAAGTGTAGACAGTTGGAAGACCAACAGCATAAAGGAGCTAAAATCAGAGAGGAAAAGAGAAAAGAATATAGGAAATCTGCTTTTCTCCAACTGTGATCAATTAATATGAATGGATTCCCCTATTTTCCATGGGGTTCTACATGTATGTGCATGCATACATAAAATTTCATTTTACATTGGAGAAATGACATGAAAAGAACAAAAGCCATTTGAAATAACAAGGTTAAGGGGTAACAATTTTTTCAGTAGGTGAGGTAACACATAAGAGGTAGTGATTAGGATGATAAAAATGGGAAGTGGAGGGATTAAATGATAAAAGTACATAGCAAAGTGGCCTAACACAAGTGAGCACATTTCCCTGCTATCACATTTCTGAGTTCTGAATTCTGTTCTTATTTCAAGTTCCTTTTCTTCACAGCTACATATTTCTATGGTCACCATCCTCTGCCTGACAGTATGTATATAATAAGCACAGAAGCACACACACAGCACGTACATAAATACTCATTCAATCTTCAAACTTTAGTTTGCCACCCCATCGCTTCTCAGTCTTTTGGCCAAGATCAAGTGTAGTTTACCACCCTGGAAGGATCATTAGTTCTGACAGTCAACTCAGTAATTGCACATCCACATTATCACATGTGCTGCTGAGGGGTTTATGGTACAAATAATATAAGCCAAAAATCCACCCACTGGAATTTATGATATAAAAAGGATGCAACATAGTAACAAGAGACAAAGGAAATACCATAATAAGAGCACTAAAGTGTGTGGTAAGTGAAAGGTGGACTCTCCTCACAGTTTGGAAAAGATTCCTTTTGATACGATAAATCAAATCCATCATTTTATGAACATTGTAGGGAACAGGAAATGAAGTGCTCTTATGAAACAAGTACACAAATGATATTGTGACTGACCATGGGATTTCTTAGAGTATTATCTTGCAGGGCTTCCTACTTTGGGCTGGGTTTTGTCTCATTTCCCGTGTCTGTAGCAAAATCTTGTGCCATTAGTTTAATGACTTGATTTCAGATGTAAAACAGAAAGACACTGATATCAAAAGACTGTCTCTTAATTCATTCAGTTGTCCATTAGGCATTCTTTTATCAGATTCCAAAGCACTTTATGGTGCCATTAAGAAGAGCTTGTCGTTCTTTTTTTCTAATTGATGAGTAGGTATCTGACTCCCACAAACTGAGCTCTTTGAGTCCAGGGAATGGGCCTTAGGTTGACTCATAGGTAAGAGTGCCAGGCTTAGAAAATCAATAAACAGCTTCTTCAGTTACATTTGAAGTTCAAATAAATAACACTGATTTTCACTACATTCATATTCAAAATACCACATAAAAATAGTGTGTAAAATATTACATGGAGAAACTATCTAATATGCTAATACTTGTACTTATACATTTATATTCATTCTAAAATGATTGAACACTAGTGTAATTGTGAAAGTTAAGTGTCCTGTGTCTAATTTAGTGATGCCACAGAAAGGCTATCCAGAAAGCAAGGAAATATGTTTTCCCCTCTGTGGTTTTCTCAGGCTGCTCGCCTCAGCCCTCTGAAGCAGAGCAGGAAGCAGAGCAGGGCACCTCTGTGACTGTTGCAGGAAGTGTGGACTTGCAGCTGTGAAATTTCCACTGGCTGAGCCTGGCAAGGGCCTGAAGTCTCACCCACAGCAGGCTCTCAGTTTCTGCATGGAGTGGTGCTTTCTTGCTGCTATGGGCTCTGCGTAGTCAAAAGGCAGGGCTAGGGGAAAGAGGAGGGCTAGTGCTAGTCCTCAACTCAGAAAAGGGTAATAGACTTCAGACTACAGTGAGGATTTGATACCATCTTTCCTTTTCAGGTGAGACTTATAACTCAGTCTTATTCATTTGGAATCACCCCTAATTTCTGCTTCAATGGACCATCTGGGAAAAAAAGTGACAGGCTGATTGCACCATCCTGGAGTCAGACAGGGACAAGTGCCAGTCCTATCAGTTGCAGAGCCTCGAGGGCATATGGGGTTCTCCACCTTGACCCCTCAGATAATTGAATTTGGTCTTCCCTCCTTCTTTAATATTAACTAGAGAGTTATGGGAACTGCACTTCAAGTCCTATCCTCCAAATAGCTTGACACTTTAATACTTTCACAAACAGAAATCCAGAGCCCTCACAGCTGCTGCAAGCTCCTGAGCCCAGTCCTCTCTTCAGAACCTCATTTTCTCACCTGCACTTTAACAACACCACCCACATGGTGCAGAGCCCTCTGCAGCTCACAGAAAATAAATGATGCTCCTGACCCATTCTGGGCACTTGGTCAGTGTTCACTCTTGCTGTTGCCTTTGGTCCCTATAGAGCACCCTGCTTCATTTTCTTTCCTTCCATCTCTGTGAGCTGCTATTCTGTGCAGCCTGTCCCATCCCAGTGATGACTCCCTTCAGGGCTCAGTCTGTATCATTTCATAAATGCCCTGGTATGCATCCCTGCACGAGTGGAGACTCCTCTTATTTCAGAGAGAATTGTGAGATCAATGCTAAAAGATCCAACTTCAAGAACTCAGAAAGAGTGAAGAGCAAATATTTTTTATCAATTTTTAACATTTTGAGAACTGTAGTAACACATTCAAACACACACACACACACACACACACACACACACACACAAAGGCAAATACCAGCAATGCATAGTGTCACCATGCCACTTGTGCCTTTGGTGAATGCAACACTTCATATGTTTTTTCAAATATGTATTTAATATGAAATTGACAATAATCTATTTCTCACAGAACATACTGAATGATGAGTGTGCCAGCGAGAGCTCAGCAGACTAAGTGCCTGCTTAGGCAAACACAGGGACCTGGGTTGGATCCCTGGCACTATAATCTGTGCTGGTCCTGCCCTCTGGGCATGCTGAGCTGACAACGAAGTCCTGGTATGGTAGCAAACACCTATAATCCCAATGCTATGGAGGCTAAAAATAGGAGGATCAGTAGGAGTCTGAGCTGCATAGTGAGGCCCTGTACCAAATACATTGAAAGAAAGAAAGGGAGAAAGAAGGAAGGAAGGAAGGAAGGAAGGAAGGAAGGAAGGAAGGAAGAAAGAAAGAAAGAAAGAAAGAAAGAAAGAAAGAAAGAAAGAAAGAAAGAAAGAAAGAAAGAAAGAAAGATGAAAACACCAGAAATAAAACAAGACTGTTCTCTAAAGGAGAAAAACCCCTGATTTCATGATCTTCAGGTGAGATTCGGTAGGCCTTCATTATCATTCACGATCCACAGTGTCACTCAGGTGGGAAGCTGTTTGTGAAGTTTGTGGGCATTTCCCATCCATCTGATACAGAGATGGAAGCTCTGGGGTCCAACACCTTCTCCCCTGTGCACTGCCTTCAGGGGATAGATACTCTCACATTTAGTTCTGTGGAACAACCCTTCTGGTCTAGTATATGGAAAAAGTTTTCCTAGCGCTCTCAGGAGGAAGTTTACTTTCCCACCAAGTAATAGAAAATGGATAGTTTTGAACTTGCAGAATAATAACTTTTTACATGCTGCATGTATGTACACTTTTAAAGTGGTTACACAGGAGATTTGAAATTCTCATTTTAGACATGATGAAGCATCTTCTGTAACATGTACTCAATCACTTGTTTTTGCCAGTTTCTGAAGGGTCCACAGTTATTTTTCTGGGTCTCTCTTACAATGTTTCTTGATCTGTACATCATTAATTAAAAAGTAACATCTCATGGTAAGAAATGAATATTTATTATGTTTGCTGACTTAACATTAAATGTTACCAACAGAATGTACATCTGATAAAACTTTCAAAAAATTAAATTTTCTCCAACTTGGAAAATGCTTTTGCTTTTTTAAAAATAATATATTTAGTACAGAGTCTGCAGCGTCTCACTGCACAGATCAGACTTGTAGTGATCCTCCTGTTTTCAGCCTCCCAAGCACTGGGATTACAGGCATGCACCACCATGCCCAGCCTCAGTCACCCTGTCATGGCACCCAGGGGGTGGAGCTAGCCCAGCAGGCTGGGGTTCAACCTCAGTCCCTGCATCTGCCTAAGCAGGTGCTTTAATCTGCTAAGCTATCCAGCCAGGCCTTGCTTTTGCTTTTTAAGTTGTTAATATTACTTTATGGGTTTAAATATACCTGACTGTTCTCATCTATAAATTGAGTATTATAATATATATCACATTACATAAGATTAAGTAAATATCAAATGACTTAAGGCACGTGAGCAGCATAGGTGATGGCATCTGTTAATACAACTTGAACTATTATTCTTGTCATTGTTATTGCCACACAGTGGAATTCTACTTAATCACTGGCATCCAGCTCTAATGCTGTTATTTCTTTTAGTGTGGCTTTTCTTGTCCCAGTTTTCCCAGAGTTTCTTCATGTCCTCCTACTGGTCACAGAATGCCCCTAATTTCCCACATTGTCTCAAATTTGTACAATGGCTGTCATACCCTTCTTATGTATATGATGTGGGTCCATATCTTAACGCTGAGAAAAATGCTTTGAATTCTTATGTATCTTGAATAAATGAATAATATCCAAAGTAGGTGTGGAGGTTGATTGATTGTGTCAATTTGAGAAGAAGTTTAGAAGTTTAACTAAAATCTAGCAAGTAATTCTACACCCTAGAGTATGGAAGATCCACCAGGGCAGCTCGTGACCTGGAAGATATAAAGGACAAATGAGGAAGGACAGATCTGCTTCTGTACCTTGGAGATGCTCCAGTGTTCACCTTCAGCTTGGATGTCACTTCCTGGGTACCAGTGCAGACTTTTACACTTTCACCACAGCTCCTTCAGCCTTCTGACATAAATATAAACTTTCCTGGACGCTGAACTGAACTCCAGGCCTTACAATGGACTCTTCGGTCTCCAATGTGCAGACACCCTCTACACTTCCTAATCCAACTCTGTGGCTGACCATTGAAAGCCAATAGTGTTATATGTGTTTCTCTAGTAGGACACAGTAAAGAATTTGATACTTGCAGTGGCTCAGGAGAAACAAAAATATAATTATGTAACTCTTCAATGGCTTTAGGGGTTCCTGGTGTTAGCTTTTTAATATCATGAGACCTAAAAATACCATGGTCTCACCTAATTCTATGAGGAATACTGATAATCCTTGGTTTTAACTGTTTAAACTAGTACACCATTTAGATCCGTTTGATTTTCCTAATTCTGCACTTGTGAAATGTCAAAAATTTAGTGACTCCACTTGTGAAAGAAAGCTTTGACTATCTTGGGCAGAATAGGATATCTAATGCTGCTGCCTGGTTGATTTCTGCCTCCCAGGACAAACTAGTGAAGGAAAGCAATAAGCTCAAAACATCCAGGAAGTTTCAAATCTTCTGGCTGTGAGGATAAATTAATAAAAGAAAATAATGAGCCCAAAGAGCCGAGTTTCTAACTCCAGATAGACCTAAGGAATGTAAACATTTCTAAATGTACCCTTAAAGAAAATCTCATCCCTTTTAGGCACAAGGCTGAGGTCTCAGAAACCCAAGCACAGGCCTTTGCAATTCAAATGGCTGAAGCACAAATGCAAATTTATTGCTCAACCTTGAAGGCCATCTAAACAAAGGTGAGGGCTTTGATCCTTCAGAAAAGAAAGGGATCTCATTTGGCTAGAGGAAGAGATTTCCCTACCTACAGTGGCAGAGTTATCCCCATCTCCACCCCCTAGTGCTGGCCTCTCCTAGTATACCTGGGAAAGTTTATCTTGTGTTAACCAAGCAGAATAGTGCTGACATTCCACGGGACTCAGCCTTGCCACAAATTTTTGCCTCCAGGACCAATACCAGGCTCAAATAGCAAAGTCTGCTAAGGTGAGGTACATAATATGACCCATGAGGAAATCTGTTATTTTAGAGCTCTGCACGACTGGGACTGACATCCAGATCTCATTTCTTCCAAACCATCTTCAAGAAGGGTAACATTTGCTAGAGTCAAGATTTTGGCAGAATTCTATCTGCAGCTTTGATTCACTACTTGGTTTGAATTTGTTTTTAATGTATTATCAGCCTGAGTTGATTTAATCAATCAAAATTAATGACACCAAATGAAATAAACTACATTGTCTCATCTTGATAAACCTTTAAATATAATAAAAACATTTTGGATAGAACAAGTGGTTGTCCTTTATGGGAGGGTAAGAGTTGTTTCCTTTTGTTTTGTTTCAATTAAATATATTCTACAAATATATATCACAAGGTTATTTTATGTAATGAGCATTGTAGACTCATAATATACAAAAGAAGAAAATCATAAAGTTTTTAATTTTTGGAAGCCAAGGAAACTTTTATGAAAGAAAAAAATACAAGAAAATGGTTATTTGGA
>NW_004524759.1:5126377-5150057 GCF_000260255.1 Octodon degus | reverse complement strand
AATATAAGAAGTAAAGCCAGGCTGTTATGTTGAGCTGTAGGGTACTCAGGTCAACAATTTTGACATTGCCAGTCAAGCAAAAGACCCAATAATATTATGGGCTACTGGACTCTTTTGGAATATTTTGTTGAGTTTACACACCTATAATATTCAAATAACGGAGCTTAACAAAGAACGGGTATACAGATGAATGCCCATTTTGTATCTGTGTATTCAAAGTGGTTAGGTTAGATATATAGTTACATTCTCTTAATGAATAGAATGATTTGTTCTGATGGTGTTTGTAGATAGGATATCAAGTCTGCATCTTGTACAGCAATTAACCACTGGGAGGAATGTATGCAATGTGTTGATTATTGAAACTGTCTTACCAATTTGATTTGAAAGTGTTTCATTGCTATTTGTTTATCAATATAATTATGGGGAAAAAAGTTAAAAAAATAAAAATAAAATAAAATTCTGGGGAAAAATGAAATGTGATTTGCCTATAAAATATGAACTACTTGATTTGTTTAAGTACTAGTCTTCAGAATAATATATTATTGTCCTAATTATTTCTATACTTCAAAAAAATAAAACCAAATAGCCTAAGAAAATAGTTATTTGAAATGTTAATGCAATGAATAATAGAAAATAAAAGAATACAATTTAAAAAAAACTAACTTTCTCTACTTGTAGAGAATTATTTCTACTTGTAGAGTTTTATTTCTTTAATATTTAATTTTAAAACTATGATTTAAGGAAATTGACCTATGGACACACAATATGATGTGCTATATCAATCAACTTTCTCAATATACTGGGGCAAAATTGTTCTAGGGCAGCCACATAGAGCCTCTGGAAATAATCAGGAACAAATGCTGAATGATAAGTAGCAAATGAAGGAGAACGACAAGTGTCATTAGAGAGATGAAGTTCTATCTTGTTTAGTCCACACTACTCCTTCCTGATCCTCCCAACTTGGTGAGCAGACATCAGTCCAGAAACCTCCCTATTCTCCAACCTCATCACCAGTCAGGGCTGGTCCTGGGAAGGCAGGATTTGGCATTTCATTCTTTTTTTTTTTTTTTTGGTGGTGCCAGGGATTGAACTCAGGCCCGTGTGCTTGCCGGGGAAGCACTTATTCCACTGAGCCATCTCCCCAGCCCAGGATTCGGCATTTCAGACCTGCCTCTTGTCTCTCAGTGAGGCCAGTTTCCATGATAGTCAGGAATAGAGAACAATTTAATTCTCTTACAGAGGACCCAGCCCTAGAACATTAGAGAATCTGACTCCCATCTCCCTTCCCACCCTGGCAGCGTGATGGGCTTCACACTAGGAAAGGAAGGCAAGGAGAACCATGTGCTGCTCTTCCAGATTTGCCTAAGGAGTTCTCAGCCCCAGAGTAGAATTGTCTTCTAGTTCTGAGAGACACTGCCCATGGTCCACATCTTCTACTCACTCAAAGCTTCTGCTTGGGGGTGAGCAGAAGTCATCTACCAAGTGAATAACTCTATACTTTCTGAAGGAACTCACTTTACAAACTGGAGGCATTCAAGTATAAGAATGCCCTCAAGAACAGGAGAAGCTGTGGTACAAAAAAATGGGAGAATTCATGGATTTATTCAAAATTCAGTACAGACTACTCATCTAGTGTGGATAGCCCACTAAAGAGACCATGAACCACTGCCTGAGGAGCTTCAAGGGTCAGCACAAGGCTCCAACATTAACTTTGTGGAATCTGCCTTTAAATGAGCCGATGTTTGATCAGCGTTGAAAATGGAGGCAACAAGCCAGCAACTGGGAGAGCTTGAAGGCTGTATGATCAGAGAAAGAAATAGTCAAAGACCTGTGCCCAACCCACAACTGCACAGGGATGAAAAGCATACCCAAGGCTGCTTCATCCTGTCTGAGGATTGATGTCAGAGACTTAAAAGGGTAGAGGCAAGAAAGGTGCTGAGAACAATGCAGACACTACAGAGTAACAAAGCAAATGACAAATGATGAGCCCCAGCTGAGGATAGAGGAGCAGCTCACAGCATTGCTATATTTTCAATGACCCAACCTTGTTACCCCAAGTGACCCCAAGCTCTCAGCTTTGAGCAGGCTGTGTCCACCAGAACTTTCCCATTGCTTGGGCCCCAAATTGAGTTTTTAGCTTTTATCCATGAAAGTTCTCTATCAGTCTCAAAGAGTCATGTCTATTTGAAACTTGACCTGATAACTGTTCTCTATTATGTTAGCTACATAGTTTCATACCTTTCCTTAATAAATGTATTTGTTTTTATTTGCCAAGTAAGTCTATATATTACTTATATACTTTCTTTTTGTTTTGGTATCAGAACTCAAACTCAGGACCTTGTGCTTGTCAGGCAAGTACTGTGCTGCTAAACTACATCCCTGGCTCTCTTCTGCATCTTTTAAAAATTATGTATGCATTGTGAATCAGTTAAATTGAGATCACTAAGATATATCATCTCATATATTGCTTTTAGTGATAAGAACCTTTAAAATATACTCTCAGCAATTTTCAACAAATAGATCATTAAATGTAATCAAAAAATCCAAATAGGTTATTAAATACATTCACCATACTTTAAAGTGTATTTCTTAAACTTATCACTCCTGTCCTAATTCAACTTTGTATCCTCTGATCAACATCTTCTTACACCCTCCTCCATAACTCTTTTACTGTTTGTTTTAAAGAATTCAAGTTTTGCTCTATATGCATAAGTGAGATCATGCAGCAGCTGTCAGCCCAGACCAACTTCTTTAACACAATGTCCTGCCAATTTACCTGTGCTGTTGCAAATGAGACAATTGTCTCATTCTTGAATATTAGATGATATCCTGTTATATAAATTAGATGTGATTGCAGAATATGGCAAAATTTAAGAAAACCTGAGAGCTATTACTGCATCTCTAAAGACTCTTTCTTGCTTGGAACACACTCTACCCATCATTCTTGCCATATTCTGAAGTAGACTTCTAGTCCTCTGCAGTGTCTTTAGTTGAACTGTTGTGGCTGCTTCAATGAATTGTCCTGAAACAAATCAAAACAGCTACCTTTTATGTTCATGTTGACTTTGGAGAAAGACCGAGAGTGTTATAGAGCCAGAACCAGGGAATAAGGTATGTGCAGATACTGCATTTTTTTTTATTTGACAGAAATTGACATATTTTGAATTGATTCAGGACATCAGGATAGTCATGATATGCAATTAAAGATACTCAGTGAAAGAGAACTTTTAGGACTGCTTCAGAAAGTGATAAGAAGAGATAGAATATGTGTTCCAAATGAGAGGGGGAGCATTTTGAGGGAGATTGATGTCAATGTGTCTTTTACTGTAATTTTAAAAAATTTAAACATTCACTGTATTCTATGATCACAACTCATAGGTCCCATTGTTTGCCCACCCATGGAGCCACCCACCCATCCATTCATGCACGACACTCAGGGTTATTCCATGTCCTACATGCTGTGCATCATATTGCCACAAATGCAGGAGCAGACACTTAGGCATTCTACTAATTGCAACCCTTTACTGACTTATCATGTAGCATTTCTGTTTTATCCTTACTGCTCCCAATATGGCTATATCAGTTTACGTTACCACCACCAGTGTAAAAGAGTTCTCATTTTTATATATACTCACACTAACAGTTGTTATTTTTTGTACCAGGAATCGAACTCAGGATGTTGAGCTTGCCAGGCAAGCACTTGAACTACTGAGCAATCTCCCCAGCTGTTATCTTTTGCCTTTTCAATGGAAGGCCTTTAAACAAGCATGAAATGATATTACCTTTCCCCACAGATTATTAATGATAGTTCATTTTAAAATACATTTTAAGAGATGTTTATGCCTCCTTTCAAGAAATGTCTATTTATATCCTTTGTCTGTTTTGAATTGAATTATTTGTTTCTTTGCCATTGAGTTGTTCAAGTTACTTCACTTTGTTATATCTTAGATCTAGAAGACCCTCCAAAGGCTGCTTGAGTTTAGAAGTAGAGTTTCAGGAAGAAATTGAATTATGGGGCCATCATATGCATCAGTGGATTAGTACAGAAAATGGAGATTGGTGGGAAGAGATAGTCACTGGGGTCATGACCTGGAAGTATTTGTGCACCTCCCTGGTCCTCACTTCATTGACTCCTGGCCACCATGACAAGAGCAGATTTCCTCAACCAGACATTTGTGCCCCTTCTTCCTGGGATCCAGTCAACCATGGCTTTAGTCTTCTAAGAGCTGAGACATTTTGGAATTATTTTTGTTTTTTATATCTATATTTTTAATTTTCAGTTACATATTTGTCACTCAGATTAGTTTTATTTTTTATTATCATATAATATCAATTCCAGGATACATTTTTTTCTGAAAGAAATGTCTATTTAGTGTAATTTTGTCTATCAACAAGACCAATTTTCTTTCCCATTGCTTTGCCTGTTTCCTTTCCCATGTACAAGGTGACTCTACTTGGGAACTTTCTGAACAGCCTACGCTGTCCATAGACTATTTTTATATCCTTAAATACTATAGATTTATCTGAACAATTTTATCTGGTTTCTAGATCTTCCACTTTTTTGCTTCCCCATTATTTCTTTGGCCACTCTTTAGTCTTCATTTTTTTAAGATAAATGTTGGAACAATTTGTCACTTCAACTGCTGGAATTTTTAAAATAGCATTATACTGCATTTAAAAATAGCTTTGGAAGGTCGGATATCTTTTACCATGCTTAAATACTTTAACATAAACTTGAAGAAAAACAAAACTGGGTGCTACCAGAGGCCAAATAGTCTCACATATGTTCTTTAACTCATCATTTTAATGACCTCTTAAGATACACATTATTTTTAAGGGCACATCTGTCCCTTTCCAGAGACTTCTGGAAAGTCAGTGACTGCTCTAGGTGAAATAATTTTTACTAGGAAAAGCATCCCTTTTTATTTTCTGAATTGAACTAAAACTATTTCAACTTTACCCAGGTGCCTTGAAAGTGAGAAAAATAAATGTGTTCTCATTTGGAAAAAAGAAATATGACATAGAGGTCATGATTGTATAGCTTGTAAAAAAAATGTACAAATAGCTTTGCCAGTGGACAAAGCAGGTATAATGGTCAGAGCAGCTATGTCAAAAGCAGAAGGTGAAAGCCTATGGCCTGAAGAGCTGTGCACTGAAGACCTAAAGATTTAAAGTTGTTCATCTGTTTATTTTTGCAGGTGAGCAATTTTCATTTCTTTCCATGTAGCAAATCTCACACTTGAAAATGCATGAGTAGTGACTGTCCTCACAAGACCAGGTCTTAGAGGGTGACTCTCCAGACTGAGTGAGTATGTGCTACCTGTGTGATCAACATTTCCAAAGCCAATCAGGTTTCCATTCAGAAATTATAGATCCCCAGTGCCTTATAAGTTTATTGTTGAGAAGTGTTGATGCTTACGCACTCCAATAATTGAGTCACAATTTTCTCCTCTTCCAGCCTGTAATGACAGAAATATAAATAACTATTTCATATTTATGTTCTCCATATCTAATATACAGCACTGCACATTAATAGTTGGTCTGCTAAAAATATATGGAAGTTAGCAAAGAAAAAATATGAGGGAAATGACTTCATGTTAAGTAACTACATCAGATATGAGTGTCAAAATTGTGCTTGATTGTTCAAGTATTTGAAAACATGCATGACCATTAAAGTCATGGGATCTTAAATTGATTAAGGTATAAGATTTACTCTCGTTAATATTTCAAAAATTCACAAATGAATAATAACTTCTTTAATCACCAGTTCAAATGAATATGTTTTTCATCTTAAAAATGTGTTTACAGATGATTCTGTGACCAGAAAACATAAACACTGGATTTTACAACTATGCTGCAGGGACTGTGAACTGTTATTTATAAGGACTATGGAGAAACTTCAGTTCTGGGAATAATCAAGATCTAATTTTAAAGGTGAAAAAGGTATCTACATTTTTCAAGGAATCTATCTAAACTTTGTATATAATACCATTCTCCTACAAATAATCTGTTTTATTATTTAAAAATAACAAAGATTTTAAAATGTCCTATAAGACAACTATATAAATTATAGTATAAGAGTTAAGATTCTCATGCATTGAACATTCATAACACAAGAATGTTAAATGTTTATTTCTATTTTCATTATTTTTGTAACAGCCATTTTTCATGTTCTATACTTTTAAAATAGATTCTTAAGACAGATAACCTCCCATAACCTTCATATGCAAGACAATTATGTAGTTGACATCTTGTTCATTGTGAAAATTTAGTCATTCCTTTCAAGCTTTTGTTTCAAACCTTTTGATAGGAAAGATGTTAAGCTTCATTGTTGTTTAAAGTGAATTCAAAATGTTATAGTGTCAAAATATTAACAATAATTATATGTGTAAAAGGAAACAAATAAAAAAGATACACATGTGTTAAGCTCAAGTGAAAAATTTTCCCTGATACCTGAGAAAGAATTGCTTATCATTAAAAAAATAAAATGCTGTTTTTATCATCAAATCTGTTAATTCGCTATTCTTGTTTCAAAAATCTGTAATATATGTATTGTTGTATGTTATCCTGTTTCTGTCTTTGTTTCTGACTTTTGTTCTTGCTTTTGTTTTTACTCTTTAAAATAAAACAAAATTAAAATTAAAAAATAAAAGTAAAATGCTGAGGTTAAAGACAGTAATTGGATTTCCTAAACTGTGGGCTATCAATATGAGAGATTATTAATCAGCAATGCAGAGAAACAAAATACCAGGTCATGAACAATTTGGATGAAATACAGCTCAGTTGCACCAAGTGGGTAACACCAATCTCTAAAAGATGATGTGCTATGTGATGTCATTAATTTTGGAAAATAAATGAGGATTTCCAGAGATTACAGGGATTGGAGCAGGAGTAGAGGGGACATGGAGAAGGCTGACGAAGGGCTCCTTGTGCTTTAGGAAATTGCCTATGTATTCACTCCACCTGGTGAACAGACTCACATGGTATTGTACAACATTTTTGCAAAATGTTATTTGAGCAATGTGGTTGCAATATCATATTTCTCTGTATTAGCTACAACTGTATGAAAATTTTTAAAGTTTAATCAGAAAGCACGTATTTAAAAGAAGACCAGATAAACCAGGGAAATGCAGTTAATCTTTCTGTGGAACAGCATCAGTGCTGAGATGCTGTGTACCAGTTTTTCTATTGACTTTCTACTGAGCTTCAAAAAATTTTGCTCACACCCCTTAATTATGATTCAAATAAGAGAAAAGGTTGAGAATTTTAAAATTTAAATTCATAGTAAGTCGCTACGCCAACAGTTACAGAGGAAGTGTTCAAAATGTGAGAAGGAATGCAGCCATCATGCCTTTAACTGGTATAACACCAAGGCGTTCCCACTACAAAAAGTAACTAAGGTGCAGCAATATGAGGTAAAGCAAGAAAAAGCAAAAGAATAACAACTGAACTCTGGCCAATTTAAGCTTAAAATTGACTTAAATGAGTCAAACTTAAAGCTTAAATGAGTCAAACTCTGAGGAGAGTAAATTAATTTTGGGATGTACAAACCAATGCATGTTCTTTTGTATGTCAGTATCTAAGTAAGAATAAACTCTACATGTGTAAACAAATGAGATGCAAATGAAATAAAGAATTACAGTTTAATTCTATCTTACTCAGTGTCACAGAAAATGAAATTGACTATAGGAAAAAGTAGCATTAGATTTGAAGAAATTTAGTAGGTTAAAGCATTGCCCAAAATTCTCATTATACATATTAATGTTTTCTGTTTTCAAATGAAAACAGTGACTCTGAGAATCCAGATATCAAATCAAGAAAAAAAATTCATTTGGGGCCCAGAATAGCTCTAAGACTAGTTTACTGAAACACTGACTCTCTTTTGCAATGAGATCAACTTTGTGCACATTTCAGAGCTTAATTTCTTCAAATATAAAGTCAGAATATTAAAGCATAAACTCTTTCTCTGTAGGCAACAATGCACTTCAGAAAAATTCGAGCTGTTGCTCAGTTAAGCCACATTTTTTAAGGACATGGTGGCTATGTGATCCTTATATTCACTCCACATGCAATTATGACCCCAATGGACAACAGTTTCTCTAGTCATCTGGAGTATATTTAATATTTCACCTACCATGTTTTATTTAAAGCAATGGTGCAGGAGAGAAATGAGTCTATCTTTGTCCTAAAAACATTTTGCTCTAGAATCCAAGGAATAGTGAACAAGCTATATTTTTCCTCTACAACTATATTTTTAATTAGTTTAAAACTTTAAATATAGAAATTCCTGGCTTTTATTTTTGACCTTTAATATTGCTTTTTAATTCTTTCATTTGTGTGAATCCATAGAGCATTTTAAATTTCTTGGTTAACATTTTCTAGAGTGTCTATAAGCATTATTTCATTATATCTCCATTAAACAATAATAACAACAAAACTGAACAAATCTCAGTGTGTTGAATCTTGGTTGCTTCAGCAGAGCTTCCTCATTCTTGCAATATGTCACTCGGCCTGTGCAAATTAATTGTGTTCAGCCACATCTAGACTGGGGAGACAGGCTTCCTTTGTCTCCCTGGGATTTACCCCAGTTTCAAGTGACACTGCCTGAGAGCCCAGAAATTGAGGGCCATTCCACTTACTTCATTGCTTTTCCATGCTAATGAATTTCAAAAGTGTACATCAACATAGAGTTCTTCTAACACAGCTTCAGCTAAACGAAGTGATGGATGTGAAGTGAAAAGAAAAATTACTAAAACAAAAAAAGGAAAGAAATTGCACAATTTGGCCCAGCTTTTTCACTTCCTCTCCAGCTGAGGAAAAGCTGAGCCTCTGGTATCCTGGTGCCTTACACCATGCTGGTTATCCCCAGTCTGTTCCCCCATCTCTCTGTACTTCTCTAGTTGCTTCCCCAACATATAACAAAGAATTCTTTCAGAATCTAAAACTCAGTCTTTTTCTAAGTGAACTATTTTAGTACTCGAAACTATCTTGAAGAATTTAAAAATATACTCAAGTCAGAAATATATTGAGTCAAGTCTGGGTTATGCTATTTTGCAGTTTTATGACAGCTTTTTCTAAGGTTCTGTTTCTGGAAATTCATTTGATAATCAGCAAAATAATACCTATTTTTAAACTATATGTATGAAATTTATATACACTAAAGAGGACTACATATCTTAAATCTAGACCAATTTGAGTATTTAATATATGTTAGCAATTTTGTCATGATTGTAAAAACTGAATTAAATGGACACACATGTGAACATTAAAGATGTTAGGGGAAATATTTATTAATATTTATTATTTTAGTAGCCTTTTGAAAAATTATATAAAATTATAATAATGCACAATGAATAAATAAGTACAATTAATTTGTAAAGAGAAAGGGAACTTATAAATAGTTACTATTTCTCTGGAATTCTTTGATGATGCAGAGGTCAGGGAAGGGAGGAACATTTCCTTCTTGCTGCTCAGCCAGAATGGGACAGCGAACTGAAAGGAGCTCACTGAGAGCACCAGGAGATGCCGCTGTGCAGCAACGCAGTGGCTGAAATGTTAGGAAGACTGATCACCCCAAGTGTATGTGATAGGGCAGGAGATCACAAGTATATCTGTAATATCTGGGTAAGAATGAACAACTAGTTCAGAAAATGGTATGTCACAGTTTCAGTTCTGCTGATATAACTGGATGTCACTGACAGGTAGCTTATGAACAACAAACCTATTTCTCCCATTGCTAGAGCCTGTGCGGAGGACGGCTCCCTGCCGTGTTGCAGGAAGCTACCTCCTCATTACGGCATCATGGAGGACAGGGACAGCTCTGTTTGCTTCACACCCTCCAGGAGTAGGAGTCCTATTCATGAGGGATAGGATTTCATCAACCCAATCACCCCATGAAGTCTCTACCTCCAAGTGCTACATGACATTGGAGACTCAAGGATCAAGGTATGGATTCTAGGGGGAAAACATTCAATCTGCTTAATAAAAAAATCAAGCCTGTACCTATTGTATGTCTAGAAACTTAAGAGAAAGGAAATCATATCCACATAAACATTCACATTCAAATACTTAGGTCAGCTTAACAGAATTGGAAACAATATCTATGCACCTCAATAGTACATAAACAAATCATGCTCTGTAAGATGGTATATTAAATGCCTTAATAAAAAAGACTACTGATACTCATGGCATGAATAAACAATTCAAATAATTATTCTAGGAGAAAGATTCAAGACTTCTCAAACCCCTACCCCAAAGCACATACAGAATGGTTGTATTTATTGTGAAATCTGAAAAATCGATTAGCTGTTTTCTCGGGGGTATAGGAGGTGATAGAGTGTGGACATAAGACACAGTTTGGAGTTGATGGCGTAGTCTATCAGCTTGTATCTATAGCTATTTTATGTTGTTTAGACTTTAATGTACTGCAATCAGGTTTCTTTTAAAGGTTTATACTACAAAACCTTAGAGCCCTTCTGTTTACAAGTGACAAAATTTGAGCAATTGAAGTAGTTAGAAGACTATAATATTATGTCAGATATTATATTCTATATTATTTTAAGAATTAAAAGGGTTAATTAGTTGTTATTATCTTTAAAATATATATAAAGGTTTAGATTTAATTTCCTCATTTTATGTAAGCTAATGACTCAGCAACTTAGTAGTTGCAGAATTCTAATAATCTTACCCTAATTTTTTTTATATTGGACTGTGTCCAACTTGGCAACTTGAAGATTCCCATGAAGCATAATAAAAAAAAAAAAAACTATCTTGGGAAACTGTAGCTAATTGCAGATTTCCGAGGAGCTATGCACTCTGAGAGAAAAACATAATACTTGAAGTCAACTGGGCTTTATAAATGCCTCAGAAGATGCAAGAATGATGTGGCTTTATGTTTCACTGAAATTCAGGCCATAAATAATGTAAATGAGGTGATCACAGTAGTTTAGTTTCTCATTTCACCCATTTTTCTTCATAAAGAATGTCCAGCTCAATTATAGCTGATTTCAACAATAGTCTATACTCTTGGACATCTGCTAAAAGCTCACTCAAACATACCTGAAAGACTAAAAAACAAGCATCTTCCTTATGAAAATTAAGAACGCAACACAAATTGAGGTACAAGCAGATTTTTTTTACAGTGAAAACCATAGGGATGAGCAATTTTGCCATTGTGGAATTTCATTCTAAATAAGTAAATTGCTATGAATCAAATTTCCATCCTACAGAGCAACTGCTCAGCTTCCCATCTTTCTTTATAAAACCTGTCAAGTGTCAGGCAGGGAATTAGTATGTGAAGAGAAATACTTCATCCAGGGCAGGTGTTCTGTGAATATCTTTGACTGACAAGAATCCTGCTAAAACCTGCACTGAAGAAATGAAACCCTACTGTTTGTTGTCATTTGAATTTGAGGGATGCTGGGAATCTCCTTTCCCTGAATATATCTGTGTGGGGGGCTGTCAAAATGCCTATAATTTCACCATTATAAATGTGTTCCTCTCTGGGAGCTGTGGCCGTGTTTGGAGGCTTGGGGTAGAACAACTGACTCAGAGACCACTTGGTGGGGTCTGAGACTCTGTGGTGGACTTGAACACTGGAAGAGGGAAGTACTGCCTCATCCTGACATCTTTTAGCTCTCAAAATTTTTGTTTAGGCCACTTAAGGTGTGATGTTTTTGTATAATCTAGCAGACAGACAGAAAACATATATCTGTTATTGTATTATCAATAATCACATATTTGTTTTATTTTCTTAAAGTGAAACACTTCCCATATAATCTTTTCTGGACTTTAAAATGCAGCAATTAGTCAAAATCTTTAAAAAGCATTCTGCAATAACTGAAGTGATCCAGATTGAGTAAGTTAATTCAGTGTGTGTGTGTGTGTGTGTGTGTGTGTGTGTGTGTGTATGCATGTAAAAGAGCTGGGTCTAGGTTCAGCTTCCACACAGGGTTAGGGATGCTCTTTAATTGTTTTATCAGTTTATGACCACAGAGAGGCAAGGCTTTAATTATTCATAAAGTGAGTCACATACCAGCAGCAAACATGCACAGCAATTAATAAACAGCCGGAAGCCAATGCCAGGGTCTCCAGAGCACTGGCTCTCAGGGAGAAGGAAGGAAAGTGACAGTCCTGAGACAGACCAGAAAAGCAGCGTGACAAGCGGGCCCAGGTCTCAGGGGTGTGCACTGTTTCACCTCTCCTGGCCTGAGCATGAGCCATTGCTCTGCATTGTAATCCAGGCGGGCAGCACACAGGGCACATGCTAAATGCTTGCTGCCCTCTGCCTGTCCTCTGCTGACATGTGCTATTTCCACACACTCTCCTTGCCTGCTCCTGACCCTCATTTACACTGATGTAGGTATAATGAATGCACAGATCAGTTCAAACACCTACAGTATAAAATCCTCATCTCATTAGATGACATGTATTTTGCTACTGAGTACTGAGAAGAGGGTACCCAGTGTGCAGCAAAACCATTCTCTCTTTTATTCTTTGACATATATTACAGTGGTGTAATGTCATTTTCTTAGAAAAAAAATGCAAGGTTCTTCTTTTTCCTGTATATCCGTTAGAAACTATTGCCTTCAGCTTCTTTTCATTCATCATTCACATTTGCTAAAATCAGAATAAACCCAAATAGCTTTAGAATAGGAAAGAGACACTCATTGAGATGCATTTTGCCAAACTCCTGGTTTTTTTCTCTTCTCTTTAAGAGAGGGGAGCCTCTTCAAACACACACCTTGCTTTTGATAGCTCTGCAGTGACTGGGTGCACAAGAGATAGTACCTGACACATAAAATTCACTGATTCAACTATGCAATATTTATGTCATGGGCAACATAAACAAAAATAAAATATTTCCTTGAACGTTTTTGCCCACACATTCCCTAGCTGCATTGCCAGCAACTTTGCAGATCCTTCGACTAGAAAACTTTTTCTGCTTCCCGCTATGCTATACACCATCTTGGATCTATGCTGATCATGACTACCTTTTGATGGATAACACAGTACAGGTATTGTGTGGTGATGTGTGCTAAATACACTTGGGTAATGTAGTAAAGATGGAATGAGTAGCACCTTGATAAAGGTACAATTCAATGCACTACATAAAGCCTTTCAAGAAAAAACTATTTTCCCTGCCTTAATTACCAATTATTTGCTATGACCACAATAGTACTAAGGAACTATGATTACTCATGATTTGGGCTTTCAAGTGACTGGGTAACCTATTACAAATCTCAATTATTAGAGTCAGGCCAAATCTATAAATCTGTTGTGAAGTTGTAAAATCATAACTTATACAAAATTTATAGCCTCATGTAAGTCAAGCAAAAAAACCCAAACAAACAAACAACAACAAAAAAAAAACCCTGGTTATTCTCACAGTATGAACTCTAACTGAGGTTGCAGGGAGACAATACAGGGAAGTATTTTCTGCCTACAGAGATATTTGTTGAGTGTTATCAAAGTCTTCCTGGAGTGTTAAATATGTTTGTATCAAAACCTTGCACTATATACATTGATTAACAAAGTCAGTTCTTGCTGCAAATACCATTAACTGAATTGTATTTACATTTCACTAGTAAAAGACAATTTTGTTTTCAATTGGATAGCTGCTTTGATATTGTTATGAGTCCCAATTATGTTTGGAATTAAAACAAAGATGTTTTAATTCCAAACTAAACAGGCTGGTAGGTCCAAAGTCTTCTCAGGAGTTTACTGACTAACAAAAATAAGAATCTTGTGTTCTCTGTGCCTAGTTGTAGGAAATTATTCTGAGACTGATATAGTCATAATAGATGTAGGGTCATTAAGTTGTAATTAAAGGGTTTTATCATTCTCTTCTATTATCCGTTTAGATTAAGAATATCCTTAAAACAGCCAACATATCCATTTTCAAACATCTCACTTAACCACTAAAATAGAGTACACATCATAGAGAAGATTGAAATTTACCCCACATTTGTTGTATTAATTAAATGAGCTTCACTCACACTAACGTTGTATGTTTTACTTTAGATGTTTAGTTAAAAAGTATGCCTTGTAATATTAAAAATGTCAGATACAAAAATAAAGAGTAGTGTAATGAATCCCCACATGTGCTGTTTCAGCTTCAACAATTAATGGCCATCATTTTGATTTATAAGTCCTTCACTGATTTCCCCGAGCACCTTCATTATATTGAAGAAATATTACATTTCCAAAAAATTTAATCTGCATGTATTTTATTGTATGTTGAAAATAAAATAATTCACAATTGTAATGATTTATCAAGTTTTTTTTAAAAAAATGAACAATGATTTCTTACTGTGATTAGTTATCTAGTGGCTAATGACATTTTTCCATCAATTAAAAAATATAATTGGCTTAAAATGGGATGTAGGAAAGGTCTATACATTATCTACTGATATTTCTCTTCTAACTTGAAATTGGTGTGTTTTATTTTTTCTCTCCTCTGTTACTATTCTCTTTCTTTATCATTTCCCCTCACCATTTTATTGATTAAATTATATAAACTTATACAGTTGGTCACTGTAGACATTTTACTATGTTATCAATAATATATTATATGTTTCTTTTTCATGAAATTGTTTATAAATTTCTCTAGATCTAAAAACTCGACCAGCTTCTTCTCCTCTTTCTCCTCCTTGTTTTCTATTTTTAACTTGTATGCATTTTATTCGAGTCATGTAATGTCGCATGATCTCCTATGTTTTATATTAGTAGCAATAGATGTCCCACATACTCCGGGAAATAGTTTCCCTTGTATTCCTTGGATTTAGTGTGCGTGTGTGTGTGTGTGTGTGTGTGTGTGTGCGTGCGTGAGCGCACTCAGCCATCTAGGCACCTAGAGGTTACTGCAGTCATGGATCAAGGGGGACCAGCCGCCGTTTCCAATGATTGAAGCCCTTTGCATTATCTAAGTGGTGCTCTTTTGACTAGCATGAAGAATGCAATAGTTCAAGGGTCACAAAAACTACTACCAGATTTCAAAAGAAGACAGGAAATTGCTAAAAGAGCTGTATATGATACAATGTGAATGAAGCCGAAGGTGCAGTTGAATCACAAAGAGTTTAGAGATGCCAGAAAATGGGATTCTACCAAGGAAAATGACAGATCTAGAGTGAAACCAGACCATGGAAGAGGACATATAGGCTGCAACAAGCAGGCTATGACATGGGACTGCCTAGGATCTATGAAGTGCATTTCTCACTGCTCGGTGTTCCTGATAACAGACAGGGAGCTACAGGATTTAATGCTTTCTCTTTGGGGTTTCAGTACTGCTTTGGACTTATTTTTCTCAATTTCCCTATTATTCTTTTGTGGAATAAGAATGCCTTGGGATTACATAATTTACTTTTGACTTTTAAAGACATTCACAGCCAAAAATTTGCTTGTTAGAAGCTAAGACATTGGAAATGAGATTACTGCAACTTTTGTTGTATTGGATGGGAGTTTGGGGAATTGAACCCATGATCTTGACAATGAGCTACATCTCCAAACTTTGTTATGTTTTTACTTTTCATTTTAAGACAGGATGTTGCTCATTTCTGAATTGCTAACTTGCTGGGGCTAGACTCAAGTTTTTCATCTTCCTCAGCTCCCCAGAGTGCTGGGATTATAGGTGTGAATTAGCATACTCTGTGACTACTTCTGTGATACTACCTTGCCCTGAATCTCCCTCATACAACAAAGAATTTCCCCCCATCTAGTTATGTTACTTAAATTCTTCCTTCCCATCACCTCAAAAATCTTTCAGCATCATAGCACCTATACCTAGGGCAACCACTGGTCTTTACTATCACTGAGCTTACCCAAACTTGCTAAACAAGTGCTCTAGACTGCTGAGCTATTTCACTGGCTCTTGAAGATTCTAGATCTCATACCACTTTCATTCCCTTCTATTCCCATGTCTTCTCTCTTTTCTTTCATAGTATTACTTCTTTATTTTTGAAAAATATTTAGCATACAATTTTAGTGTGATATGCATACTCAGGTGTTAACCTATCAAAAACAATCCCTTGTTTTGTGAAGTTTACAGGTGAGTCGTGAGGATCATTACAGTGAACAAGTTATAATTCATAGGATCATTATAGAAATGATGTAAGAGTATAAAAATGGAACCCGAACCCACTTTTACTTGGTTTATCTCTATGATACATTTTTTAACTTTTTCATAACAAAGGTCATTGAGTTATACTACTGTGTTCAAATCTTGGCTCTGTAATTTAATAGTTGTGAAAAACTGAGTGAGTTGCTAACTTCAACTGTAATATCCTTGGTTGTAAACTGAAGACTATAACAGTATCTACTTTGTTATATTATTATGATATATGTAGCTAATACAATAAAACAATATATGCAATTTTACAATATTATGAAACATAAAAATTTAATATTCATTAACTGTTAGTGGTGCTTTTCCTGTAATCAGCACTTGCTCTTGGTCTGTCCTGATAAAAGATGAAGTCTCAGAGTATTTTAATGTTTAATAACAACTTATTTGATGTATCTCCACCTGACTTTTCTATACTTGATGCTTGCTTTTCTTCTGTAAACATAAATCTCAATTTATAGATCTCAATTTATTTTGCCAGATAATTTAAGTCAAATCTTACATTTTAATGGCAATGGAACACCTATCTCTGACAAAACAAAACAAAAAAGTGGTATATAAATGGAAGACCATTTTGTAGTGAAAAAATATATATATATATCTGTATATACAAAATAGTTAGGATAGATATACAGCTACTTTCTCTTAGCTCAATGAGAATAAAGATTTGTACTAATAGTGTTTAGACAAGATATCACATCTGCATCTTGTACTCTGAATAACTAGCATGAAGACAACAATATGCAATTTATTAATTATTGTAACTGTCCTACTAACCTGTTTTGAAATTGTTTCATTGCTATTTCTTTCTCATTAAAATTAATATAAAAATAAATAAACAAATAAAAGTCAAATCTTACTATGAATGTTTGTTCATACCCCAACCATCAAGTGATTCACTCCTACAAAATTTTGATCCCAGAAATCTCAGAATTTACAAATTCTAGTATCAAAACCTCAAGTAAGAAAACCTCCCATTAATGGATATGTTGGTTATTAGCCAGTTTCATAACTGTTATCCATTGTATTATATGTCATGTCTATCTGGTATATATAATTTTATCTTTCAAATTCTTCTTTTCTGAGAACAAATCTCCTAATTTCTATAGATTTGAAATTAAAGCACAATTATACTTTAACAGTATAATCCCAACTTCCTGGCTATATCTAAAAAGAAGCTGGAACTTTTTCTATTCTTTCCAACTAGATATATTTTATAAGTTGGAAAATAATGTATAACCCTCTAATGAGAGAGATCACAGGTTCTTGTTCCCCCTTTTTATCTGATCAAGGAAAAAATGTTTTCAAATTTAAAAAGGATCCTATGAACATAGGATCCTTATAGAAGTTGTGTCCTTTTATAAGTTCAGAGGTAACAATTTTGTCTGCATTTATAGTCCTGTTTTTGTGCTACTGGTGTATACAAAAATTTTAATACACACACACACACACCCCTTTACCTCTTATAGACACACACACACACACCCCACACACATGCACACACCTTTACTTCTTCCCTTCAATGAATTTAATAATAAGATAAAAGTGGAAACAAAAAATATTGGGAATAGTCTGAAATCTTGAAACTGTTCTTAGTGGCCCTATATTTTAGAATACAAAAGTTAGACATGACTTTTAGGGGCCCCCATATGAGGAGGTATTGGGTATATTTATGGCTGTGTGCATAATAATGTATGCAGGTTAGATAGAGGAAGACTTTAAATTGTGTACAGAAATATGCATAGACTGAGCAATGAAGAGAGGGCTTGTACTGCACAGTAAATATGGCCAATTTCTTCCCCCAGAAAAATATGTCCTTAGTAGTCATTTCTTTACTTAACCATTAAATAAAAATTGGATATCATCGATAGACTGGGAAAAATAAATTTCTCTTGTTTTTCTTTATATTTCCATCTCTGCTCCTAAGAATTTAAAAAGTGAGGAGTTGATGTGAGGAGAATAGAGATTCAATTTTTCAATTCCCTTTGTTATCATTGTTAATGTTTCTCAATTTCCAATCATTACTGAGGGGTATTCATTTGATTTTTGACCTCTGAACCATTCTTGCATTCTTCTACTTCTATTAAGTGGACCTTCATGTTTATGCTAACACAGATTTGCATCTGATACATATGTGATTCTTTTTTCTTGTATTAATATGATACTGAGGATTGAGATGTTGCATAAAATGACCCAAAGATTGCAGTAGTCACGTCCCATACTCTTATAGATTAGTTTGATGCATTATCAGTCCATGATTAGAATATAACAGGCTGCTTGCCTTTTTGAGATGTAACTATTATTATTTAGGAGAAATAGGGAAGGGGCCAAATTAATATATGAAATGAGAAAATTTACTGAAGGACTGTTCTCAGTTATCTTAGAATATCTGGTTATTTCCTTGGGAATGACTTACACATGCATATGAGACAGACACATTGAAGGACAAGAGCTCAGCTTCTCCAGAAATAGCAGCTTAACTTACCAGCCAGCACAGACACAAACCTTCTTCAGCTTTGCTCCTTGAATCAGTAAGCCTCCTTCCATAAAATGTTATTTAACCTGTACTGAAAAAAATATGAACACTGTTTCTGCTGGACCCTCTTTTTGGAGGGTAACATCTGAAAACCTTTCTAGGTTATCAGAAGGACTGCTAACAGTCTTGCCAGCCCGCCTCATGCCTATTCCAAACCTACTCTACAAAAAACTTGATGCCTCCTCCCTATAATAACATGGATAAATACAGGCAGAAAATTTATACTTCATAGCAAATTGTAAGAGAAAAATAAAACCCATCATACTCCATCTAGAAATAGAAGTATTTTGTCATGCTTGGATGCAATTGTACATTAGAAATTTGAGTTTGTAACATACACCTTGACTTATAATGTGTATTTTTAATAATATATGTTGTAAATATCCCTCAGAACCTAATAATAAAAGAAGTAGTATCATTTAATTAAGTTTATATTATTGGTATTTACTGTAAAATGCAGCTATAACAGGACTTCACATCCAGACAGTGTCATGGGCCTGTATCTTCTTGCTCCTCCTCTGGTATGATGTTATAGAAGATAACTAGAGGAGGACTCTGATGGACAGCAAGAAGGCGATGAACTGGCCTGGGACCACAGGGCCAGAACAATGCAGGCAACCCAACAGTAGGGTGTCTTAGCTCATGACTTGCACACTAAAACTTCAGCAGAGCCTAAAAGTAAGCCAAGTCTTTCACACTAAATTTAAATAAAGTGGATTTTTAAACCAACAAATTAAAATAGGACCCAGAGACTCATGGAGGTAATGGCCAAAGCAACCATGTGGAATAAGATCTCAGTCAGACGTTGGAATTAAGAGATTTTAAAACAAGAGTCATACTCTCTTTAAAGCAATTTGTTTTAAATGGTAGTAAAAGAAAATGAGAGAGAGCACAAATTTAAGATTTTTTGAAAGCATGTGACAATATTCAATTATATCGCCCATCTTGCCTAACTATATCTGTTAATCTGAGCAACAGATTTGATGATAAAAACAGATAATATATCAATCACTGTTAATGAACTATTCTAGTTTTGAAAATCTGTAATGTATGTATTGTTATATGCTACTCTGTTTCTGTCTTTGCTTTTGTTTTTCCTGCTCTTGTTTTTATTCTTCAAAATAAATTAAAATGTTAGAAAAATGTGTTAGAAAATGTTTCAAGAATCAATTATAAATTTTCTCATAATAGATGAAGAAATAGAAAACCTGCAAAGAAATAGAAGTTGTGGAATAGAAGCCAATGGAAATTGTAATATTAAGAGACATAATGAAATACATTTTAAAATGTCAATGGCTGAACTCAATCCAAATCTAGGGGAGATACCATAAGAGAAGATAGAATAAAGAAAATTGAGAATATAATAATAGCTTTCACAAATTCTAAAACAAACAAAAGACCTCAGAAATTTATGTTTAAAAATTGGAGCGTTTCAGAGATCCATGATGGAATAACTAAGAAACATTTATATACCATTAGATTCACAGAATAAAGGTCACTTGGGCCTCAAGATACACTCCTGTAAATCCAGCAAATGAAGAAATTACAATCTGGATTAGCATTTAAGATAAAAAAGAAAACATCTTCAAAGTATGGAGAAATAATACAATATCTGTAGAGGACTATCAATTAACTGACAATAGATTTATTATCCATTATCAAGCCAAGGATGTAAAAAAATGTCATAAAGATAAAAAATATTGTGGGACTTAAAATATAATGAAATATTTTTTTAAAAAACGAACTATAAAGATGCACTTATCATTCTACCAGGTAGCAGCAACCCACTTAGTGTACAACGTTAGATTTTCCCAAAAGTAAGAACAAATCAAGTTTCTCCAATACTGCCACTTCTATCCCACACAAGGGTAGACATTCAGTGCAATAAGGAGGTATAAAGGTAGGAAAGCATACAGACTACAGAGAAGACATAATACTGCTATTCTTTGTAGATGACATGGTAAACACCAATGACTTCAAACAATAAAATTCATACCACTGGTAGGTTCAGCAAGGTCAAAGGAAATAAGACCAACAGGCATTCCAACTGTGTCTTTACATGATAACAATAAATATAGAGAAAACAAAGCCACTATACCGTTTATGAGTGCTCCAAAAGTTATATACTTACAGCTACAATTAACAAATTACACACAGTAACTATATTAAAAATTACAGGGCTGGGAGATAGCTTGGCAGTCTGAGCTCCTGCTTGGCAAGTGAAAGGATCCAGGCTCGATTACTCAGTACTACTTGCCTTGCTGGCCCCGGAACCCTGGGCACACCAAGCCAGCCACTGAAACTGGACATGGTGGTGCAAGCCTGTAATCCCAGTGCTGAACAGGCTGAAACAGGAGGATCACTACAAGTCCAAGCTGTGTAGAAAGATTCTGTACCAAATACTTAAATAAATAAATATTTTTTTAAAAAAGAAAATTACAAAATGCTGATGAGAAAAATAAAAGAAAACCAATAAACGTAGACACATTGTGTTCACAGCTTGGAAAACTGTATGTATTAAAAATGTTGGTTTTCCTCAAGCTGATCTATTTGTTTACTATTATTCACATTAAAGTCATAGTAAAATTGGTTTTTATTTTGTTCTTTTTTGTTTTGTTTGTAAGCCATGACTAGCTAAATCTACAATGGCAAGAACAAGAACCTAGATGAGTTAAAAGTATCCTGTTGGAGGTATTACTGCATTCAGCTACAAAGCGTATTGTGTGATCAAGGAAACAAGTTCTCTGTGGCTGAAAAAGGGATCCAAGCATTTGTCAATGAAAGAGAATATAGACAGTGCTTTAAAGCCATACAATTATACTTTAGTGATTCTCAATAATACTGGGAAAGTAACTAAATGAAGGAAGACTATCTTTTTCAACAAATGTTATTGAATAAAATAATAAAGCCGAAAATAAATCTGATGTCATTTATGAGTAATTCAAAATATATTTCTTGCTTACCTGTAAAATGGGAAACCATGGAACTCTTAGGAAAAAAAATTCATTATCTAGAGTTAGATGAAGAGTTCTTAGCCTTAATACCAAAATCATTTTCCACAAAATCAAACACTGGTAAACTGGATTTCGTTGAAATTTACAGCCCTTCTGTAGTCCTAACTACTAGGAGGTAGGAGCAGGAATATCACAAGTTCAGGGCTACTTAGGCCATTCAGTAAAGTGTTGTCTCAAAATAAAACTTATCAGTCCTCAGTGCTCAAAAACTTACAGCTTTTGCATTTTAAAGTACTTGGAGAGAGAATGATGTATAAGCTTCTGACTTGGTGAAAGCATTTGCAAACTATATGTTGTAGATAGGGTGAATAATGGTCCACCATAATACATCAATCATGGCAGTTTATTAATTTTACTTTGTATAGTGGAAAAGAAAACAACAGGTATACCCACAAGCTATCTCGTCCTTTGTTGAGTTATTCAATTACTAATATTGAATTACTAAAACAGAAATAAAAGAAACTTCGTAATTCACTTTATAATATATCTCTGCTTCCTGACTTGAACTGTTTGAATAAACAAAGTTGCATAAATATATGTATATCTAAATTATATTATATATACATATTTGTAATTTTTATATTTTTAAAATGTTGTACTTGGAGCCATTACATACCAGTTGGTAACAATCACTCCACAGTCTCATTTCCTTTTCAAGCTTGATCATGATAGTAGTCTACATGATTGTGTTATACATTTCTATTATTCAAACACATATGTAAATAGAGCATTAGATTTTATAATTGGGTGTTATATGTTGCTCTTGATGTGAAAGCAAATTATCTGACCAAAAAATGTAGAGGAGAAGAGGTCAAACTAAGTGTATGCCTACAGACAAAAACTGCTAATTCCAGCTTCAAAGAACACACATTTTCATACACATTCAGAGGCCTCAAGAGTTCTGTGACTGCAAATACACTCCACCTCTCAAGATAGAATTAATCATATAAGGTGAAAATTACCACTTTTTGTATCATTTGCTTTTAGGCAGCAAGAAAGGAAAAAATAAAAACAATGTAGCCTTTTATGGATTTATTTTCAAATTTATGGGTAATTATGATAAAAATATAATTTCCCAAATTACAAAATTAGAATCAGGGAAATCAGTTTCACAATATATATTCTATTTATTAGCTCCAAAACTTTACAGGTTGTTTTACATGGAATTTGAAAACATATAGTACAACATGTAATAAAAGGCACAAAAGGATATCATTTACTTCAAGGTAATAGCTAAAGAAATTATTATAGTTTCAAGTGAGTATTTCTCCTTGGAAATAGCAAATGTTCAGTAATTGTAGTAATAGGGGACATAATAAAAGTGAAAATGATGGGTGGTTGTTCAAGAAATATAAGGCAAAAATATATTACTGTTGAGAAATACAGTAATTATTGATCACACAGCTTAACATGGCATAGTAACTGACAGCATGGCTTTCGGACTCACATGGAATATACCCATGTTGCAATTCAGCACACGTACCTGTGTGACCCTGTAGAGATGCACTGTTGTTCTGTGTTTCAATTTATTTCCTATAAAATAGGGAAAATAATCATGAGGACCATGTAAGATAATCTATATTAAAAATTGTAGATATCATCTGGCTCTGAGCAGGCTCATTAAGTGGTAGCTGTTATCACCAGTTATTGTTTGACAACGATACAAGGCCACAAAGAGAATGGAAACATTAAAGTTTCAGGAAGATTTGCCAAACACTGGAGAAGTAGGTACATCAGTTACTCCTCCAAAAAGATATTAGTAAATGATTTGGAAGGAGTATTAAGGATGATTTTAAAGAAGAGCATTTGAAATTTTAGTAAGATTTCAAGGGGGGAAGTTAAACAAAACATTCCAAGACAAGAAAGACCCATCTCAATAAATGGCAGTCTTGGGGTGAGGCGAGGATAGCATACAATGTAGTTAATGAAGTTTAAAGATTGTGGAAGGGGGAACAGAAAAACAGGATTGAATCTTTGTTTAGAATATCATACAATTTTGCTAGTTGCGGG
>NW_004524759.1:5123140-5125537 GCF_000260255.1 Octodon degus | reverse complement strand
TTTTGGAGCATGTCATAAGGAGTTCCTTTAGCATGAGAAGTGACGTCTTACTAAAATCCACTTCTTACATTTCTTAAATATTCAGCTACTTTGTAATTTAGAGTGATGTTAGCTGGTGTTTGTCATATTTCAATAAGTTGTAAGAAAAATTTAAGGCAAATTTCAAAGAACAGCATGTGTATATAAAATGCATTTATGATAACATTTTGAAAGTAAGATTTTGATTTAGTTCAGAAAGATACAGATTTTAAATAACATGTAGCATTATTCCTGTGATCTAATTCATAGAATTTTCTTACAATGATGAAAATCAAATCTTGGATGTGATGTGCATATTTGGAGCTCTTTCTCTCTGAAATAATGATCTTAGCATGTTCGGGGTTTCCTAACCACTGCAGAAGTAGCATTTTAGAAATTCCAAGCACAGGACTGCAATTGCTGTCCTTCACAAGGCCTCTGGCTCCTCCACCTGAGGTCGTAGCTCAGGCAGCGCTGTCTGCTCCGTGAACTGTGTCAGGGTCACGGAAGGCTGTACATTTCTATTTCAGAGCAGTTTATCCTCTGTCCAGGGCTGATTTGCATAGAACCGGCTGTCACTTTGTGCTCACTCTCTGGTTTTACGCCTTCCTGACAGCCTGTTTCAACAGCATTTTGCCATTGGATTGGCTGTGACAAGGAGGAGTTGTGACATGTTCCGATCCTGATGACCCAGCAAACTGCAAATTACCCATTGGCAGAATGAAGTCTATTGCTGGCAAATGGTCTCGTAATTCTGTAATGGGCAACGTGGGCATGGCAAGCGCTGGGGGAGGCAGATGCTGCTGTATGGAGCAACTCCGTTGGTCCTGATGTCCAAGTGGCAGCCAACCAGGGCAGGTGTGCGTGCTGCCCGCTGTGCACAACTCTTGCATACCTTACCTGGACCCGGTTCATGGATCTTCCTTTCCTTGGTCATCGGCTCAAGTAATTACCTTTGTTTCTGCAAAGTCTATGTTTAGATCACTCTGAATCTCCATTAACTGGTGATTATGGAGTTTCTCTAAGGTTAGGAAAACAAATGGTACAAATTGCTTTGAAGCTAAGAAAGACACCAATTTTAATGAATCCTGATTCTAAAGTACACAGTAAGGTGCAGTATCACTGCTATTTGTCTTAAGGATGGGAGATCCTGTGCAGCAACTAAGCCAAGATGGGAGAAATCTGTTCTTCCAACCTACCCTAACAGCTTTACAGGCTTGATGGAAATATATTGAAAGGTATTTAAATCAAAATAAGTAAACTTCTTATGTCCCTTGAAATGTCTTCTTAGAGCTTCTTAAAAGAAGGTATGATCTCCTGCTCACAGTCTACCCCATACCACAGCAAATTATCAGGACTTCAACACAGAGCACAGATCTTTGTGAAATACATGCTCTGCAGAAGATGCACTTCTCTGTATCACAACAGATGCCAGCCCTGCACAGAATTCTGCTACTGAATCAGAGAAAAACCTTTTAACTGATATGTTAAATGAGTTACAAGTTTCTTACACACAGCATGAGTGATATTCTTTCCCCTAAGTGGCCAAGTTAACGAAATTATAAACTGAAATTTATCTTATCCTACAAGTTAAAATTTTCATTCTGTTTAAAGGTTGTAGAGTGATTTGTTCCCTCTTTAGAAGCTCTGTCACCCAAAATGCCAATTGTCCAAATTTCTTACCTAGCCTCAAAAGTTTTAAATTTTAGTTGTAATGGTATAACTATTAATTACAATTCACAGAGTAAATCTGCAGACATTTTTTCCAATATATACAATGTACAAAAGTGTCTATGCCTGTTGTGGATAGCTAATCAGTTGAAAAGGAATAAGATAGAAAGACAGACATGATAGATAGATAGATAGATAGATAGATAGATAGATAGACAGACAGACAGACAGATAGACAGATAGATAGATACTTGGAGTTGAACTCAGAGCCTTTGACACTCCTATACCATTTTAAAATTTAATTAACTTTAACACAAGTTGTCACTAAGTTTTCAAGTTGCCTGGGCTGAGCTGAAAATTTTGATCCTTTTGCCTCAGCCTCCCACAGTGATGTGATTAAAGCCCTGTACCACCAGGCCCATTTAAGAAAAAGTACACAGAGAGGAAATGAGTGAAAAAGGATAAATATGTCTCTATAATCCATTTGCTAATATGATACAAACTCCGAATAAAGTTAACAACCCAGAGGAGAGAATACGTTGCATTTCTCTTTAGCTAACTATGTGTCCCTGAGGTCAAAGTTTTCAAAGATAGCCAGGGCAATAAATTCAACCTCTTTATACAGTTCTGTTTTCACTTATCTTGTATTTATTTTACTATCATAATCATTATTATTCTTCTAATTGACTTGATTTTTGGTTGTGTTTA
>NW_004524759.1:5114887-5116520 GCF_000260255.1 Octodon degus | reverse complement strand
AAAAAATAATAAAATAAAATTCTTTCTGTAATTTATTATGTGTGATTTTGAATCTATAAATTGGACTTTAAAACCACTGTTTTCACAAAAGTACAGTAGCAATAATTGAGCAACTCACATTCTACAGTTTTTGAGTAAATTAAATTATAAAATAAGGCATCTAACATGACACTAGTAAGTAAACATGTTAAAAATATAATATGCTATTATCAATATTTCCTAAAGTGGATTAAATCTATGAACAAGAGAGACACAGGTTGTCCTCCTAAGCTTGTTAGCTTAGTAGAGACTAGGCAAGGAGTCAGTTAGCTACTATGGAATAAATTCAATTGCAGGTCAGACCCATACCAGTGTGTAACCACGTTGTGGTGTGTTTCAGAAGGAAGTGATGAGTTAGTATTTCCCAGGAAAAATAAAAATAAATCTTCTATCCAGAGCTTGAAAGGGAAGAAGAGAGTTCAGCACAATGTACATAGCACTTTAACAATAGAAGTGAAGTAAATATGAAGAGATTTGTCACTACAGGAGTGAAGAGAACAGACAAATATGAAAAAGAAGGGCTAGGAACAGTGAACGGAACTAGAATAGAAAACACCAGGCAAGTCCTTGTCTTTCCTCCATTTCTAGTCATTGAAGGCCTCTCCGGCCTTATTTTGGATACTAGAATGTGGTAGGCTTATTGCTTTTCAATGTAACTGGATTAAGAGAGTCCTAGAGAGCTGATGAGGTTGAAAGAGCTCTGAGCTATTAGTGGGTCAGCCCATGAATAGTTATGGCCCCTGGCCCCTTCCTCTCTGGCTTTTTCCAATCTGTCTGCTTCTTGTCTATCGTGCATTGAGGAGCTCCCCTCCACCACCCTCAGTCACAATGTTTCTTCTGCCCTTGAGTCATTCAACCATTTAATGAAACTCTGAATCTATGAGCCAAAATAAACCTCTCATCCCTTAAATTGTGGTATTAGGGATTTTGTCCCTGTAACAATGAGACAGATGTTATGAGCAATTTGTTAATTCCCAATTTTTTTCCATAAATTTAGGACAGGTTGTACGGGATCTCACTATGTAGATCAAGACTCGTAGTGATTCTCCTGTTCCCAAAATGCTGGGATTGCAGACCCAGTCTCAATCACCATCTAGGCATGCCCTGAGGGTGGGACCCCTCAGCATGCAGAGGATTGAAGCCCAGCTGATGTGCTCTGCTGAAGGTGCTTTAGTCCACTGAGTTATCTAGCTAGCCCCAATGTTTTTATATTTTTATGCATTAAGTTTTATGAATTAAGCTTCTGTAACCACAGTGTTACATTTTTATTGTATATAATCATCTCATTTATTATTTTAGCTATTTATATGTATTATCCATCATCTATCTATCTATCTATCTATCTGTCTATCTATCATTTGCCTATCTGACTGTCTATCTATGTCTATCTATGGGTTGAAATGTGTCTCCAAATTCATAGATTAAAGACCTAATCCAAGGGCCAGCGAGATAGCTCAGTGGACTAAATGCCTGCTTAGGCAAGCGCAGGGCTCAAGGTTTGATTCCAGGTATTACATGTTATGCTGGCCCCCTCACCCTGTAATCCCATCACTGGGGAGGCTGAAAGTAGGATGATTACTATGAGTCCAAGCTG
>NW_004524759.1:5086756-5114207 GCF_000260255.1 Octodon degus | reverse complement strand
GATCAGTGGACTAATTTAGTAATCACTACTCTAGATCCAGTCACCTCTGAAAAGCCCCACTATGACTGTGTGAGGTTTAGGGGGACATCTTGACTCAGACAATGTACGCTTAACATATATTCTATTCTCTGTACTGCTCTGTTGACTAATACAAGGATCTGTTATGTCAAATTCTAGAAATTAGTACATGCAGTACCAGTAAAGTAGATTGCAATGTAAGTGTATATGCAATGAGACAATGAGACAGGCACTCATGTGCATAAAGGAACCACTAGGGAACACAGTAATGTACTGTGGGGATTTCTTTTTTTTTTTTTTTTTTTTTTTTTTTTTTTTTTTTTTTTTTTTTGTAATTAGGACAGGGCTTGCGGAGTCTACTGGGTCTCGCTATGTACTTTGCACTCAGAGTGATTCTCCTGTGTTTAGCCTCCCAAGTGCTGAGATTGCAGGCGTGCCACCACTCCCAGTGTTCTCAGGGCACCCCAGGGTGGGGCCGGTACAGCATGCTGGCAATTGAACCCCAGCTGCTGAGTTCTGCCTATCCCAGCACCTTAAGTCCGCTGAGCTAACAGGCTGGCCCGGTGTGGGGAATTTTCGTGGAGATGAATATAGAAATGTTTTGATAAGGACTTGATTCAGGAAAATTGCACTTTGATCCAGCAGAAAAACTGGATTTAGCCATGGGCAAGGGCTGTTTCTCAGTAGAGAGATCGCTGTGGCTGTGGGGCCTGTCACAGAGGTGCACAGCAGCATGGTGAGTGTCTTCAATTTCAGGAGCCTAACGCAGGACAGGTGTGCATGTGCTGGGAGTGCAGGCAGGCAGCCCTTCTCTAGTGACCTTGAAGCAACTCTAATGAGTTCCTCCCATACCCAGGGCTGCACTTCAGTGAAGACCCTTTTATCATTTTCAGAGTATAGATTGTTTTCCTGTGTGAAAGGAAGCAAGTTAGCTAATAATTAATCTTATCCATCTTTGTTACCAGTTTAATAGGCGCTGATTCTAATACTTCTTGGGCCCTATTTTTCATTCTAAAAGCATATTTTAAAATACAGCCATGCTTTTCAGGCTTCAGCCTTCCCCTGTCCATCAGTTCATGCTGAGGTCTTTCATTTTCAGCTCTTAATTTATTTTAATGTGGCCTAAGTTAACAATCAATGCCTCCAGCAGCTGTTATACATTGTCAGTATCCACCTCAGCAGAGAACTCTCACAAGCTATCAGCCATAATTCTGTGGGGTATTTGCTTGCCTTTTTCACCCCCCCCCCAACTCAAGCCCCTCTCACAGTTGTTTTTCTTTTGGGTAAGTTCTATGGGCTAGGTTTCAGCTTTTCACATTTAGATTAATTGTTCTTTTGGGGGAGGGATATTTTATCAAATGTATTTTCTAACTGATATAGAAAAGGTCAATTGTTAGCTAAACTTCAGCATGAATAACTCCAGAATTATTAGCAACATACTTTAAGAAATGTGGTCTCCCCTATATGTTCTAACTGAAACTCTTGAAGGAACAGAGCATGATGTGAGACATGCAGCCTCATTATTAACCCATGGATGGTGTGTTTACTAATAATCCTCAGCAGCAGGTATGCTAGCATCTTTCATGTGATGGCTGTGACACGAAGCTTTTTTCCTGTGTTCCTGACTTCATTCCTCATGATCATGAAAGAGCAAGTTTCCATGTGTAGCCTGAAGAACACTTCTGTGTGTGTGTGGCTGGCTCAGCCAACCCTGGAGTGGGGCTGGCATGGCATTTGGTACCAGGGATCGAACTGTGGGCCCTGCGCTTACCTAAGCAGACACTTTAGACTGCTGAACTATCTAGCCTGCCCTGATGAGCACCTTTCAATAGAGTCTAATCCAGTTAGACTTAGTACCATCACTCATGAATGCTGCCTTTGGTCCTCCTCACTGAAACCCATTCACTTCTCTTACCTATTGTTGTGACCAAGCAGCTGCTTTCTTTCGTGTCTCTTTAGTTGGGCTGCCTGGTTCATGAGATCCTGCCTCACAATCTTTTCTCTGAAGGATAAGGAATTTAACCTCCATTCCCAGTGATGTTTGGTCTTAGTCTTTAACTGATTATCAATATCATTGCCATTTTCACATAATTTACATTCACATCTGCTTCTGTTTGCAGTGATTCTTCCTAGTTCTGGCCTGCTGCTCAGACAGACAGCTAGATAACTTTTGTCTGCTGTGTGCCATGTTATGGAACTAGGAACACTAGAGGACAAAATGATCCCTGGTGAGCACACAACAGAAAGATTTAACATGGCCAGGACAGTAGTCTCCCTCCCTTCCACGGTCTCTTCCTCTTACATATAGGACTCTTTTAGTGTTTCTGACTCAATATACGGGAGCAGAGCATCTTAGGGAGAACAGCAGGCCCCCTCCTGATCATTTCCCCAGGTTTCAAGCCTGTTTTAGGGAAAAGGGTAAATAGTGGTTTAATTAATTCCCACAGGAGTTCAGAATTGTGGGCTTTGGTTTTGCCCCCAGCAAGAAGTAGCCTCTAGACAATTATAGTCCACTGGCATTGGGGCCTAGGCTGTTACCAATCCTGTGCCTGTGCTTATGACAGAGGAGTCATTCCTGCTGGCCTCAAGTCTGTGCTTTTGCCCTGCAGAGAGCTCTCACTAGTGTGGGGCTTGGCACATCCTCATCCACCACCCCTGCCTGTGGGCAGGACCCCTGCATCCCTGAGCATGGAGGTTTCTTTGGTGCAACATTATCTTCTCACTTGCATATAGATGATAGTTTTTCTAATTACTGTGAGTTATTTGACATATTGTTAATATCTAGTTTTTCTATTATACTCACTTGATCCTTACCAGGAGCAAACTGATAAGATCTGCTATTACAGTTTAAATATGAACCTTCCCCTTCAAACTCCTGTGTCGAAGAGCAAATGCTTGAATTGAGCCCTACACATGTGTCTGAATCACATTTCAGAATCACATTCGTGAATGTGAAGTCACTAACTTCATGAGTGGATTCATCCATTCACAAGTTCAAATCCAGATGAGCTACTGGGGGTTGAGCACAGATGTCAGAGGCAGGTCCTGCCTATGGAAGGTATACCTTATGCCTGTCCACTCCCTGTCCTTTTGGTCCCCTTCCTGTCTCTGTGCTTCCTGCTGCCATGGTGTAAGGGGTTTGCCCCACCACATACTTATGATGGTCTACCTCAACATAGGCTTAGAGTGATGGAGACAGCTGACTATAGGCTCAAACCTCTGAAATCAGTGGCCAAAATAACCCTTTCCTCCTTTAAGTTGTATCTTCCAGTATGTCGTCAGAGTGAAGAAAAATGTCTAATACCAAATTGCTTCAATTTCCATGGATTTTCAGGTTTTTGAGAGAATAAGAAATAATAATTTTTTAAAAATTACAAACAGTACAGGGCCAGTGAAAGAGCTCAGTGGAATAAGTGCCTGCTTAGGCAAGCACAGGGACTAGGGTTTGATTCCTGGGACCAGGGGCTTAATCCCCGGCACCACATGTCACGCAGACACCACCCCTGGACACACTGTGCCATCCATGGAGTTGGGCATGGTAGTTTACACCTGTAATCCCAACGCTGGGGGGATGAAAATAGTATGAATGCTACAAATCTGAGCTGCATAGTGAGAGCCTGTACCAAACACATTAAAAATAAATAAATAAAAATACAGAATTTCACTAAACAAAATGATAGTAATTCAGCAATGGTTTCTAGATACATATTATTGACTTCAAATTAGTTGTTCAGATTATCAGACATAAGCATGAAAAATTGGTCAAAAAATGAAAAAGAAGAAAGAAAAAAATGTAAGCATTCACTGCTCCTTTCAATAGACAGGCAGAAATCAGCACTACAATTACATAAGCTATCCTGAGTCTGTACATATATATTTCTTTTTCCCTTCCTTCTTTCTTTTCTCTTTACCCTCATCCCATTTGATATTTTCACGCAATGGAGTATTATTCAGCTACAAAGAAAGAGAAACTCAAAGCTTTTATGGGTAAATGGGTGCAATTAGAGACCATACTGATAAGTGAAATAAGTCAGATCCACAGGTATAAACATTGTATATATATATTTTTTTTTTGGTGTAAGAAACTAAAAGAGTAAGTCAAATCAGAAAAGTACAATGGATACTGTGTAAGGGAAAGACACTCTTCAGAAGGAAGGCCTTTGAGGTTTAGAGAATCTTCTATTTCGACAGAAGTGTCATAGCCGTATCGCCATTCTTCAAATTGCATTCAAAGCTTAAAATCTCATCCCAGCTCTACTTTCCTATTCTTTCCTCATTCCTAAAAACAAATGATGCTAGTTCATTCTCTTATTTTTGCAAATAACACTTACTCATAGGAACACTTTGATAGAATATTCAGCTTCCTACTGTATCCTGTTTGTTCAGCTGAATTTCGCTTCAGAGTTAAGAATCTTTATACTCCAGCAAAAGTTCATCCAGAATGTCCGTACTGTTTTTTTTTTTTTTTTCTTTTTTCTTTTTGGCAACAGACTTAAAATAGTTTCATCTTTCCAGGTGTCAGACATTTTGCATATTTTCACTGTATCTCCAGACCTTAAGAATGCTAGCAATATACATTGAAGAATTCACTGCCTTTGTAAAAAAATGTGTATGTTGTATATATAACCTAATGCATATGTAATTTCCAAATCTCCCTTTTTTTTCCGGAGATCTTTTCTTCTTATAAATTTTCATGAATCTCTTCCAAGTAAAACTATAATCTCTTCCCACACCCACATTTCTAGCACTGCTCTGAGCACATTCTATTTTACCAAGGTCCAAGGCCTAAGTGAAATAATGTAGGGGCCATTGGCTATTCCACATCTATCTCTTACAATCATTTCCCTTCCAAAAAGGATTCTAATTCCAATTGCTATAGAAGGACACTTTATGAAGGAGCTCTAGTAAGTTTACAATATTACAAACAACTGAATTTCCAGATACAACAGCCAATCATATCTACGTCTTTGACATTTCCCAGGTTGGGCTTATAGGCAGCTTCTAAAACTTCTTTCTTAAACAGAGCAATGGTCCCAATTCTACTGTAGACAGTTTCTGTCAATTTTCACTGTTGATTTCTCTGCTGCATGAATCAACTCTGGCTCCCTAGCTTGGAGGGGGTTCCTGGATAATGTATCCTGATTTAGTCTAAGCAACATCTGGAGATTGTTCCAGCATGCTGATGGCAAAACTTTAAAACAAAAGATTAATTGGACCTGTGCTTCTGGAGATCTAGATGAAAATAGCTGGAGACTCTTTGATATCTTAGGACTGCTTTTAAATATCTATGAATTTTGTTTAAGTTCTGGTTTCTTCAAATTCCTTTTGGGTTCCATTCAGTTTATTTGGCATTTATTATATCACTAACACATGAATATTGTCACTGGTTAAACTGTTATGACCCACAGTATTGACAATCTCTCTCTCTCTCTCTCTCTCTCTCTCTCTCTCTCTCTCTCTCTCTCTCTCTCTTTCTCTCTGAATTCCATAAAACAAACAAGTACCTTTATGTAACACACTTAGTAAAATTTTGAATAAATATTTTTTTACTTCATCATTTAAAAAAATATTTCATTTATTTATTTACTTGTTACATGGTTTTGCTACACAGCTCACACTCAAATGATCCTACTGTCTCAGCCTCCCCAGCACGGGGATTACAGGCTTCCACTACCACTCCTGGTTTCGGTGGTCAGCTCAGCACCCAGGGCCAGCATGACCTGCAGTATCAGGGATCTAACCCAGGTCCTTGTGCTTGCCAGACAGGAACTTAGACTGCTTAACCATCTCCCCGACCCTATTTCATTAAGCAAATGATGCATATTAATTAAAATCTGAGATCAAAATGTAATAAAGAAAAAATCCTAGGGTTTGGACATCAATCTTGTACATTGTTTTACTGTTTTATTATTTATTAATTCATATAGAACATCTCATATCTTCATTGCTACCACCTATGTTTTTAAACTTCTCTTTGCAGATCTACAACAATAGCTGCTTCCACTAACCCATGAAACATATATTCCAATTTTCAAAATCTCTAACATGAACTGTTCAAATACTTTTAGAGTGAAGAAGGAAGCATGCTGAAGATTTTCACTGGTATAAATTATGTCAGTGGCAGATAATTTTTGATTTTAAAAATGCTGCCATAGAGCCTCATAATGATTTTCAGTAATGTAATTTTATGTGTATATTTTGAAATGGCTACTAGCATGCTTACTCACCTTTTACCTATCCATTTCTATTTTTCTTCTGCATTTATATCTTTCCTTTCTTGGGGGAAAGAGATAAGTAGGGAGCTTCTATTTTTTCTCATTACAATCAGCTTCATTTAATGAGGACACATCATGAAATTCCTCACTGGGTGATTCTATCATTGTGTGACATCACAGGACATCCTTACCCAAATCTCGATGGTGTGGGTCAATCCTTGATGTGAACAATTGGAACAAACCTGGGCCACAACCTGTGGGAGGTGAATTCCAGCATAACTCAGCACACTCAAAAGGTGAATATTTTATCCAATAAGTAGAATGTGTATACACTAAAAACTCATGGAATGGTATAGGAAATATATCAACCAGAAGTACACTTCTTTGTTATCATTACTAAGTATTATATGCTATATATACTGTTATTTCTATACTTTTAACAGACTAGCAATATGAGTGTTTGCACTAACATAAAATGAGTAAAATATTGGCCTATTGTGTTAGCTCCATGTCACTAGACAATAGGAATTTTCTAGCTCTATTATAATCTTATAGATTATTGTTTACCAAAATATCATCCGGTACATTATTTATTTTCTTCCATGTCTATCTTCTCTGACTTTATGACTTTCTTCTACTCTCTTCATTTTTCATTTTATCCCTCACATTTTTTCTCTGCCTCTATGTTAAGTGGACACAAAGTGAATAAAAAATATTTACTTTGAGCAAATTAATTATCCTTTATAAAAACAGATACTCATCACCTAAATGTACTTGCTGATGGCACAAAAAATGTTATTATCACAATGTTTTGCACAGATTATATTTTATTTTGGCTGTCCTGTTCAATAAGTACATTGTAAAATCTTCCGCAGTCCCACTGGATCTGGGGCTATTGGTAGGAACAGCTTCTGGCCACCTTTCTGAATTCCAGGACAAAGCTGTTGCACAAAGACTTCCATTCCATGTGTGATCTTGCCTGTTACAATCCTTTATCAAATCTGTCAGTGTAAGTAGATCTTTAAAATTATCAGCTTAAATTCCAACCTTCTCATCACCATTTAACATTTCTCTGGCATGATTTAAATGGATTTTGACAGTATTCCAATATCAGAGAGCATATTCTGCCAGTCTAAAACATGCTCAGTAGCTATAATCACAAAACATCTAAATTTGTCCAACTTCACTTCTTGGATTCATTGATCGTCTCATCCCACATGTCAAACCAATCTATTGTTCCCTCCTTGTGGCACACATGGTACCCAAAGTGTCCAACCTGAAACTGTAGAGATTGATTTAATACTTTCAAGGTTCCTCATTATTATTGCAATGCTGTATCATCAAAGTAGTCAAGGAAATCACTAGATTTGTCTGTTGCTTATAGTAGAAAAAAGTTTCAAATTAAACTGTTTTTTTTGGAAATAGATTATAACTTATTTTCCAATCACCTATAGTTATACATGGAGAAATACTAGACAGAGAAGACAAAAGTTTTGTCCAAATTCTACTGCTAGAGAGGCTGAACTGATTATATAGAAATCTCTGGGTTCCATTACTCACCATTAGCATCCAGTTTGGGGTAGTCTAAAATGATATTAAGAAATTTTGAGGCATTTTTATTGACCAGGTATTAGATAATATTCATGTTTATAGTATTTATGATCATAAGTTATTCATCAGCTAAAAAAGAAATCATCTCTTTATAAATATATATTATTAAACTATCAAATCCCTTTATTTCACATCATAAGCAATTATATGTGATAGGAAAGTGTTAGGTATCCACCATTTTGGGGGTGTCCTAACACTAGGTTGAAACAGACAGAATGAATAAACTATTTGTTTACCTAAAAACTATAACTTAGTGTTGTTTAGCCTAATACTCTCATTGCATAAAAAGTCTTTGGGAAAAAACTAATGTCAAAATCTGTGGGCTTTCATTATTCAAGTAAACATGAGATGGTGAACATAGTGAACATAGGATGTTAAAGTGAACATAGGATGGTAGCAACAAGCAAAAAATGTCTCTTCCTTCAAAGGAAATAGAAAAATAATCCAAAATGCCTTTTAAATCTAGCAAAAGGAGATTGCTATCAACAAAACCCAGAAATAATTAAAATACACCTGGAATTAAGAATGCACAGTGCCTCTGTAATAGTTGCAGATTGATTCATTTGAGCATGGATTTTTCCTTAGTCCTCCCAGGTTCATCTTAAGAACACACTGACTCTGGTTCTTGCATTTCATCCTGTGTAAATGGGCTGCACAGTCTTTAGTTTTCAGAACTATAAAATGTCTAGTCCACTTAGCAACCTGCTTGCCTACTACAGGCACAACAGCAAGCTGATGAAATTTCATTGGGTATTAAAGTGAAAAGAGTTCTTGACATCCTTTCTTTTATGTAGAATCCCACTTAGACTTCTGGAGCCATTGACCTAAAACTTCTCATTTTAAGATTGGAGACATAGCTCAGCAGCATACACAACTGCCTGGCAAGCTCAAGGACCTGAGTTTGATCCCCAGTGGAAGAAAAAAAAACTTCCTATTTTTAACCATGACTTTTCTGGGTATTGCTATCAACTGGAAACAATTTAATTAGAAATTACTTGTAATATGTAGGAGTCACTTCCAGGTCCTCGTCTTGCTCCAAGAAGCCAATATTTGTAGTCCCAAAGCTATACATTATTTGGAATCTCATCAAGTTGATGCCAATCTACCACTTTCAATGCAACCATGGCAAAAATAAAGACATTAAGTTATATTTTCAATTACTGGGGAGTCAAGGGGCTCTAAGTTCAGCTACAAAGATGGCTTCCAGAAACAAAGAGAGCGACCCAGGGCCTCACCTGGTTTTTATTCAGTGGAGGAGTGGCCTGAGGAGGATTGACTGAGAATTGTGGGAAGTAGGAGACCATTGTGAGCTGAGCTAGGTGGGTGGCCGACAGTTACCTCCACCATATGTAGAGAAGATATGCAGAGAAAGTAATCTGCATTATACCATTATTTCATGGAGATAGCATCTAATGTTTTGGGTGGTCTGGTGCTTCAGCTCTGATGTAGTCTTTCAAGCCCCAGGAAGTCATAGCCTCTATCTTGAGGCTCGATCCCAGCTGGTGGTGCGGAGCATTAGCTCTACCATCCTGTACTAGGGAAACACACTCGCCACCTTCAAAGACTATCACCAGCACCTCAGCTAGAACAATACACATTGCTTAAGGCCAATTGAAGGATAAACAGAAGTCCTAGCGAGCTCTGTACATAACAATATGAGGAAATAGGGTCAGGCTCAGTCAAAATGGAGACAGTCGCTTTTCTTTGAAGGAGAGCTGCTCAGGTGGCCCTCCACAGTAATACTTACAAAATTTTATAAAAACCATTGGATTTACTTTGAGCTATGACCATTTCACGTCTCTAAATGTAAATTAGACCATTTAGGGAGCAAGTGTCAGAGGGAGGGTGTCACAGGTATTTGTGGTTCAGAGCCAAAGGCAGAGTAAGACTCCACATCTGTCCTAATTCCCCCAATGCTCTCTTTTTTATATGAGTGCATAAATGTTTCAAGTTTCCCTTTGTGGTTGCAATGTCTACATTACTACTAATGAGTAGTAATGAGTCATTAACTGTTGACTGTATTTATTACAGATTTTTTTAGATAGCCTTAATCATGCTGGTACTTGTGTAGGATGTTGAAATAGGAATGAAAATCACTTGATGTAAGACTGTGTCAAACTGCCTTCCCACACTGAGTCACAATAACGAAATATTTTAAAAGTTGACTGCCTGGAGGAAACATCAGATCCTGAAATCTGCTCACACATTAGGAATGAAAAATAAAAATAGATTTGTAGGGCACAAAGTGTTTTTGAGATAATTCATTACAACTTCTTCCTTCAAGTTTTGGAAATAATAATGGGTAAGGGACTTTCTTAGAGCTTTTGAGTTAGTCTGTGATAATCAAGAATGCAACATGCATACCCTGACTTCCAATGTGGTATTGTACTGTGTAATATAGTTGTAAAATGTTCAAGATGAAATTCCTTCTCATTCAATGAAAACACAAGAGGAATAAGTATTATTCTTCTAACACACACACACACACACACACACACACACACACAATTAAGTACAGAAAGAACTGATTTTTGCAAATGACAAATTGGAACATTTTTGTGGAGTCTTCGTAGTTTTCTATTGAAAGTGCCCTAGAAGGAATACAACTGTAGACATTTCAACAAGTGACAGTGTCAATGATAGGCATGATGCTAAGACCTCTAATATATAGAAATGAGGGCAGTGCATTTTTCTGTATGGCACTTGATAGCTTGAAGAGTGAATGCAGCAAAAAAATAAATGATAGTTCATTACAGCAGCATATGTCACATTTATGCACCAACATTCATAGTCATTGACATAATATGTAATCAATACAACTTTTTAAGGAAGTAGATGTTTATGATGTAATGACTGATAGGAGTTGGTCTAATAAGTAAACTTTTTTCCCCACCTATCATGAGTATGATTTTTACTTGGTAAGATTATTGCTTGTCACCAAGCATTGTGGTGCAGGCCTATATCTCAGCACTTAGTAGGCTCAGGCAGGAGAATCTTTGTGAGTTCAAGACCAGCCAAGCCTGGGCTACAAAGCATGACCTTGTCTCAAAAAAAAAAAAAAAAAAAAAAAAAAAAAAGCAAACCAAACCAAACAAAAAACATTGTCTGCCATTGATTAATCCTTATTTTATTTATTTATTTATTTATTGTGTGTGGTACCAGGGATTGAACTCAAGATGCTGCACTTGCCAGGCAGGCACTTATTCTACTGAGTTATCTCCATGGGGCTGCCATTGATTAATCTGAAAATTTAACAAAGAACAGATCATTGCTGAGCTAAAAGCAATGCTTTCACTCAATTTGGAAAGAGAGATATTTATGGTAAGACAGGTTAACAATTCTTAGTTAAGGAAGAGTGATGACAAGGATGCCGTGAATGTTAAGATTAGTTTTTAGAAGGAAGAGATCATCCTTATATGAAAGTGACACTCCAATTAAGTGGAGACTTGCCAGGAGTTGATTTCCAAAACAAATATCTGAATGGTCCATTGATTGAATGATATGGTAGGAATGAAATTCTAATGCAGGTTGACCAGAATCCTGAAGGACCTGCCTGGTTATGTCCACATATATATGACAATGAACAGGAGGTATCAGACAGATTCACAAGTGACACATGCATCCTGCTACAGTGGATATTTTCTCCAAAGTACAAAAATATTTGGGTTTCTTTCTTGCTTTTTCTCTAGTTTACACTTCAAATATATAACAGAATTGATAGACAATAAACAGCATGTTTGGCTTCTAAGAATTTTGTCGTTTTTTGGTATAACTTTCTTGCTTGATTTCTTCACATTTATTAAATATAAAAGGATAACATATTAAGGAGTATTTTAAAATTAGATTTTTGATGTTAATAATAGACATATACTATTTGGAGTGTCCTTTTTTCTAGTTCTTTTTATACTTTGCCTTTAGACCTTAGAAGCCAGAATTCACAGGTCCTAATGAATACATAAGCATCAACCAATGTACTAGCTTTGTTGGCAATTTGCAGTTTTTAGATAAAATACCTATCTAGGAGATGTAATTACAAAGTATAGTTTTTGCATGAATGGCTGAGAAACCACTTGAATCTACATCCTCACCTCTGGCATGATGAAATTTGTCCTTTTCTAACATAATTTCTCCAGGAAGGAGTCAGTCAAGTGCTTAGTCTCTGTAACTTAGAAATCTCATGATTCGGAGATTATTCCACATATCCCTCCAGCTTCACTCTAGAGCCACCCTGCTCGCTAAATTTCTCAAAATTATGTAGGAAGCACAGTAAAAGCACAGCTTTGGCTGCCTAAGTCTGTGCTATTTATAGCAAGACATGAAAATTACCAGGAACATTAATATAAGTTATAGAACATATTTAATTGGATATAGCTTTTCAAATTTCCGCCCTTTTTGAAACTTTTTTCTAAATTTTAAAGGTCACTCTGAGTTTTTTAGGTATTACAACATGGAGTATCTTCTAAAAGAATCTTTGGAATTACCAGCCAGATATAGTTTTGCAATTATCCTAGATTTTTCCTTGTCTCTTACCACTGCTATGCTCCAGGTATAAATGGTTTCCTTTTTCTTTTCTTTTTTTTTTTTTTTCTTTTTTTTTGTCTTTTTTTTTTTTTTGTCAATACAATGAAAGAATTTTGTACAACTTTTTTATTTAAGGTATATACTTTGGAAGAGCAATCTCCTTACGTTGAGTGGTAACATTTCTAGCAGTTTTATCTATGTTTACCACCCATTTTAATATAATTTTTTGCTATCCTTATCAAAAAAAGATCCTTTTTCAATATTTCATTACTGAGTTTAGAAAAAGTACTTTCAGGGGTGTTAGGATGGGAGTTTTCAGGGTAATTCTGATCATTTACACCCAAGGCAGTTGTAAATCTTAAAGCAATTGATCTGCCCACCATGTTCTATGCTAGTATCCAGATCTTACTATGGAAATTTTACATGTAATTAAACCATGAGCCCTGTGATTTGATATTTTAAAATATATAGAGGAAGTGGATTACAGGAGAGCTCTGATAACTAAAATCACCCATACTCATGCGTGAGCACTACTGAAAGTGGGTTCCGTGTTCCAGAGAAAACATCACCTGGTGTAGGGGTGGAGCACCTGACAGTGGACTGCCAGAGGTGGCCGGGGTCAGGGGTCAAGGCTGAGGAACACTGCTCTGCACGTGTAAAACAATGGTGGCACAGCCTCAAAACTGCCGAAAGCCGTTCAGCAGGCCAAAAGCTCTGCGAGATGACATGCACTCCCAAATGAAACCACAGTGACCTTCTTTTACATAACAGAACATTTTGTTATAGCAATATTCAGAGGAATTTTTTATTTTTGAGAAAACATAATTTTATGCAACTTCTCTGGCCAAATATTCTCATGACTAGGAAGTCTTTTTGCACATTTTTTTAAAACATGCTAAGGGTAATTCTCTTTTTAAATAAACTACAACTGTCTGCAGACAAAACTGAATATTTTAGCATGTCTCTGGATTTGACTCCTTCAATTTATCTTCCTTTATCTCTGAAACTAAGTCCATGACATCGTTCTAAGTTCTGGGTTATTTTGTGATTGTCTCTTGTCTAACCTACAGATAGGTCTGGTTGGCTTCAGAACACAACTGTATGTTAACCGCTTTCATCTATGGTGAAAAAGATTGTAGAGACCCAGAGATTTCTCCTTTTAGCTGTGTGGTTGGTGATCCTCAGAGGACAGGGAGGACACTGTCCTGGTTTGATGCAGGTTATCCTAGCTGGGATTCTTGGCTAGATACTGTGCCATGACAGCTACTGAAACAAGCTCCCTGAGAAGATTTTAGTCCAGCTTGTAAATATGTGCATTTGGCTAACTCCAATCAGTGTGCTTGTAAATACTATATACTTAGATATTATATGTGTTTACATATACATATATAGTATGTTTGTATACATACTATATATTCATATGTTACATATAATGCATATATAATTATACAGAGAGAGCTACTATGGTATTCCTGAGATAGGTATGGAGGGTGAGACTACACTATGGAATCTTGAGCCAGTAAATTCCTAAGAAACTAAGACAAGCCTTGATAGATCAATAATGGGAAAAATTGGAGGGAATTATACCCTTAAATATTTCAAAAATGAATTTGGGTGTGAATGAAGTTACTAGATCTTTACCTAGCACACAGGATCATTTTCTATTCACACTAATCATAAATATAGCAACAACTAATTTGAAAACAATATGCAATGTGATGATCAGTGTTGAAGTCCTATCATTTTGCTTAGTGAAATTCTGTATCATTTCTAATGAGCGTTTTTACTATTTTTGTGTTATCTTGAAAAAAACAAAAACTAAAAGAATGATACCAGATTTTGTATTTATAAGATAGCTTACATTCCTAAAGGCGCATTATAATAGTCTTTATGGGAAGAATTCTAATTTTGGGGGACTGCGGAGATGGCTCAGTGAAGTAAGCACTTCCCTGGCAAGCGCAAGGGCCTGAGTTCAATCCCTGATTCCACAAAAGAAAAAAAAATTATAATTTTACTGTATTTTGACATACTCATTTTATCATTCATTATGGCTTCCTTTTAAGTTATGTAAGTGTATTTCAGTGAAGGCACACATGGCATGGTATTCCTAACTTTGCTATGATCCAACTAGGAGTATATTTGTTTAACAAACTCAAATAAATCATTTATATCGTATTTTCTATTATGTTCCTAGAATTGATGATCCTAGAAAGTAAGGATATTTTCTTTTCCTTTTTTTATAAATTAAACCCCATAAAATGCATGATTCATTATGGTGACTGAAAAATAGTGGTTGAATTAATTACTAAACATGTTAAAAATATTTTCTGTGTTGATTCTTGTTCTACTCTTTGTAACTCATGTCACTTTAATTTTGTCTTTTTAAATTTTTGTCACAAAAGATGCATATTTTTATCTTCCTTTGTGTTTTAGAAAGCAAATTTAAGCTTCCCTACCTTCTCATTATTAAAAATGAATATTTAATACTGTTATTCCTGAGTTCTCAAGCTGTCTTAGTTTGTTCTGGAAGAGTAAAGATTATTGTTAAAATTACATTAATATAATTTAAGAGATACAAAAATATCCAAAAAACATTTCTCCAGGCTTTCAAATTTAATTTTATGATTGCAGCTACAATTGTTTGAATTATAACTGGGTAGGTAACTGGAATTAGCATTCTCTAAACATTCCTATTCTACAAAATACCTCTCACTTAACTTTTGTTAAACACTTGTAGGCTATGATTTATACTTTCATTTTATTATGGAATGGTAACAAAGGAGGCTATATTCTGTGCTTTACTCTCTGAAAATGTTATTTGGAGAATACTGTATGTTTGCTAGTGACAATTTTGCCAGATGTAGAGTTCTATAATCAGAGTAATTCATTGAGACTATGTAAATATGATTTTATGTGAAATAATTTTTATATGAATTCTGACAGAAACCTTTTTGGTTTTTCATAGCTTAGTAAACAATAAATATTTAAAATCTTGAGCAGTTTTCTGTACATATCAATCATATACAAAATATTGAATTTTGTGTATTTTTTATTTTTAACTAATGCAATGTTCCTATAAGAAATCTTTATTGAGGCAATATTTAAATTTGATTTTGTATTACTTTTTAGATAGAATAACATATTCATTTTCAAGTTATTTTTCTCAACATTTATACTTACGACCTCTCTCTCTCTCTCTCTCTCTCTCTCTCTCTCTCTCTCTCTCTCTCTCTCTCTCTTTTTCCTTGGGGGGAAACTGGGGATTGAACTCAGACCCTTTAAAAATGTTTAAAACTCTATAGTTAACATTTCTCTCTTTTAAGACCTCAATTTATAGTCTATAAAAGATGTCTTCTCCACTTCTCCCAGACAATAGTGAAATACCAAAAGACAATGTAACAAATTATTTTTTCTTGCTGGAATATTAGCTGTATGTGGAGAAAACCACGTCTTTCCATAATACCCACTGAGTCTTTATTCACATTGGTGAGTAACTCTGGTTTATGACATTTCATTCTATTTCATTCCATCTTTTGTTGTATGGATTATAATTAATTGATGAAATCATTTTAATTAATTTCTTGAAGTAGGATTTTTTTTACCCCATGAAATCCATGTGTTAAGCACAGCAACTTCTCTTGTAGTGTGTTTTGTTTTTCTTTTTACATAGTGCCTATTTATGTGTGTTTTCATATTTCTTATTCTTGATATAAGAATGAAATTAAATTAATCTAGGGTCTGACCGATATTATTATACCATTAATAACCATAAAGAAAGAATTGCCCCTATAACTGAAGGCAAGAAATAAAGAGGAGCAAAGGAGATAAGAAAAAGAGAGGGAGATGAAAGAAAATAAGAAAGTGGGGCTTGCGGATCAGCTCAGTTGTTTAAGGCACCTGCTTGGGCAAACTCAGTCAGGTGCAGGGGACAGGGGTTGGATCTTCAGCTCCACATGCCACGCCGGACCCCCCTTAAGGCAGCCTGGGCCAGTAAAAAAAAAAAAAAAATCCTTCTCAAGTTTTGATCACTACTAGCCCCACCTACATAGCCACCTCCCCAGTCCTGGCGCCCTACATAGTGAGACCTTGTAGACACTGTAGGCCATGTCTTAAAATAAAAGAAAGAAAGAAAGAAAGAAAGAAAGAAAGAAAGAAAGAAAGAAAGAAAGAAAGAAAGAAAGAAAGAAAACAAGAAGGGAAAGAAGAAAATATGGAGAGAAAATTTCTTCATCTACAAATGAAGATTAAATTAATGAAAGAGATTTCTAAATGTGAGATTTTAAAATCCAGACATTTCTGCTATTGTTAAACCATTTTTTAGAAGAAAAGATTCTTTTCTTAAAAATATCCTGATGGTATCATGATAACTAATATTAAATATTATTATTTAATAAAATATTTTCATGATAAAGTAGCATTTATATCATTTTATATAAGTGAGGTGATAAATACATTTTTAAAATTGTATTTCAAATGCACCTTCAGTCATTTGTTTAGGAGATTTAGAAGAAAAGATTATTTTCTTAAAAATATCCTGATGGTATTATGATAACTAACAGAAGTAAAAGGGAATTTTTCCAAAGGCTGTGTAATATGTAATTATATACAAGACGGAATGCAGAAGCTAATGTGTCAATCTAGTTGCCAGATGTTAAGACTGATGTTAAGATAGAAATTTATTTATTTTGTATTTATTTATTTTTGTATATTTTTAGGGAAGAATCAATAGGGTGTTCAGGGTCTCACTACTAGATCAGACTCATAGTGATTGGCCTGTTTACAGCCTCCCAACAGCTGGGTTTACAGGCGAGCGCCACCACGCCCAGTCTCAATTGCTGTCTCAGCGAGCCCTGGGGGCGGGGCCGGCAGGGCAGGCCCCAGGATCGAACACCTGGCCCCTGTATCTGCTTCTGGGTGCTTTAATCTTCTGAGCTATCTGGCCAGCCCAAGATAGAAATTTAAATGACTGCCAAAAAATACATGTCAACTAAAGTTACCTTTGCTATTTTAATTTTGTAAAATATTATTTTTTAATAAAGTAGCGTTTATATCATTTTATAAGAGTGAGGTGATAAATATATTTTTAAAATTGTATTTCAAATGCACCTTCAGTCATATATAGACTATGGAAAATCTCAATAGATATAATCCACATAAATAAAAAATTGTTTGATGTATTTGATGATCCCCCCCCCCCTGTGGAACCAAGTATTAAACTCAGGCCCTTGAGCTTGCCAGGCAAGTGCTTATTCTACTGAGCCATCTCCCCAGCCCTGGATGACTTTTTAAATATCACTTTTATTTGGGATAGTTTTTTATTTAGAAACCATTATAAGGATAGTAGAGAATCCTTCTATATCCCTTGTTCTGTTTCAACTGCTGATTGTGTATTATATGACTGCAGGCTGCTTGGTGAAACTTAAGCCATCAATATTGATGCTTACCTATGACCTAAGTGCTGGATTTCACTTGAATTCACAAACTTTTCCTTTAGTGTTTTCATTGTATCCCACAGTCCAGGACGTGGTACCACACAGCACAGAACTGGCGTCACTCCCTGTGTCCTACGACCTGTAACACACATTCAGTATTTCCCTCTTTATCAAAATCATAGTACTTTGCGAGTACTGGCTGAATAGATATTTAGACTATCTCTTGATGTGATTTTTCTCTGATGTGTTTCTTATGCTTAGGTTTGGCTATGGGTTTGAGGAATCAAGCCACAGACATCAGTCTCATCACACTCCCTCGCGCTGCACGCTGTCAAGGAGGCTGGCCACACTCATGAGCAGGCCCTGTTGGCCACGATTATCCACTTTAAGTCACTCTCCCCCTTCCCTGGCTGTTGTTTCAAAATAAATTGTGCATACTTAAGGGAAGGAGAAACAAATTAAGCTCCAATTCTTAGACTGGTGAATAAATAAATAATTTAGTATTATCTTATAAGAAAGATTTTTTTATTTCCCTATTTGTTATTCAATCATTTATTTGTATCTGCGTGAACTCATATATATTTACTTTAGACTATGTTATGTTTTATACATAGGCTAATAACCCGCTAATACTTATCGTGCTCCAGGTTCTTCTTTGCTTACTCCTTAATACCCTCTTGACTTGACCTGCCTGAGCATTAGCTTTTGTTGTTGTTGCTTGTTTTAGTGTTCTTTTAGTTTCAGGTACTGCAAGGTGCTCCCCACTGAGATACTGTTCCTCAGCCTTAGGATCAGCCATTTCTCCTCAAAATTCTTGCTCTTTTCATTGCAGAATGATATTTAAAGACCACAATCTGGGGAGTGTGATAGTTACCACTGGGATGCCATCGCTCTTAGGGCCCATGGCCTCTGAGAGACAGGAAATTTGTGTGTAATTAATATAGATGCACCTGCTTTAATTTATTATTTTGTCATTTTTAATGTAACGTAATGTTGTAATTTTTATTCAAATTTCCCCCTTTGTTTATTTGTATCTTCAATGAATTTAGAATAATAAAGAAATCCTGACCTTGAAATTTTAGCACCACTAACTTAATACGTGTACCATGCTTAAAACTGCTTGCTACATTAAAAAGTTCAATAATAATATTTTAAATATCATTCATGGTTTTTAAATATCTCATCATTGTTCATTTTCCTCTTTGTTATTATTGTATTTGTTGAAAACCTACCCAACGGGCTATTACCACTTGTTCAACAACACAACACTGAAAAATTCAAGACAAATGCAATGGAATCTTTATACTCAATGATTTCCTCTTTGACATAAACCACATATGTAAGCTAGAGAAAGCAGTTGCATAATGTTTATTTTAAGCCTCACTTCCAGCAACTTTAAGAAAAATGCTCACCACTTTCCCATCATCTCAGAATACTCTTATATAGTTTCCTCTTACTACTCTTAATTTCCACTTTTAAGCATTTTTAAGCTTTGTTTTTGTACAGGTCAGCATCAAATTATTGAAAACTTGAAAGCAAGTCATGTTAGCAACAAACTATCTGCTATCTGCTTGTAATTCTCCTGTAACATTACAAAAATGTCATGGCGCTTGTGCAATTGATTTTATGCATGTAAGGTCAGTGGAGGCACACAGGGATCAGTTACCAAAAAAAAACCCCTCCGCCTTCATTTTGTCATCTGCTGCTGCTACCGGGAGATGCTTAATTATTTTTTGTAGACTTCTGGCAAGTGAAGTCCTACAACACAATGGAGCTCACATGTTGCCGCGAAGATTCAGTGGCGGGCAGCATGAGAGGTGAGCAGCACTGCCATGCAGGTGCTTCTCTTGTGCAGTTTGAGGAACAGAGATTTATTTTTTTTTCCATAATTTTATTGAGAAACAAATAGCAACGAGAGAGTTTCAAATCCGATTAGTAGGACACTTTCAATAACCATTACATTGCATATTGTTGTCATAGTAGTTATTCATTGTACAAGATGTAGACATGATATCCTGCTTACAAACATTATTAGAACAAATCTTTCTATTCATTGCATTAGGAGAATGTAGCTGTATATCTATCCTATTTTGAATATACAGATACAAAATGGTCCTTCATTTGTATCCTCTTTTTTGTTTAGTTTCATCATTCAGATATTATAGGTGTGTGAATTCAGCAAAATATTCCCAAATAGTCCAGTAGTCCATAATAGTAGTGGGTTTTCCGTTAAGACTCGCAATGTCAGAAGTTGTTGACTTGAGCCTTTGACAACTCAGCATATTAATATGGCTTTACTTTTTATACTTTGTTTTTATACTTTTCTGCTGGATGGTTAAGACTGAGATAAAGTATAGACGACAAAAAATGTAGCTTTTGTATCTGATAAGGTCAGTCAAATCCCCTCCGGACTTATCCTGAAACCCTGTACCACAGTTTGTAGATCTTTTGTCAGTGTCAGCCATGTGGATGAGTCACAGCCATTGCTTGACCAGTTTACTCTTTGTGAAAGCCTGAGAGAATGTTTAATCTCCGTGTGACTCTCCTTAGGTACACTCTACATCATTGATCACTTTCCTCTGTAGCCCCATAGTCTCCTTGATCAGAAAATTTGGGACATCACTGAGTTATAGGATGTTACAGTACAAGTTCACTTATGTCCTGAGTCCTCAACTGACCTTGAAAGGCTAGGGCCAAAATGTTGGCTGTCCTTGTGGCCCTCCTTTTTCTTCAATTTTTGGCCTGCAAACTTAGGTTGTTAACCCTCCAGAAGAGAAGCTTATTGTTATTACCCTAGAGAGACTTTAAAGAGCCCAAACAAAAGCCTGATGCTACCTGGTATGAACAATGACAAATGTAACAGTAGCAGGGATGGGAGCCACAGTCATTGTGAACAAGAAGAGCCCAGCATGAAGCAGAGACTTTCCCATCACTCCCTAGAGCCCTGCTTGCATTTCCTGCACAAATATTAACTCACCTGGCTGATCGTAAGACTGATACTAGGCAATCAAATGCCAATAAATTATTAAAAAGTGCAAACTCCTATGTGCATAGAGCAATCATAAAAGCACACTGTTATTAGAATTTTCCAGATTATTTAGAATCTGTCTCTGAAGAGTATTCATTTTTACAAAATAATATCTAAAGATTTAGAAATAGAAATTAAATTTAAAGGTTATTATATAAAAATGGAAAAGAGCATTGTGTTCACAGACAACTTCAAATGAACTAATTATTAACTATAAAAATAATTCAATCAGTTTGGCAATTAAGATATAGCAGCAGAATTTGGAAGGAGGCTTTTGAATACAAGTAAACCATTATAATGTTTTGGGTTTCCTATATAATCTCCAAATGTTATGAGAAATGTCAGGGGAACATTAAAATGCCATGAAATAATTTACATTTAAAATTAAATTCAGACATACATGAAACCAATTCATAGGAAGAGTTAAATCTTTTAGAAAAAAAAATCTGTGAGAATATTTAAGCTGATATGTGCTAAAATATATGTTTGGAAATAATAGTATTAGAATTTATCTCCCTGCTTTCAGACACAGTGGAAGCTACAACTTCAGAAACAATAAAATTTGTTGTTCCAAAGTAATAATTATCCACATTTATCTGTAAACCTGAGCTACCAAGAGTACATACTATTTTTACTTTCAATGAGAATGATTGGAAGAGGGGTGCTCACAGCAGATCAAAGACTTAAATGGGCCCCCCCAAAAATGCTAAAAGAAAACAGGAGAATCACTTTAGTTTGTTTGTTGATTTTTAATATTACCTATCATTTACTTTTTTTTCTTTTGTGGAAAAAAGTAAAGCAATATGTCATAACAAAGCAATTGGAGAATAACAATAGTTAATGCAATAGGTACTGTTATCTTTAAAATAGTTACTCAGTATAAGTTATGCAGAATAAAAATTTCTCCAAATGATATCACCACAAAACTTGCTTTTTAATAAACTGAGAGAAACAATCAGTATATTTGTCTTATATTTTATTATTTTTCCTTTTCCTTTCCCCTTTCCCCTTTTTCCTTTTGACCAATTTCTCACCATTTCACAATGTCTGTTGTACATTTCAACCTTATTTACTCTCGATTTCTCACACCAGGGTGATAATACTATGTTTACACGTGTGAGTCTAATTGATTTTATTTGTGAATATGGTCTCAAGCTATATCCATTTACCTACAAAAGCCTCAAGTTTAACCTTCTTTATGGCTGAATCGTATTTTATTGTATGAAAAGACCATATCTTCTTTATCTATTCCTCAGTTGATGGGCATTTGGGTGGTTTCCAAGATTTAGCTGTGACAAATTATGCTGTTATAAACATGGGTGCACACATATCACTTTGCTATGAGGTTTTTAATTCTTCTTGGGAGATACCTAGAAGGAGAATATCAAATAGCTTCTTTTGATGAGTACTTATATGTTCAGTTAATTAGACTATTGATTGACTGGGTTCTTTGTTTTATGGTGTTATGTTTTTGAGTTTATATCTAGATATATCTAGTTAGCATGCATAAATATTCTTACATGTTGTAGCCTCTTGCCTAACTTGTTTCCTCAGTTGTATAAAAGGGTTTTTTTTTAATTTGGTGTAGCTCCATTTGTCAATGCTTACTATTATATCTTGTGCTACTATAATCCTATTCAAGAAAGCTTTACCTATTCCTGAGCTGTGACTTGACATATTTCCCCTGTGTTTTCCTCTACCAGATTCAAAGCTTCAGGCCTTATAAATAGGTCTTTGGTTTATTTTCAATTGATTTTTATACATGGTGAGAAAGGAGGATCTGAGTTCAATTTTGTATTCGAGGATATCCAGCTTTCTCAGCACCATCTGATAAAGAGCTACCTTTTCTGTGAAGGCCTGTGGTTTTATAGATTTATTTCTGTGCCCTATATTCCATTTTATTGGTTTAGGCATCTATTTTTATGCTGGTTCTATCCTGTTTTTGTTAATATGTCTACATAGGATATTTTTAAATCTAATATTTTGATGCCACAAGAATTGGTATTTTAGATCGTTTGCTTTTAATATTCTTGATCTTTTGTATTTCCACATGAACTATAGGATTATATTTCTTAGTTATCTGAAGAGCGTCATTGCAATTTTAATAGATTTCATTGAATCTCTATATTGCTTTTAGAAATATGGCTTTTTAAAACTTTTACAAGTACTGTAGGGAATTCATAATGTGCAGAAAACATTTCAACTCCCTTTATTTGCTCCCCAACTTCCTTGTATTTTTCCAACATCAGATTCACTTAGTTATCTCTTAAGGCCTTACAAAGCTAATTAGCATATGTACAGTTTAAAAAGCAGATATATTTACATATAATGGGCAGATAGAAAACATGTGAGATAATTGTAGTAAGTCAAGATACCCTTTCTGATACATAGTCCATGCTAACTTACAATATGCTTTCTTTCTTTTCCCCTATTACCTGTATTTTATTTTGTAACTTTATAATGAGCTTTTTTATTAAAGAGAAATCATACAATATTTAACCTTATGTGGGAGTTACTTCACTTAATATTAATGTTTCAAGTGTACCCATTTTCTTACAAATGACCCAAGTTAAACCTTTTCTAAGGTAGAGGAGTACTCCATTATGTATGAATATAATTTTTTATCCATTTGTCTGCTGATGGACATATAAACTGTTTCCAAGACTTAGCTATTGTGAATTGTGCTGCTATAAACATAGGTATGCACACATTATCACAAATATAAATTATACCAATCCATAAGCATGGGAAATCTTTTCACCTTCATCTTATTGTTTAACTTTGTTGGTAAGTTTTTCATTTTTTGTATGTGTGTTGTTATTGTGAAGTTACTTTGAAGTTATTGTGAGTGAAATTTGTTTGTCTGATTTTCTTTCCTCAACAGATTTACTATCGATATATGAAAAGGCTTTTGGTTTTTATATATTTTGTTTCTAACCATTTTGTTAAATTTGTCACCAAGTCTTAAAGGTTTTCTGATGGAGTTTTAGAGTCTTCTAAGTAAAGGATTGCATCACCTACACATAGGGATAATCTGATTTGTCCTTCCCTATTTGCATTGCTGTTATTTGTTCCTCTTGTCTGGTTTCTCTGGCTGTAAGTTCAAGTACTATACTGATCTGGAGGGTTAAGGGAGCAAACTTGTTCTTGACTTTAGTGAAAATGCTTTTAGGTTTTTCCACTCATTAAAATGCTGGCTGTGGGTTTGTCTATCATTAGTTTGGGATGAAATCCTTCTATACTTAGTGTCATCAGGCATTTTATCATGAAAAGATATTTCATTTTATCAAATAATTTTTCCTAATCATTTGTCAGGTCATTTTAATACTTCATTTAATTTTTCCTGAATGATTATTTATGGATTTTGAGCCATCCTTGCCAACCTGATCATAGTATGTGATGCCTTTATTGGGTTGTTGCATTCCATTTGTAAGAATTTTAATGAGGATATTTTTCTTCTCTGCTGATCAAAGATATTTATATTATCTGTAATATTATTACAGATAATTGTCTTTAATTTCAGTTTTGTTTGAGTCTTCATCTTGTTCTGTTATCAGAATTCTCTTCATTTCATAGAACGAATTCAAATCTTTCTCTTCTGTTTCATGGACTAGTTTAAGGAGCACTGATGTCAATTCTTTAAATATTTGTTAAAATTCAGTAGAAAAACCCACCTGACCCTGTGTTTTTCTTTGTTTAAAGACTTTCAATTTTATACTTACCTAAAAATGGTTCCATTTTTTTCTAGTTTTTTCAAATTTATTGTAATATGTTTCCATTTCCCAATGATCCACTGCATTTCAGTACAGATATTCCTTTTTTAATGACCAAGTTCCATTCCTGTGATTAAGTCATTAAATGAATTTGTTGCTGAGGAAGAATTATGTATAGTACATTTATTACAATATTTAGGACAAAAAGTGATCAAAGGAAATTCCAACTTGATTACTTTGTTCTTTCATTGTTTAACTCCTACTTTCAGTACTCTAATGTATAACAACACATAAGCTACAGTACACTACTATACAGTTCAATCAGCAAAAATTGCCATACTTGCTATAGGAGAAGTCAAAATGAGGACACACTTGTGATCACATTTGCTAGGTCGAAAGTCTAAGTGCAGGTTGTAAGCATGAACAGTCTTTAAAAAGTTGGTCATTAAACAAGGAATATCTCTAATATTTATTACAATGGCCCACCTTTCCCTCTGATTTTATTAATTTAGGTATTTACCTTTTGGGTCTCTATCTTTCTTCTGATTGATTTAGCCAAGGGCTTATAAATATCCTGTTTACATTTTTTGAAGAAGCAAATCTTTGTTTTGTTGATTCTTTCTGCTGGTGTTTTAGTCTATTTCATTGATTATGTTTCTGATCTTTATTAATCCTTTTATTGGTTTGGTGTCTCCTCTGCTCTTGTTTTTTTTTAAGAAATTCAGATGTATTATTAGGTTATTTCTTTTAAATATTTTGATTTAGGCACTTACAATTATAAAATTTTCACAGAACTACATCCTCTGTACCCTTCATATATATGGCATGCTATGTTTGCACTTTGATTTGATTTTACGAAGTTTTAAATATCTTCTTGGTTTCTTTAATGACCCACTGATCATTCAAATGTATGTGATTAAATCCCATGTATTTATACAGTTTCTGTAAATTCTCTTGTTGATTTGTACTAGAGGTTTCAGTACATGGGTGGTTGGCTCTAAAGCAGGCCAGAATGGCAGAGGGGCACAGAGAAGAAAAGCTGCCCACTATGGTAGCCTGGAAGCAGAAAGCCTCAAGAGATGAGCTAGGGACTGAGAGAAGTCCTTCCAGGTCACACCCACAGTGACCCACCCCATTCAAATGACCACAACACCCTACAAGTCAGCTATAAGGTCCCCATAGTCCAATCACCATCCGGAGCATGAAAACATGGGGTCACTTTAAACCTAAACCATAACGACTGATATTCAATGGATGTATATTTACAATTATATCTTCTTGGTGAACTGTTCCCTTTACTGATATGTAGTGACCTTCTATTTTTCTTCATACTAATTTTGACTTGCAGTGTGCTGTATTGATGTGGGTATAACTGCGCCTTCTTGTGCATGAAGGCTAATTTTACATCCTTTTGTATTTAGTCTGTCTTTGTAGGTATTTCTTGCAGGCAACATATTCAGTGAGTTGTGGCGTTTTTTAACCTAGTCTTGAAGCCCCTGTCTTTTAATTGGAAAACCAAGATAACTTATATTCATGGTTACTTTTGGAAGGTATGCACTAACTCATGTAATTGAGGTTTTTTTTTTCTGTAATTTCTTTTTTTGTATTAATACTCATTTGCTTCTTTTTCTCTTCTGTGTATAGTGGTGCTTAATACCATCTATAATCTTAGGGCAGTGGGTATGAATGCTTAGAATTTATGACTCTCTTGGAAAATCTTACAGTACATAGTAACTAGAATGTCAGTTGTCTTCTTTGAGAGGTTGAAATACATTATTCTATTCCTTCCTGGTCTTCATAGTTTCTGTCAAGATGTCTGCAGTCATTTGGAGGGATTGCCATTAAAAGTGATTGGCAATTTTCCATAATCTTTTCTTTGTACTGTACTCTTCACATTTTAACAGTGGACGTTCTTTCCTGATTGTGTCTCTTTAGGGTTCTAAATGACTCCTGTATTTGGATGTCTGTATTGTTCATAATTTTCTATTATTTCATATTGCTTCATTGTTTTCTGTTGTATCACTGAATAGATTTTCTATATCCTTAGTCTGTATCCCAGAACGTTCCTTAATTCCACAAACTAGTAAGTTTCTGTTAGCCTTATTTCAGAGATATTGTAAGTATTGTTAATGATTTTCCTTTTTATTGCTGAGTGTAATGATTTATATCTCATTTGCAAGTCCTGAGTTTGGCTTTTCTTTGTCTTACTGTATTTTTATGTTTTCCACAAAATTTTTCATTTGACTTATTGAGCACTTCATTTTCAAAATTTATTTTGTTCTTTTAAAAATCTTTCCCTTTACAGAATTGAAATTTCCATTTATATATTATATTGTCTTAATTTATTAATTGTTATTTTTCTGCATCCTCATAGAATTCATTTTAAAAATTTTAAAAATAGATTTAAAAATTATTTTAAATTTTTTGCCCAGATGTTCATCCATTTCAGTGTCTTTAGAGGTAGTTGTTAACAAATTCTGAACCTTTTGACAAGTCAGTTTACCTTGTTTCATTTTCCTTCCTCAATTACTATGTGTCTACTTTTATGTAGTAACCTTTTAGAGAGCTGCCTTCTCTTGACAGTGTGTTCTGAGATACCATGTACAATGTGGAGTGACATTGCTGTGGAGTATTAAGCATATTTCCAGAGTAGATTTCAGTTTTACTTTCGTGTTTTAGTTTTTTGATGACTAATGTATTTTAACACTCTGCACTGGGGATCCTGCTTTTTCTGTAGATTTACAAGAGTGGGGTTTTCTGTTGGCTTAGGTAAGTATGTTGAGTTTGTGGAGTCCCCTCTCTACACCACTCCTCTACTCTTCTTAGCAATATGTGTTCTGAGTAGTATAGACATTCTTGTTGCTGAAGCCTCCTCATAGTTAGGGTGTTCACAGTCTCTGTGTGTGTTTTTAT
>NW_004524759.1:5083675-5086656 GCF_000260255.1 Octodon degus | reverse complement strand
TTTACTGTTTCAGTAGGTCTAGATGCACAGGTCTTCATTCACTCCAACTGTGCCTACTTGGGCCTGAGCAATTGTCTGAGGCTTTTACCTGCCATTTTCTTTAAGTTAAAATGTTTACTAAAAATTTGAGTTGAGCTGGGATGTGCACAAGGCAAGGTTCAGTGCAATGCTGGGAATAGTGACCATGCCTATAATCTCAGCACTCTATAGGCTGAGATAGGAAATAAGAGTTCAGTGTCAATCTGGACTATCCAGTGACTCTAAGGCCACCCCAGGACACATAGCAAGATCTTATGAAAAAAATAATAAATTAAAATTAGCAATAATGAAATTTAAAACTATTGAGCATAGTTGTGCATATCTTCATTGCCAACACCAAGGAGACTGACAGGAGGACTGCGAAGTCAAGGCCACACCGAGCCACTCAGAATGACTCTACTTCAAAGCAAAATGCACAACCTAGGGCTAGTAACAGAGCATAGTGGCAAAGTAAACTAGATTTGACCCAGTACCACACACACATGTGCACGTGCACCACACAGCAAAACTCAGACACTCAGGGAGTAAAACATAATCTAAAATAAAAAGATAAAAGTATTTGACTACAAGAAGGAAAATAAAATGAACTATTGCAAAAAGAAAAAATAATTTAAAAAAGAAAAATACAAAAGTTATTCACTAAATTAAAAAAAAATTCTTAATGCAAAATAGGAGAAATCTCTCCTGCTAGGTTTCAAACAAGGACAAAAGAGACACTCTTACCCCTTCCTATCTGCACATATCTCCATGCCTTCCTTGGTGTTTATCCTTTAAGAAGAAGAGAGCTGCCAGTGCTTTCCCCTTGTGATCTTTGGTGCTGCATGCCTCCCTGTAAGTGATTTGGGACCAGAGCTGGTTGCAATAACGCTCACCTTCCTGCTCACCAAGAATAAGGCTGCACAGATTAAGAAATATTATTCCTTGGAGTTTGTTCTAAACACATTCATCTGGGAAACTCCCAGGGGTGAGCTAACCCTGAGAGTCCCTCCTGGAGCCTCTGTCACTCTTGGGAAACCCACTCCTTCTATGGGTGGAGAGGTTCATGCTGTGGCCAGCATACTGGGCATGAGTGTGTCTCTCTTTGGACCTGTCCCATGTGCAGTTGTGCACATCTACTAGGTCTCCAGATCCTCCACAGTAGCCAGTTCCAAGGAGCTCTCAAGAATTATATATATATATATATATATATATATATATATATATATATATATATATATATATAGAGAGAGAGAGAGAGAGAGAGAGATTTATTACTTTGTTCTGTCTTCTACTGAATGGGAATATGAGACATCTTTTCAATATCATTTAATTTAGCATCCACAATGTCTTATGTTTTCACTGTCACAATTGTTATTAAATTTTGTTGAGAAAAGGCGGGACATAATTATCATATGTAGCTCCTACTATTGTCCAGGTATCATCAAGACAATTACACGTATTTTACTTCATATATTTCCAGCAATCTGTGTATGAATTATTCTTTCTATTCTTATGATAAGTGAAGAAACTCAAAACCAGCAGATGAAGTGCCCGGATCCAAAATAATTAATACAATTTGCAACTTGAATGTATTATATTGTTTTCTCTTGTATAGTTTCTTAGTGATAAAAATTAAAACTTATCCACAAATTTCAGATCTGACACTGCAATAGTCTCCACATGAACATTTTCACAATGGACTACTATACCTCTTCTTAATATGAGGTCTAGTGATTTCTTCTAAATTAAAATCAGAGAGTAAGTGTAGGATGGTTAGTATTATTTTTCCCTAGCTTTATGCCTATAATCTTGAAAATAGACTTTCAACAAACTATATAAACTGACTCTTGTTCTCTGTACTGCTTTCAGTTTCAAATTTCACAGTGAAGACTCCCCCAAGAGTGTTTGCCCTTTATCTGCTATAGGTTGAGTGCTTTAAGCTAACAGAACAGAAATGCAAGATCTATCCAGTGCCGCCTGGTTTGCCTTCATCAAGGCCAGGCAGTGCTACCATTTAAATAGGTGTGTGATTTAAGAGCCCAGAAGAAAACTTCACAAGAAGGACTGAACAATGAAAACATTTGCCCCAGTAGAAATTATGTTTCCAGTAATTGGTAAATTTACTGTTAGAGATTGTGACACCAATATATTCTTCATTTTTACCCAGATTGTGGGATTTAATAATTTGTCTTCACAAAAAAATCAACAATGACATTAATTTCATGTCAATAAAAATAAAAGTCTAAAACAATATCCATCTTTAAAATATTCCAACTGTTCTGTGATAATATCCTAATGGTAACAAGAGAGGTTTTAAATAAACATTTTTATAGCATTTGAGAAACCACAGAAATAATCTAAACTTAAATACCTAAAATGAAAATTGGAAAGTAATAATTCTTAACTGTATGATTTTTAAAAAATTTTATAAGGAGGATTATCTTTAGCACTGGAGGAAATATATTCAGGTTTAAAAATATTGAAACTACAGGACACTATTCTAAGTGAAATAAACCAGACATGAAAAGATAAAAGCTGTATGGTATAACTATTTGGAATCTTAAGAAGTTGAACTGAAGGATACAGAGAGTGGTTGCCAGGGACCAGAGGTAGATGGGGTACATTAGTCAAAGGGCACTAATGTGCAGACATAAGTTGAGGATCTTGAGATCTAATGCATTGCACGGTGAGCACAAGTAGTAGTGAAATACTGCAGACTGAAAATTTGCTAAGATCATAGATCTTGTGTTTGTACCACACATAGAGGCACAAAATGGTAACTGAGCACATTATGTTAGATGAGCACATTAGCATGACTGTAGCAATTATTTCATGACTTGTATTGAAATAACACAATACGTATCATGAATACACAAACCTTTTATTTATCAAGCATACCTCAGTAAAACTGGAGGTGAAAACATATGCAGTCTGAAGTCAGTTACTATCTATGTATCTGTCTG
>NW_004524759.1:5081393-5081930 GCF_000260255.1 Octodon degus | reverse complement strand
GTCATATTACTTTAAATTAAATGGATTATATCTCAGTATAAGTAAATATTGAGAAAATAATTTGCTAATAAAAAGACATAAAAACATAGAAACTGATATTTTATGAAGAAAATGTTTTCCATTTCTATGTGGTTTAGCACAAAAGTATTTATAAAACAAAAAGAGAAACATATCTATAATTTATTTTTCTGTATTTTATTTTTTTCATAATTTTATTGAGAAACAAATAGCAATGAGACAGTTTCAAGTTAAATTGGTAGGACAGTTCCAATAGTTAACATATTGCATACTCTCTTCCTAGTGGTTATTTGCTGTATGAGATGCAAACATGATATCCTATTGACAAACGCTACTAGAACAAATCCCTCTATTCATTAAGGGAATGTAACTATATATCTATCCTAATGATTTTGAATACACAGATACAAAATAAGCATTCATGTATAACCCCTTTTTTGTTTAGTTCCATCATTTGAATATTATAGGTGTGTGAACTCAGCAAAATATTCTAAAACAGTCCAGTAGTCCATAATAGTG
>NW_004524759.1:5074059-5074814 GCF_000260255.1 Octodon degus | reverse complement strand
TTCTTTTTGGTTTTATGCGATGAGGGGATGCAATTTGTGACATCTACCTCCATTATGGTAGTGGTCACTCATATCTGTCCTCAGATTTCTGTTTCATTTGTCCCTTGGTTATTTTTTTAGCTTGGTTTTCTAGGAGATGGTCTTGTATTTATCCCAGGCTTTCTGGCATGATCTGCATGTATGTTGATAGGTACACTAAATGTTAGGGTCATTTTTAAGTGGCCCATATTTAACCTCCCCTGTGCTTCCTTTCAAGTATTTTAGGCATTTGCATGTGGTCACAAGGTCAATCAGTACTGTTTAAATATATTTTAGGTACTTTGTCATCAGCTAGATGCATGTAAGACCTAAGCAAAAATATTTTGTAAAACACTTGTTGTCTTGAACTAATAAAACCAAGTGATTGGTTCTCTTCCATTCATTGGTCTTCTAGAAATACCTTTAATTAGCATTGCTAATGATACTCCAAACACATCCTCGGTTGATCTCTCAACTTTCCAGTCCTAACATAGGTACTACCCTGAGCTGGAACAAGGCAGCTGGACCCACGCCAGGACAGCACTGATCCCCACTGTTCTTCAAAGTCCAGCACCTTTTCAAGGATGAAAATAACTCAAATCGCTTTAACCTTTAGTTAATTTTCAGAGACATAGACTAGAAATTTTTGCTGAATTTTGTGTTAATTTTAGTTATATTCAAAGACAAAGATTTGCACTTTTTGCCAGAATAGTTATATAAGTAGTCCTGCAAGACTT
>NW_004524759.1:5069370-5072809 GCF_000260255.1 Octodon degus | reverse complement strand
AAGCTTATCTCCCTAGCCCCAAAATAGACATTTTTAGACTGGAAAGAAAATAATCATAAAAATGCACTCTGATTTTTAAAATGTTATGACAATATATTTGTAATCTTATCTGTAGGCCTTGGAAATGACAATTCTAAAGTGAAAAAAGTCTCTGTTCACATTTGGAAAGAGAAATCACCCAGCAGTATCCCGTGCATAACCACAGGAAGCAAAATCATGGCTTTGGAGTGTTCCATTGGTCTGATGATTCTGTTATATACATGGAGAGTTAGAAAACATCATATTACATTTTTTCATCAGTATACTAATGTTGTATAGTATACTATAATATTCTTTAAATCACATTAACTACACTGAAAATACAGAGCAAAGTACTGGTATTTTTATAAATAATTATGTAGAAATTTGAGGAAAATATTTAGGGCTATAACTGTGTGAGGACTGAGGTAAACATAAGATCAATTGGAGAATATTTTCTACTATAACATGCACATTACATAAACATCTTTAAAATCACATATTACTTAATTGAATATCTGCAAAGGTGAAAAATGGGGTTTTCTCCATTATGTATAGAACCATTAATGCTTTTACTATCTCCTGTAAATGACCACAGGCAGTTATGAAATTCTCTCTTTCCTGTATGAGCTAAAAAAAAAAAAAAAAAAGAGTATTCACTGGATATGGAATTCTCAAGAACTGCAAAGTACTAATGGAAACCAATTTACACCACGGCAGTGCCAAACCTTTCTTGGCTCAAATAGAGTGAAATGCATTCATTTTCTGCCACACAAGCCAGCTACTGATGGCCTCGTTCAGCACAAGAGACACATGTCCACCTAAGTAAACAGTGTCTACTTTGAGGGAGGTGGCTGGTGGGTGCCACAGCCCTGCCTGCCTCCTCCTGGGGCTCCATAGTGACAAGGATGACTTTTGCTCAGAGATTACTGTTTCCTGTTCCTTGAATCAGCAAGACCAACAAGATCCTTAATCACAAAGGCCTTAAGAAATGGGCTCTGGGAACACATTTTAAGGCTTTTTTTTAGGGGGAGGTGGCAATTTGCTGTTCTCAGTGCCCACAGGAAAGTATGAGGATGATTCATGATCATGAAGAGTGAAGGAAAAAGTGAATACATGCAAAAGAAAAGGAAATAAAGAACAGAACACCTTCTCTACCAGTAGATATACACTTTGTAATTTCGTACTTTAGACATCAGTAACTGTGTGATTAGGTTATACTTGAATTGTGCGGGTAGGGCTGCAAAGGAGAGAACGATGGAGTTTAAATTATACCTGTGCAAAGGGGCCAGTGAAATAGTGCAGTGAACTAAAGGGCCTGCCTAGGCAAGCACAGGGATGGCAGTTTGATCCCTGGCATGACAGCTGTGTCAGTTCTGCCCTCAGGGTGGGCTGAGCCAGCCAGCGTGGCCAGAGTTTGGGCATAGTGGTGTAGGCCTGTTATGTCAGCACTGGGAGGTTGAAAGCAGGAGGATCACCACGAGTCTGAGCAGCATAGTGAGATCCTGTAACAACCAAATATATTTTTAAAATAACAAATAAATCAATAAATTATATGGGCACTTAATTTTTAGATTAATAAATATGCAAATATTGAGAGTAAATACTGAGTTAGTGTTTTGCTTACAAAGATAAGGATTAAAAATAAAATTTTCTTCAATTCATAATCAGAATATTGATGTCCTAATGCTATACTGCCTCTATTTACTCAATGTTAGCCTCTTGGTTAAATGTGTTGTCTTACATGATATATTTCCAAAGAAAGGGTAGTCCATAAGCTTGAATGGTTTCCTGTGATATTGTTGTTATAATAGAATGATAATATAAATCATGAAAAATGTTTTAGACAGTAATAAGAAAATAAAATTAAGACAAATAGGAGACTGGTTTTAACTTACCAAGATTCTGGTGCCCAAAAGGAAGCACAAAGCAGGCAAAGTAGGAAAGAAAATAATTAAAATGGAGGTTGGTTTCAGAGTAATTGCCTGTATAGTGATATTTGATAAAGTGATGGAATGTTCTAGTACTCAGGTGCAGTAAATCATGCTTTTCAGGATCACCTATTTTTTTTCCAGACTAGTGAATAATAACACATTGCATGCATGGATGTCTCAAAAGAGCTTCATTCAGGAAATACACATGCAAGTCTCTCTGCAACAAGTAGCCTACTTTTGATTTAGATTTTCTTTCATGCTTTGGCTTATACAACTTAATTATGTATTTGCCATTGATAAAAACAGCAAACATATGTATCTTTTCAAACTAATGTTTTGACAAATGCATGAGTGATAATTTTTGGACTTCTAGCAGTGATCTAATTCCACACTCCCAACTTGGGGTGATTTCTCAGTGAGCTATACAAAGATCTAATATAAAGAAGTCAACTTATAAGCTTACTAGCATATCCCTCTACCCGTCATCAACACCAACACTTTACAGCCTTCATAAACCTTGAAAGGAATACATTTCCCATTAGATTTTATAAAGAATTTAAGAAATAAAAATGTGTTATTCACAGGAACAGTAATTATCCTAACGGTTAAAATTTTCTTAAACCTCAACTATGTTTGAGGCAATGTGTCCAGATAAGAGTTTAAGATGAAGACATTTATGCAGAACTCCTAAACTGAGTCTGGCATCTACTTTAGTTAATTTTATTTTTCCATGATGTACAATATTTTAGTACTAATATTTTTTTCTTTGAAAAAGTGTATTGATTCATATATTCTAATTGTATATAGTTTAGGGACACAAAATGAGATTCATCATGGAATCATTAAAGTAATTATTAAAGATAGAGTGGTTTAATATAGCTAATATATCATCACCTCAAATATTTAGTTCTGTAGTAAGAAAAATTGAAATTTATTCTCTTGGCAATTTTGAAATAGACATTAGTAACTATCATCATTCATGCTGTGAAATACATTTCAAAAGATATTCTTCTATTCTTATTGATATTTGTACACTTTCACCCATATAATAACCCCTGAGCCTCTGATAACTACCAATTCTATTCTGTTTCAGAGCCCAATTGTTAGATCTCGCATATATATAGGGTTATTCAGAATCTGTCCTTCTGTACCTGATGTAGTTCACTTAGCATAATGAAATTTGAAACAATTCATATTTAAAAATTGTCTGATCTTGGAAATACTTGTAATGTTGTGTATGTTTCTATCATAAACATTGGATCACAAAGGGGCAAAACATACTCACTGGAAGAAAGATAGCCTCTTTAACAAATGGTGCTGGAAAAACTGGCTCTCTACATACTGAAACTCAAACTGGACCCAGGTCTATCACCCTGCTCTAAGCTAAAGTCAAAATGGGTTTAAGATTTAAACATTTAAACAGATACACTAAATCTCCTGGACAAGAAAGTAGGAAGAACTCTTGAAGACATAGGGGTAGGCAAAGA
>NW_004524759.1:5063765-5065035 GCF_000260255.1 Octodon degus | reverse complement strand
GTCTCTGCAATGTCCCTAATGCTCCACTTGAAGATTTTTATCAGACAGTAGACAGCATGCATCTTGTTTAAGTCAAAATACTTTAGGATACCTTGTTAAGTTTGCTTAGCTTATATCATAAAATAACTGTTGAGGAAGCTACTCTGGGAGAAACAAAAGATTCATTAGTTTTGCTAAGAAGGAAAATATGATATCTTACAGAGTTTCTAGGACATGCAAGCTTGGTTATTCTTATTTTCCTATGGTAACTAACTGAAGGCCAATGCCACTTCAGAATGAGAAATGTGCAGTTTTTCATCAGGCTAAATTCCTGGTAACTCAGATATATGATATAAGCAATTATTATTTAGTTCATAAAATAGGCAGAAGTTATATGTTTGTATAGTGACAGTACCTTTTACTTTTTGAAAGCTAAATATTATTTTTGCAAACTCCTTAGTAAAGTTGAATTGATTTTCTTTTTTTATTTAAAAATACTACAAAATAGCGATTTAAAAACAGCATTAGAGAAGGGCCAGCCAGGTAGCTCAGCAGACTAAAGTGCCTGCTTAGGCAGAGTTCAGCTGGGTTCGATCCCCACGTGCAGTGCTGGCCCCGCCCCCTGGAGTGTGCTGACAGAGATTAAGACTGGGCGTGGTTGGACTATATTGTATTATTTTGTTGAATTCATGCACTTACAATATTTTAAATGGCAGTGGAATACCCATCTCTAACAAAACTAAAGAAAAAAAGGGGATACAAAGGAAGGACCATTTTGTATTTGTATATACAAATTAGTTAGGATAGATATACAGCTACTTTCTCTTAAATTAATGAGAAGAAAGATTTGTACTATTAGTATTTGGACAGGATATCATATCTGCATCTTGTACTATGAATAACCACTAAGAAGATAATAATATGCAATGTATTCATTATTGAAACTGTCCTATTAATAAGTTTTGAAACTGTCTCATTGCTGTTTCTCAATAAAATTAATAATTAAAAAAAAAAGACTGGGCATGGTGGTGCAGGCCTGTAATCCCAGTGCTTGCGAGGCTAAAAACAGGAGAATCACTACAAGTCTCATCTATGTAGTGAGGTAGTGAGACCCTGTAGACCCTGAAGACCCTGTACTAAATACACACACACACACACACACACACACACACACACACCACTTAAAAAAAAACATTGGAAATATTACAAAATGTCACTAAACAAAGTAATAGGAAGTCAACAATGGTTGCTGATTACATGATGCTATCTTCAAATTAGTTGTTCAAATTGC
>NW_004524759.1:5060337-5063190 GCF_000260255.1 Octodon degus | reverse complement strand
ATGAGAATTTGTGACAGCACAGGAATTGAAATCTTGACTAAGAATGCATTTCAAAGATCTCAGCTTCTTCATGAAAAAGTAGGTTTTGTTCCTTGATGTTCTATTTCAGATGTGAAAACTTAGTAATCTTGTTCATTATTCTAAAGTAATCTAGAGTGTAAAGTGTGGGAATGTTAATGCATTTGATTAAGGAACAAATTGCTTTGCTTCTGCTCTGACGTTCCAATTTCATATCATGATGTGATCTCTTCTTTCACTACCTCTTACTTCTTAATGGTTTATTCCAGTAAAAATTACCAAACTAGCCACTGCCAAAGGAAAAAAAATGTTTTGTGGCATTAGAAATAGTCACTGTTGTCTTTATGAAAACTTTCATTTAAGAAGTCTCCTTATCCAATTTTATTTATTTGGATTTTAACTTTCTCTTGAGGCTCTTGTCATATGGTCACAATTCCTTTTGAGAAACTGACAAGTAAACAAGCAAATAAAAAATATATTTTCTAGCCTAAGAAGCCCTAAGCTAATTGCTTTTTTTTTTTTTTTTTAATACCTTGGCATTTGGGTAGCTAAGAACACTGTTCAATCTCGTGATAATAACCTCCTTCTAAGAGCCTTACATACTTTCCTCTTACATTTTCCACTGTACACATGACCCACATAATATGAGACCCGGATGTGGGATTTATGATAGGTGGGGTCTGACTGTCGAATGACAGGCTGAGGTGCGGACCTAGGTGCTCTTCTGCCCGGCTGCTGGCTCCGAGGCACACACTGTGAGCCTACCAAGAGGGCCTGCCCCCTGGTGGATTCCAACAGAGATTTTCTGATCATATATTTTATTGGGGGGAAAAATTTATTTTCCTCTGCTAGTCAAATTTCAATTTTTGCATATCCAGGAGCTGATAATATTAATTACAACCTATAATACTCTAGAGCTAAGATATAATCCAGACAAGTAAGATAGAATTCTGAAAGTCCTGCCTGGAAAAAAAAAATTGTTTTTCTTCAGTCAAGCAGAAAAAGACACAGGGAAACTCACAGAATCTAGCTGAAGCTCTGCCTACCTAGGCATCAGTGGGGCTCCGACAAGCAGAGAGAGATGTGGTCTCAGCAAAGATTTTGGAGGCAGCTGGGAATGGCATCCTGTGAGAACGAGCAGCGAATTCCCAAGGCTCAGACATCTCTTTGATTTAGAATGATTCTGCGGCGGAGCTGCTTGGCGGCTGAGGACTGCGGTGATCTCAGCAAGCCTAAGGGAACTGCTACATGGGCAGAGCTGTTTTTTTATAAAAATATCTTCCATGCTCGAGACTCTACCTTCTTCCAAATATCTAAATATATGCCTTGGAATCATTCCATAGATACTTTCAATCTTGGAAACATCAATAGTTACAGACAATTTTAATTTTCAGGGTGATTTCTTTCAGAGTAGATATTTTTCATAAGTTATTTTCACAAAAAAAATGGTAAACATCTTTTCTACTCTTCTGTTTCTCTCATAAAATTCTTCGTTGTTGAAGATAGCTAGCTAACTGCTCTCTAGTTCTGTGATCAAGCTCTTTGCTCTTGGCTGACCTGGTTTCTGTATTCCTGTTAAGTGTGGCCTTAGGGGATGGAAGGTTACAGCATGGAATGCTCCTACCCTCTAACCTGGTCCCCAAATCCTCCAGACAGCTATCATTTCAAGAGTTCCAACAGACTGATTTTACTATTAGGTTTTTACTTTCAGGTCCTGAGAACCTTGGGTTTCAGGAGTGTGAACTATTTGAATTTGCATGATGAATGAGGGAACTTTAAAAATCTGATTAAATGGAAAAACATGACTATAATAAAAGTTTGATTATGAGAAAAACAATGAATCTTTTATTTTATTATTCTCTGTATTAGTACAAATTAACATTTTAGTTTTATAAAATATTGACATTTATAGAAACCTTCTTGTGTCTAATCTATCATTTAGGAGGCATAAAATTACATCCACCCTGAGAATACCTTAGTTGTCTTTTATTAGTTTGATGAAAGACTGTTACTAGAAAACTGAAGTGAACATTGCAGCCTATGCACCATCTTTCAGCTCAGGACCTAAAAGTCATGCCAGCTTATTTACCCTTGTTAGCTTCATGCTTTGAATGGTGTCTATGGGAGTTCAAAACATTTTTTGCTTTTACAGAACTTTGGAATCATAGGATGAATATACTTTCTAATTAATTCCCTTTTCCTAAAGGAAATATTGTGCCCAGCTGTAGGATCTTCATAGTGAGCTAGGCATAAATAGAAATGGATGCTACATCTAGGCATTCCATCCTATCTTTCATTTTCAAGCAGAGACCAGGTAAATGAGGAGAAGCCCATAAGTCAGCAAGTAGCCTGGCTTTATTCTCTTCTTAGAGAACACAGGCAGAATTGCTTTCATAACATGCACCTTTGTTTGTGGCAAAGCACTGGAAAATCCTGTAATAAAAGAAAAAGATGAACTGTAAATCATTTACTTTGTTTATATATCACAGTGAACCAGACTTCTAAAATTTTAAACTATACAACCCAGAAAAAAAATAATTTTTGAAACAGTATCATTTGGGAATAAAATTAATGCCACTTTTCAATTTCCAGTATTATTTGTTCATTAAAAGAGACACTCAAGACCATAATTCTCAAAAGAAAATTATTATATTTAAAAAGTACCATAAGGGCTTCCAGGATATTCTCCTCAATGGACATAATACACAAAAAATAATGGTGAAGAGAAGTTTAAAAATCATTGTCAAGTTGGATAAAGTCAATGAATGAACATTTTCATCTCTGAAATGCAAACATTTACTAAAATTGTCCTTTCTGTCAACATAAGGAACATTA
>NW_004524759.1:5045154-5059187 GCF_000260255.1 Octodon degus | reverse complement strand
TGGCAAAGGAAATAAGGTAGCTCCCCACTTTACCTCCTTTTCCTGGAAGCGCTCCCAGGTCTGTGTTCTTTCCATACTGTACCCTTATATGAACTGAGTTATCTTGGTAATTGGCTTCAGTGTGTTTCAATTTTAGAATTCCATTGCCTACCTCACTCTTCTAACTTCCATTATAAATTTTATGTGGGAAACAAGGCTTTAGAATCAAAATACTAAGCTTAACATTATTTTAGCTTATGACAAAGAGAAAAACAAATCAATTGAAACTGTCCTTTATCTAACAGATATAAAAATTATCAGAGATAGGAAACTTAGAATTCTATCTCATATGTTCAAAAGTTGAAGTAGAAACAGTAAAGATATAAAAAATAGAAATTTGAGAGCTGTCTAAAATATCTAACTTGGAAAATACAATGAAAGTGAAGACAGATTTTCAAGACTTAAATTAGTTTTTCTGCTCTAATAGTCACAAGTTATAGGACTATAGGAACATTTTTAAAACGTTACTTAGTTTACCTCTCTGTAACATAGACCTATTAAAAAGTGCTTAAAGTTTCTGTTGCAAAGATTAAAATGAGAAGACAGTGTAAGATCATAAAGTGAAGTAGCTATCTTCTGGAGCAAAAACTGTGATAATTTTAGATTCACTGTGTTGATAACCTGCTTAAATTCTTATCTAACTCCTGAATGCATCAGAAATAAAATTCACACTTCCTAGCTTAATAGTCAAGATCCAGATAATCTGGCACTTTAGAGTCTTATGTACATTTATGTTATAAATCCTGCCAGACTAAAGTTCACTGTTCTTTTTGCATCCCTCCATTGTGTACCTTGTGGTCTGTTATGGCTTCCTGATCATGAGGTGCTCCAAATTCATGCTTCCATATTAACCTCTAGCATACCACAAAGAAGAGAAGCTTGTACTTAGGTAATTGTGCTCAAATGAGGTCATCATTGTGGGCCTTAATCAATCCACTGTGACTGGATTCTCACAGAAAGAGGAAATTTGGACACAAAAGACAATATGGAGCTAACTTCTAGAAGTCAAGCACAGAGGACTAGACCACAAAATTCTCTTAGAGATTAACTCTGCCAGCTTCCAGGTCTAAGAATCCCATCATCCTCCAGAAAGAAATAGCCATCAATCATTTCAGGCTTCCACTCTGTAATTCTGGGTTACAGTAGCCATTGCAACATCAGGCACAGCCCATTCACACGTCCCATCTATCTACATGTTCTTGCGCACATAGCTAAACTTTGAATTTTTATTCAGAATTCACATAGGTTGTCAGTTTCTCCTATTAGGCTGACAACAAACTGTACTCTTTGTCTTCAGGAATCCTATTTTGTATTTTACATTTTCTTGGCATTTCTCTGAACATTGAATTACTGGAGGTTTTTTTTTTTTTTTTTTTTTTAATTTCCTATTGCTCTCATTGGACTGACATTTCCAGGACACTGGAATCCATTTATGTTTGTTTTCATGCTCTTCATAGAATCTAGCTATTCTAGTCATGTATGTACCTTTCCACTAAGGTATTTATAATTAATTTAAGCATAAGTCCTATTACAAAAGACAACTTATGTAGGATGTACCTGTATGATATACATTTGTAGAAAGTTTCATTGTATCTACTGAACAGTTCACAATAAGCTGTGAACATAAGGAACTTTATTCAACAAAGTGTTGATTCTGCCTTTGGAGAAGTAGTCTATATCCTTCTTAGGTAGCAAAGTTGGCTACAATATATTTTTAACAATCTCAAAAGCAATAAATAACAGTTATTGAAATTATGACTGTTGGTAACAATTATGCTTCTGCTACCCAACCTAATGACATGGGAATTCCTGCTTTCAGTCAGCAGCCCTGCCATCATCCTGTGGTGAGGGGACCTCTGGTGTCTTCCCTCCTGTAAAACACAGGGGTGAGGCTTTTCTTCCCTCAGAGCTTCTCTGTGGTCTCTCATCACTTGACATACTCCAACCTCCCTGGTTCTGGTCCACTCACATGCCTCACCTTCATCTTTCTTTACCTCTAGACTTGACCTATTTGTCTCTCACACAGATCAACATGAAAAGCAAAAGGCAAAAAATCCCCATTTTGTTTAATAAAAACACAAATGGAAAAGAAAAAAACAATATTCAAGATTTACCTTGAATCGCCCTGTGAAAGCATCCTACACATTGGCACAGAGAATTCTTCTCTTTGTATTTTCACATTGCTCCTCTCGGAGGGGGCTCAAATAGAAACATGGCATTATATAACACCATTTTCCTTAAAGAAGCAGTGGTGGGAAATGGGGTTGATCTTTTAGAGATGGGAAAGTGGGGGAGATGGAGGAGAAAGAATTAAAAATTATCAAAGTACAATTGGGTTTCCTAAAGTAAAGGTAATTATTATGTGCACACATAAAAAAGCAGGTATTTTTCACATTTCACTTCTCTTTATTGAATCTAAGCACAATAATCACAGGAAAGAGTCTCATTACTTGTGCATGCTTGTCTGCTGTGTATAGCACATTGACTTACTCACAGTAGATTATTTTTACTCTTAGGAGGAATTAAGAGTATGCTAGCAAGTTACAGAATGTAAATTTCTCAATAAAGCCACCCAAAGTGACCAGATCAGCAGCGCCAGCTCAAGAACAATCTATGGCTATTGTAGCCTGGAAAACCAGCATGGGATTTTACTTCAGAAACGTCTCCTTGTTTGTTTGGAGCACCTCTACAGAGGCCTCTCGGACTGGAACTTTGCACTCTGATTACCTTTCAAGCCAAGGTTTGTCCTTGTCCATACTGGAAGCACTGATCTGTGCTGGAGGTAAATTACTCTGGGGAGCTAGAAGAAATCCAGGGCAGCATCCACCATATAAGAATGTTTTCTCTGGAGCCATTTGATAAGAGATGGATTGTTTAAGACTGAGCAACAGAAAAACTATGAAACAGTTTCAGTGCAGGGTTCCCAGTGTTGTCCTCTGACAATGACTGGGTGAGATACAGAGGAGAGAGTGAGCTATAGACCCCCCAGAAATTTAAATTTATGCCAGGAAGGGCACAAAATCCTACCCTCAATGGAGAGAAGCCAGACCAGGGATGTTGGCTTTCAGAAAAAGCTGGGTGAGAAAGTATTGGCATTAAGTCCAGTGATCTGCTTGGACTCCCTTCCTGCTGCCTATCTCCAGCACAGATTAGTGCTACCAGTGTGGCCAAGGCCACACCTTGGCTGGGAATGTAGCCACAGTGCAGGTGGAGAGGCCCCTGTGCTGGCGCACCAAACAAAGCCACAGTCCATGAAGCTAGGCAGAAAAACCCTTGCTGACCTTGAGACTGCAGATTTTGAGGGATAATGCATTTAATAGAAAACTCAGCGGAACTTTTTTCAAAACCCTTTCTTATTATTTTTTTCATTTAGTTTTTAATATTTAGAGTCTTTTTTATGTTTTTAATTTATTTTCTTTTCTCTCTTTTGTTTTCTTATGTGTTCTTTTCTGTTACCTTTACCAAATTCTATTGTTTTCTTTTATTTGTTAATAGGATCTTTTTAAATTTTTTTTTGTTAATAGCATCTTTTATTTCATCTTTCTCTTCTTCACGACTCTTTTTGCTTAATTTTTCCAAATCATCTTCTTTCATTCTACAATTACTCACCTCTTCTACCCCTATTATTATAGCCATTAAGCTTGTTTCTAAACTAATGCTTTTGAATTATTTTCTATTTTAAATGGCAGTATGCATGCTCCATTTAGTGCATATTTACTGTGCATTGGTTTGTCTTAATGACAATATACTAGTAGAGCACTTTTATATGGTTAAGAGTGGTACATTATTGGTTTTTATGGTTATGACAACATCCAATTTCTCTGATGTTTGTTTACTGATTTATTTTACATGTTTACATGAAGAATGATTACATCTATCACAGAGGATTTGAACATGTACATAATACATTTAAATTCTGTTTTGTTGTTGTTTTTAGTTTTCTCTTTTCCTTCTTACAAAACTTCTTTTCTACTCCATTTACATCATTGACATTATTATTATACTGATTTTGTTGTAATTTTCAAGATTGCATATATATTATTATTAATTATTTTTTTCTAAGGGCACTATATTTGGCTTGTCATTCTGTCATTCACAACACTGTATTTCTGGAAAATTAGGTGCTGAGCAAATTACACTGCATCTTCCTTTCCCAAATGGCGATGGTCAGATCTTGAAGCACAGGTGAAGACCTAAACATAGCCATTCTCAGAGTGCCTCACTAAAAAGAAAGACAACAATCAAAGAGGCTTTCATACTAGCAGCAAAGTCTTTTAACTATGAGTACGTGCAAATCTTATACGCACACATGCACGCTCACACACACACACACAATGTGAGAAAACAAGGAAACAAAGTTCCTCCAAAAACTCCCAATTCCAGCAAAGCTGGTCTTAAGGCAAAAAAATGAAAAGGTACATAGCTGAATTATTTCAGATGTTAAACAGAAGATTAAAAACATTAATACAATGTTTGGCTAGCCCAAAGGATATATAATGAAATAGATGACAGACTTAATAAAATAATCACTGGATTTACAAAAGGCATTAATACAAAGCTAGTGAGCTAAACAAAATGTTGCAAAGTAACAATAACTAGTTCAACAAAGAATTTGAATATGTAAAAGGAACCAAAGAGAATTCCAGGAAATTAAAAACATTACAGAATATATGGACAACTGAAGTGACCAATATGATTATGGAACATCAAAACTAAAACATAGAACTGATGTCAGTGACCAATTATTCAGACAGGCTCGGAAACAAAAGAATATGAAAAATAGATCAAACAGCTGCTAGATGATGCAAAGACAAATTTAAGATTAATGGGAATAATTTCAAAATCAGAAAAACATAAATAGAATAAAAGAACTTGTTACAAAATAATAGCAGAAAACCATCAAAATATTTGGAAAGAATGCCAACTGATGCATAACTCCAAATAATCATGATTAAGCAGGAACTTTTCCATAACACACCACAATCAAAATTCCAGGAGTCCAGAACTTGTGCTGGCACTGGTACAATTTAAGAACTTAGGAGTGCTCTGGGCAGGCTGCAGGACTCTGAGAAGCTCTGGCCTATGGGTCCAATGCACAGGTTCAGTGCTTGTGCTGGTGCTGGTCCAACCATTTAAGAACTTAGGAGGACTGTAGGTGGTCCACTTGGTGAGTCTGACCCTGTTGCCCTAAGTAGTAGGAACCTTACTGATCCATGATCCACAGCTCTACAATCAATGCTGAGTCCAATGATTATTGAGAGCTTCAAAAATGCAAAACAACAGGAGCAAAAGGCAATCTGAATCCTCTAAGCCACACAGAAGACGACCGTGAGAAAAAGACACAGAAAAAAATGGAAGTAACACACCTGAAATTTCTGAAGATAACAACTGAAGTAAAAAAAGAAGTCCATCAGTCTATAGAAGAAATAAGATAAAAAATAATCTCTCAGGTCAAAAAAGAAAAAACAACAGTTATGAAGCAATTGCTCTGCATAGCTAAAGAATACATAGATTTAAAAAAAAAATAGAGACCAGAAAAATGATAGAAACACTAAATAAACAATACAGGAAAGAATTAGAATGCATGAAACAGATTCAAACAGGTATCCAGGAAATTAAGAACTCCATTTGAAACTGGCAAATGTGCTTGAACAAAACTGAAGATAGACTTTCAGACTTCAAAGACAGCCATGTACCTAATGAACATGAAAAGAAATATCTTTTAAAACTAACAAAGAACCAAGAAATAACTACGAAACAATGTAAATAAAAATAATGTAAGAATAATAGGTGTCAATGAAACAGTAGGAGTCAGCACAAAGGCTATTTGCAGAAGTAGTAGCAGAAAACTGTACTGACACACAGGTAGTGAGGAATATAGAACTCCAAATAGCCATAATCCAAATAAAGCTACACCTAGACACATAATAATCAAGATCCCAAAAATTCAGTAAAGAAGAGAATATTTAAATCTGTTAGAGTGAAAATCAGAACCGTGGCATATTTCTCAACACAAACCATCAAATCAAGAATAGTTTGGAGGGAAATATTTCAGGTCCTGAAATAAAATAATTCCCAGCCCAGATTGATGTACCCTACAAAACTATTAAATTTGGTCCAGGGAGATGGCACAGTAGAAAAAGTGCTTGCCTGGCAAGTGCAAGGGCTTGAGTTCAATTTGCAGTTCCATCAAAACAAAAACAAAAACAAAAACAAACAAACAAAAAAACTATTAAATTCAATGGCAAGATAAGATACTTACCTTAAAAGAACAGCTGAAGAAATATTTATGACCACAAAAACAAACCTATATAGAGTACTGACATATTCTATGAAGAGACAGAAATAACCACAGCCTTAAGAACAACAACAGAAAGGAACCATCAAACAGAGAAAGTAATGGAAAAGAGGGGGAAAGTACAGAACCTATAACAGGAAAATAACATGACAAAGATAATCCAAAATATATCAATTATGATCATCAATGTAAATAGCCTCAATTCACCAATCAAAAGAATAAGACAGGCAGAGTAGATAAATAAATAAAATTGAACAATATGCTCATTCCGCCTGTGTATTTTTCCAGAAAACTGAAAGCATCATACCACAGTCATACTTGTAAACCCATGTTTATAGTAATTTGTCATAGCTAAAGCTGGAAGCAACCCAAATGCCCATCAACTGATGAATGGATAAAGATGTGGTATTTTCATAAAATAGAGCATTATTCAGCTACTTATAAAAAGATAAATTTGAAACTTTCTTCAGTAAATGGATGCAACTAGAGACCATACTCTTAATCAAATAAATCAGACCCACATGTACAAACATTGTACTCTCTCATTAGTGTTAGAACCTGAAAGAGAAAATTAAATCTACAGCAATAATTGCTGAGTTTCTATTACTTTACTTAGTAAAATTCCATATTGTTCCTAATGTTATCTTTTTTCTTTCTTTCTTTGTTTCTTTCTTTCTTTCTTTCTTTTATTTTAGGGAATGGTTTACAGGGTGTTCAGGGTCTCACTACTAGATCTGACTCATAGTGATCCACCTGTTTACAGCTTCCAAAGAGCTGAGATTACAGGTGTACACCACCATGCTCATTCTCAATTGCCATCTCAGTGCACCCTGGGGGCAGGATCAGCATGGCAGGCCCAGGTATTGAATCCCCAGCCCCTGCGCCTGCTTGCAGGTGCTTTAATCAGCTGAGCACTTTGGCCAGCCCATTATTTTTTTCCTTTTACCATTTTGTATTCTTTAAATTATTTTAATGAGAAACAAATAGCAGTGAGACAGTTTCAAAACCAATTAATAGGACAGCTTCAATAATTAATACATTGAATATTGTTGTCTTGCAGTGGTTATTCATAGTACAAGATGCAGACATGATATACTGTCCAAACACTATTAATACAAATCTTTCTTCTCATTGAATTAAGAGCAAGTAGCTGTATATCTATCCTAACTATTTTGTATATACAGATACAAAATGGTCCTTCATTTGTATCCCCCTTTTTTGTTTAGTTTTGTCAGAGATGGGTATTCCAATGCCATTTAAATATTGTAGGTGCATGAATTCAGCAAAATAATCCAATATAGTGCAGCAGTCCATAATAGTAGTGGGTTATGGCAATGTCAGAAGTTGTTGACTTGAGCCCTTTACAGCTCAGCATATTGATATGGCTTTACTTTTTATACTCCATTTCTATAATTTTCTGCTGGGTGGTTAAGACCAAGAAAAAGGAAGACCCATATAACAAGAAATGTAACTTTTTTATCTAATAAGATCAGTTCAAATCCCCTCAGAATTTATCCTGAAACCCTGTATAGCAGTTTGTAGATCCTTTGTCATTGTCAGCCATGTGGTTGAGTCACGGCCATTGCATGACCAATTTGCTCTCTGTGAAAGTCTGAGAGAAAGTTTTCTGTCCATGTGACTCCCTTTGGGCACACTCTACATCACTGATTACTTTCCTCTGTGGTCCCATAATCTCCTTGATCAGAAAATATGGGACACCACTGAGTTATAGGATGTTACAGTACAAGTTCATTTATGTCCTGAGTCCTCACCAACCTTGAAAGTCTAGGGACAAAATGTTGGCTGTCCTTGTATCCTTCTAAAACATAAATTTTCCTAAATAAAAATAAGATACTGGAAAGTGGGAATCAACCTGTTCTAATAGAAGCAATTAATGAGTTGAGAAGAAAAGGTGAATTGGGAGAAAATATATCTATTAATGTAAGCAGAATATTTTGCAAAACCATATTGTGGATTTCTGCTTGTCTATGGAAAGAAGCTGTTAATGCTTAGTTTATTTTGTCTCCTTTTTCCAATTTTTTTCTTTTCATCTTTTAATTTCTTATATCTATCTTTTCTTTTTTCTATTTTGCATGTATATACCTGGTAATCTGAACAGCTGATATGAAGATAACCCTATGCATTACAATAAATACAGTGAAATTCACATTATTTTGTTTAGTTAAATTCTGTATCATTTGTATTTTTTGTTTTAATACTGTTGGTACTCTTTTAAAAATTATTTTTTTTAAATTCTAGGGGTCCAACACTAAAGACCGAATCTTAAAAGTTGTAAGAATAGAATAAAAGCCAAAAAATCACTTAAAAAGATAAGTCCATTAGAAATACAGCAGACCTATTAATACAAACCTTAAAGTCCAGAAGTTCTTGGAGCTAATTATTTCTAACTCTAAAATAAAACAACTTCCAGCACTCCAAAATCTTTCAAGGTTATCATAGAAAGAGACAATGAAACCTGCAGTGTCAAAAAATCTAATAGAATGAATACGCCAAGCACAGTGAACAGTTGTACAGAAAAGGAAGAAAAGAAATGAGCAACAGGAAAAAAATTAGATGACAGAAATTATTCAGTACATATCCATAACAACTCTCAGTATGAATGATCTCAGTTCTCTGATCAAAAGACACAGATTGAGAGAATGGATCAATAAAAAAACAATATAGCAAGACATCACAAGAAAAACATCGAATCCAAAAATAAATTCATAGGCTTAAAATCTAAGGGTGAAAAACAATATTTCATGCACCAGAAACTTAAATTTTTGGACAAAGTGGACTTCAAGTCAGGAAGCCAAAGATCATTACATGTTGGCTTAGGGAACAATTCACTAAGAAGAGATAAAAATTGTGAACATATGTGCCCCAAACACTAACACATTCATCTTTATAAAACAAACACTATTAGACATAAAAGATCAGAAAAATGCAAACACAGTTATAGTGGGGGATCTCAACATTCCTCTGTCACGAACAGATCAGCTAGAACTAATTAATTAACTAAATAACTAAATAAATAAATAAATAAATAACTGTCCTAGTTGACTCAAAATTTTGAACAAATGCACTTAACACTGTTCAATCCAATGGCAGAATACACATTCTTTTCAGAAGCACAAGGAATTTTCACCAAAATAATACACATACTACCCCACAGAGCTAGCTTAAGTAAATGCAGAAAAATAAAAAGTATACCATGCATATTACTGGTTTTTAGTGCAGTCCAGAGACATAGCTCAGTAGAATAAGTGCTTGCCTGGCAAGTGCAAGGTCCTGAGTTCAATCCCAGGTGTCACACACACACACACAAGAAAAAAAATGAGTTCTTAGTGCAATGAGCTGGAAATTAATAACAAATAAATCACAGAAACAATGTCAACAAACGGAAATTAAACAGGATCCTTTTGAATAATCAATGAGTCAGAAGAAATCAAAGAAGACATTAAAGAGTTTCCACAATCACATGATAAGGCAATACACCAGAATTTATGGGGCACAATGATAGCAGGCCTAAGAGGGTTTATATCTGTGAATACACACAGCAGAAATACTGAGAGTGCTCAAATGTATAACACAATCAATGCACCTCAAAGTCTTAGAAAAACAAGAAAAACCCAAAGTTACTAGAAGGAAATTATACAAATTAAAAAAGAAATTAATTAAAGTGATAAAAAATTTAAAAAATCAAAAAGCGAGTTTCTTGAAAATATAAACAAAAATGGCAAAATTTAATTAATCTTATCTCCCCCCAAAAACAAAAGACCTAAATCAATGAAATGAGAAGCAGAAAAAGGTGAAATCTCAACAGACATTGTTGAAATGTACAAGATCGTTAGTAACTACTTTGAAAACTTATACTCCAGATTCTGGTGATCTTGGTTGAAAAACTGTAGGATAGAAAATTAAAATACCTATGTAATGTATAGCAGGGGACACAGTGTCATGGAAAGAGTAGAGGATTTATACTTTGCTGCACTGAAGTTTGAATATTGGTTCTTATTTTATAAACCTCGTCACACTGAGCAAGGTGCTTTAGTTCTCAAAATCTGAGAAGGCTTAGAAACTCACTAAGTTAATGCTGTAATTTGAGCTGTGCATAAGATAGTCATTTAGTCTTACTTTATGAATATATTTTCCTCCTAATTATTGGGAAATTTCATTTTTAATATGGGAAACTTTTTCTGAAAACTTAAGAGGATTTCAGGAGAAGTCATTAGAAAGACTATGTCAAAATTCTTAAGGAGGTGATGCCCAAATTTTGATGTGATGCGTGTCTCTCTCCCTTCCATAGTACTCTGTGGTTAGAGGATTATGTTATGAGCCAGTTAGTCTGCTGATAAAATATTTTCTCTTCTGAGAAAATTATATGCCACTGGAGGGACTAATTATCTCTTACACTGGGAAGATTTTAAACCTACACAGTTGGAAAGAAGTTCAACAATTATCCTTATTTGCTATCACTCTTGCCAAGATTTGCACTCACAAGGATATTCAGCTTAAGTATCTGAGAAATGTCTCTTAGATAAATAAGAGTAACATAAATAAAGAATAAATAAAACAGATAAAGTAATAAAGGACCGTTTTTATTCAGTCCAATTCTTCTCAAAGATAATCTGGTAAATTTGAGATAATTCTGTCACATTTTGTATTATGCTGCCATACTTAAATGAAAAATTACATTATTGTAGTCTCCCACTATTAATGAAGAGAGCAGATTTCAACTCCTTTTTTAAAGCAAATATGTTACTTGAAAGTTGAATTCAATGATGTCTTGGTGCTTGAGGAGATTGATTTAGAGGAAAAATAAACACTCATAGAAATGAGAAACAAATTGTTGTTTTCATAAACACTTTTAAAAAACTGCCTAAGAAAGGAACAAACTTAAAAAGATTTTAAATGACTTAAAGTTAGAACCTGTAGGGCAGGCATAATACCAGTATTCTTATTTTTTAATAAAATAGCCATCCTAAATAATTGTGGATTAACTGAGGTAAAGCCTACATTCCATAAAATAAAAGTAGGCTAGGAAACTGTCAATGGAAATATTTGAAAAAACAATATGTGTTGCTGCTTCACAAATTACCTCGAAATTTAACAGCCTTAAACTAGAGATGCTTAAAATTTCTGTAAATCAAGAAGGTAGGAGTGGCTTAATATTTCTGACTTGGAGCTAATTCTAAAACTGCAGTTAAATGGTTACCTGAGATTATCTCGTCAAATGCAGTTTGTAATTATGATGGGCAAAATAATTTTAAATGTAGAATTTTGTTTGTTTTGCTTTTTTCAATTCTCTTTATTTTTCAAGTACCAAATCCTATTTCCACTTGTTTTTTTTTCTTGTATGCTTTAAACTCTGAAATTCTCATTTGTGAAATTAATAATGACAAAGCTGTAGCAGAGTTTAGTGCGTTCCAGGTCTAAATATCTCCCTTTGTGCATCTCTTCTTCGATGCATGAAGTGTGATGCTTAATTTAGAAGGAAAACTCATGTGAAGCTGCAACTCTGCCTTTCAAAGAAATGGAATCCAGAGATCTTTTCATGGTGATTGAAGGGTGACACTTACACATGAGATTTTCAAGCTTAGCAATTTTAAAGTTGTTACTTAACTATTCCTGGTTGTAAGAGGAATTAGACATACGCATACTCTGGATATTTCTCTGCTTTACAGAGAAACCTTGACTATGAATGAAAAGCACATGTAACTCATGGTCTCTGTCCTAAGAGGGAAAATTAGCAGAGAGCTAATTTCTTCTTTAGCACTAGAAAGTGTTTCTACGCATTCTGAATAGGGGTTGCAAGAAAATTTTAATATATTTGCCATTTCCAAGTGAAAAATAGAAGTTGCATGAAAAGATTTTTAAAACTTTTATTACAAATATTGTGAATAAACAGGTTAAAGTTTAATGTTAACTCCATGTCTATATACATATTATTTGTATCCACAATGCATATGAAGCTTGAAGCATAGTGTAAATATCATTGTTTTACTGTGACATAGAATAAGTTGTTTTGATTTCTAAAAATACATCCATTATTTCTGACTTAATGGAAGTTTATGAAATTAACTCTTATGTTATCAGCTCTGTGAACAGTTCTTTCCTAATGCCTTCTATATTAAAGATCTGAATGAACTCATGTAGTACATCTGGGAAGCTCTTAACAACAACCACCAAAAAAAAAAGACCACAAAAAATGAACACGCTAAGGAAGGAAGAGAGATTGAAAGAAAAAACAGAAATGGGCAAGAGGGGAGGGAAGAAGGAAGAGGAGAGGAGGAAAAGAGGGAGGAAAGATGCCATGGCATGTCACAAATGACTGGAAATACTTTTATTGCTGGGTAGCATATCTAGGAAAGCTTTCTTCATTTACCTTCTAAGAACATTACTCTTTGCTTTTGTTTCTTCTGTGTTGATTGTGCGTTTTGAGGCTACTATGATTTTTTTCTTTCTTTCCAATTTCTAAATAGTGGAGAACAGACATTGTTTCTTTGGTATCTATAGCCAGTTCCCAAGTAATCCCTTCAAATTCAGTGATGTAGCTACCACACCTGTAATCCCACTAACCCATCTGACACAGCTCTAAAGTGAAGTGCTCTCCTAAACTCTGGACTTACATAGATATCAACTCCCACCAAGCTCAGCTCTTGATTTATACTCCTTCCACTCACACTGGGTCCTCCTCAGTCCTGCTGATATCATCAATGGATCTGCATTTCACTTGGTTTTGCAAACTAAATGTTGAAGACTTTGTCACTTGCTTTCTTCCATCACACAAGTATGGTCCTTTAATATGCTTTTTTACTAGTCCTACACTTAAGGACTTCAAGTCTCACCATTTTTCACCATGTACCATAGACACAGAAATTTGGCTTCCATCTTCTTCTGCCCAGATCACCATTACTGTCTTCTGCCAGTTTGTGTATTGCAACTGTGTAACTTTATTCAGTCAGGGTCCAACTAGACCAACAAAGTCACTGTACAGAATCACTCACCGATGAGAAGTATAAAGACAGGAAAGACCAGAGGTACAGCTGTTGCTGATGTTTCACAAGAACAGAACCAGCCCAAATATTCCAGGCTAATAATCAGTGCTAAGACATAGATAAAGAAGAAAGTGTAGGACAAAAGACCTACAAACTGGTAAAGGGTTTCAGGATAAATCCTGAGGGGATTTGACTGACCTTGTCAGATGCAAAAGTTACATTTCTTGTTATGTAGGTCTTGCTTTATCTTGGTCTTAACCATCTGGCAGAAAAATATAAACATGAAGTATAAAAAGTAAAGCCCTATTAATATGCTGAGGTGTAAAGGGCTCAAGTCAACAACTTCTGACATTGCCAGTCCTGCGGATGACCCACTACTATTATGGACTACTGGACTATACTGGAATAAATTTGCTGAATTCATGCACCTACAATATTTAAATGACAATGAATACCCTTCTCTGACAAAACTAAACAAAAAAGGGGATACAAATGAAGGACCATTAAGTATCTGTATATTCAAAATAGGATAGATATACAGCTACTTTCTCTTAACTCAATGAATAGAAAGATTTGTTCTAATAGTATTTGTGGACAGGATATCATATCTGCATCTTACACTATGAGTAACCACTGAAAAGACAACAATATGCAATGTATTAATTATTGAAACTGTACTACTAATCAGTTTTGAA
>NW_004524759.1:5026367-5039927 GCF_000260255.1 Octodon degus | reverse complement strand
TGCATCCTCTTTCTCTCATGATACAGAACAGAACTTGGGAAAGCAGAGAAGTTATAGAGCATCATGTGAGCCCAGGGCAACGAGCTTCACTCTTTTCCTCTGTGTCACCCATAAATATAAAAGAAGAGTGAACCTTAAGAAATTTGGTTTGGAAATATAATACCTATCATGTCAGATGCCTAGTCTCAAAGTCCTTACTCTGACCTGCAACATCTTGTTCACCTAGATATTCTACCATTTGTCCCACTTTAATTTTTCCTTATGGTCTTCTCCTTCCCTCATTTCAATAACCTTTCTAGAATTTCTTTGTATATTCTTAACAAAGCTTCTCTCCTGAGAGATTTCTCATTTGCCTGGTGACCCATTCCACCTTGTTTTCTAGCTTTACTGTGCCCTGAGCCTAATCTTATCTCCCTACAGAAGACATCTCTCATCATGCACCTCAGAGATTAATCTATGTGCCCTTTTTATCCTGCTTTATTTTTCATCCTGGATCTCACTCCATTCTATTATATGACCTTTGTGTGTGCTTATTTGTTCCCTTCCCCTGTGGAAAATAAGCTTTCAATGTGTAATGCCTCCTGTTGTTTACTAACATATTCCAGTGCTTAGATCCATACCTAGCAATTAGTAGAAAATCAATACGTATATACTCAATAAAGAAATAATAACAAACTTCACTTATTATATCTGTATGAATTGAAGCACACTTAGGTTTCAAAGGTGATCATTCCCTCAAAGTGTCATGAATTCTTTTCAAAAGCAGAACATAATTTCTCAAAAAGCTCTACTTATGTAAGATGATAGATTTTTCAGATTATTTCAATCAGAATATGGTCACAATATCAATTTGAATCAAGCACAAGAGCAATTATGCTGTCAGCATTTAAAAGATGCAAATACTTTTAAAATGCTAATAATTTTGCAACGTATAATTAATTGAAGGAAATTGAAATAACCTCTCACTAAACATAAAATTGTGAAACCTAAATTCTAGTGTCACCTAGTCAAAATTTCAAGCCAAAACAGAGTTGACTTTAAAAATAAACTTCTGAAAATATCATCCATTCTGTATGTAAACAGATCCAATGGCAGAAACTAGCTGTATTGTAAGGCATCATCTTCAACAGGAAAATCTGAGCAAGTTTGACAATTAATTTATTTAGCTCTGTTTCAGTATCTCCCAATGAGACAGGGAGAAGTGCCTTTTCCCATTTCCTCTGCCAGTACATAGGAATGATGAGGCACAGGCTTGGTGCCCCTGCCCCAACCACTCATGAGGCTGCCTCCAGCCACTGTCCAGATGAGCTCAACAGAATGTGCACCTTGATCCATCAGTTCTTCAGCTCCAGATGTTGTTGCAGCCTCTGAAGTAGTAAGAGAGGCACTCTAACTTGGCTAAAATCAAGGAGGAAGGATTCTGAGCCCACTATTAATATTTCCAACTTTCTCAAACTCTGATAAGCTGTGATGACTTCAGCAAGCCCTCCCAAAGATTACCTGGGGCCAATAGCTGTCAATTAAATAGCTGTTCTGTATCACAACAGTTGAGCTTTCCTGGAAATCCCACAACCATTTGAACCAATCATAGGCCTACATTTCAACCAAGCAGCACACCTGCATTTGAACCAATCACAAGCCTATCTTTGATCAATCAGAAAACTTTAAGCACCTAGAATGTACTAATGATGATACTAAGCTATTAAGCATAACTTTCCTCATATTTGGGGATCAGTCTAGTAGAGCTGCCTCAAGTTACTGATCCCCTGATGCACAGGTTCTCACTCTAGTGGCCCTGCAAATGTCATCACTTATTTTTCAAATATTGTGGGCTTAGAAATCTATTTTGCTTTCTTTATATAAGTAGTGTGAAAAGGGTGATTTGTTTAAAAATAATGATAAGCTTTCGAGGGTGTAAGGCCTAAATTGATCCAATGACCAGCAGCCAGCAAAAATCAGTGTCAGAAAGCAGCAATAGTAGTGTCCATCAGTGCTGTCCAGCACAATCTGTATCAATTGGGAGTGGCCAGCCATTACAGAGACCAACAGCCAGCAATGTCAGCAGTTGGCATCCAGCATTAACTTCTGTCAACCTGCTGCACTGAGAATACGAGAAGAATTAGACTTCTCCAGTTCACAATCTCTACCTGAGAGGTGCAAAACAACCTTCAACGGATTGGCTTCACCATAATCTAATGTCTGTCATGATTTTTCATTTTGCCTTTGATTTTTTGCTAGGTAGTTAGTTGTAATTGCCCTTTATAGGTGACTCATCAATTTGAGAGAGCCACTATATTCTTCTCCAAATATCTCCATTATATTATAATGTCCTAGCCCTTCCACCCATTCCATAGATCTTGGTCTCTAGACCTGTGAACTGGCCACTCACCCTCATGTGCATGCTCTTCATCTGGACAATGACCAGTGCTGGGTTTCTTATTAGTTACCCACTGAGCTAGAACAATTAATGTCAATACTTAATGACTTAAAGTAACAATGAGTTGTTACCACTCATGCATCTACATATTTGGCAGTTATTATGGTCTTAGGCTTATACCTGCTTACATCTGTGGACAGCTGTGTACCAGAAGGGCAGCTCTAGAGATATGAACTTTTTCACATTTGAATGCCCCCTACTTATGGATAAGTTTAGATAGTCAGTGGAAACATGAGGGTACTCTTTTGTGTAGCCAGAATCTAAGGCTAACTCAGGCTTGCATAGAGTACTGAGAAGACAAGTAGCAAAAATATGATACTCGTGACTGGTGCTACATCATTCACATATATTCCCTTTGTCAGCACATGTCATAGATCATCCCAGTTTTAAAGAATCAGCAAAAATTTTTCCTCACAGGAGAAGATGTAATGATGTATTTGTGGAGAAGGAAAGCTTAATCCATATTAGCACATCTACAATTTTCATTATTAGGCTAAGGATTCACTCAGTGAACTAGAAGTAAGGGATCATAATATGAAGAAAGAAAATTATAGAGATTACGTAAAAGAGTTAAGTAAATCTTTAAAATAATTACAATAGGGATGGAGAGATAGCTTTGTGATCTAAGTGCTGATCTTGCAAGCATAAGGACTCTGGTTTGATACCTGGTGGATCATGCCATGCGGGCCTAGAACAACAGATGAGTCGTGCAGGTTCTGGGCACTCATTGCCAAATAAATAAATAAATTTTGAAGCCATAGCCCCCTGCAGTCAGCAGAGCCCAGTGGGTTCACTCCACTTCAGTGGGCCCCAGCAGGGATCCAGTGGGTCCACTTTGATGGAAGGAGCCAGGCAGAGTATTCAGACCCAAGCTAGGTCTGGCCACTCAAGTTTGCCTTTTGGAATACAGACCTGATGATCTGAGGGGTATTGCTAGGCCCATTGTGACCCAGAAAGAGTCCCAGACCTACAGGAGCATCCTTATAGCTCAGAGATGGAAGAAGGTTACTTTGGTGAACTAGTTTTCCTGGAAGATTCCAGGTACATGATGGGGAGACACCCAGACAAAACCCAGGGGTTAAATTCAAATTTCCAATTTAAGATCTGATTTGTTATTAAGTATAATGTTTGCTTCTATCATCTAAAGTAAAAATCCACTAGTTACAAAAGTTCGCAATTTCTAAATTTCACTACCTGTTATTAGTATAGATAATTGTACTACTATAAATAGGAAACCATATCTGCCTTAACCACATGTTCTCAATTGGGTAATAGTGTTGGGAGGTGCTTGGGTAATAACCTCACCAAAGCCTTATAATGAAGGATGGAGGACAGTTCCACATGGAAAACAGTATCTCACGCTTATTCAATAGACAAAGGAAAATCTTGGGACACACACAGAACAAGAATCTCTGACACAGGACACATACCTAAAAAACAGACTCTTTACAGAGAGGCTCTGATTGCAATGATATAGCTACCTACTATCAAATTTTCACAAAAATGTATCACAGAAATCAAAATAGAGTTCTCTCTGAAATATAAAATGACAGAAAGAAGGAGTAAAACAATCTCAGGCCATAAGCCTACACAGAAAAAAACCAGTAGACATGAGCATAGAAGAAATTGGAAGTCATACACCTGAAACCTCTGAAATAATAGCAACTGAAGTAAAGAAACAACTGAGGAGAGCTACAGAGGAAATCATACCAGAAATAATTTCATAGGTAAAAAAGAAATGATAACTATAATGAAAAAACTTAGTGTTTCTAAAGAAGTTATTGATAAAAAAATAGAAGAGAATAAAAAAATGATGGAAATCTTGTACAAAAAAATACAGGAAAGAAATAAAATGCCTAAAGCATGCTCAGAGATATACAGGAAATTTAAAGTACCATCAAAAGTGGCCAAAACTGTTTGAATGAAAGTGAAGATAGACTTTCAACCTTGAAGACACCATTGCAGCTACTGTAAAGGTAAAGAAAGATCTCTCAACAAAACTAGAATCAGGGAAATAATAATTCAATAGGTATAAGACAATGAAAAGATGAACAATATAAGACTAATAGACAACAACGAGAAAGAAGAAGCCAATGCAAATAATATAGAAAGATTAGAGGCAGAAACAATAACAGAAAATTTCTCAAATATGGGGAAAAAATTTGACATTCAGGTAACTGAGGCATATAGAATTTCAAAGAATATCAACCCAATTAAAACTATACCCAGATGCATAATAATCAAGATCGCAGAAATTCAGCACAAGAACACATACTAAAAGCCACCACAGAAAAAAAAAACAGATCACATGTAAAGGAAAACCCACCAGAATAATAGCAGATTTCTCCTCACAAAACAAGTCAAAAAGAGCATGGACCAAAATACTTCAAGTCTATGAGAAAACAAAGTCCAACCCCAACTGATATATTCTTCAAAACTCTCTTTCAAATTTAATGGAGAAGTAGAATACTTCCATGATGAAGAAGAAATAAAGAAATTCATGATGACCAAAACAAAACTACACAGAGTAATGAAAGATATTCTAGACAGGTATTAGGATGGCCACAACATGAAGAAAGACAGTGGAATGATCCCACCAATCAGGGAAAACAATTAAACACAGGAGAAAAGTAGGTAACCAACAAAAGGAAAATAACATGACCAACATAAGTCAATATCTATCAATAATAACCACCAATGCAAATGTACTCATTTCGCCAATTAAAAGAAATAGGCTGGCTGAGTGGACTAGGAAACAAACTCCAACAATATGCTGTATACAAGAAATATATTTAACCATGAAATTTCATAGGTTGAAAGTCATAATATGGAAAACAATTCTACATGCTCCAAGACCTCAGATAAAAACAAGGGTAGCTAGCCTGTTTGGCAGACAATCTGACTTACAAAACAAGAATGATCAAATAAAATAAAGAAGGTCACTATATACTGGTAGGGAAAAAATGCAAGAGAAAGAGATAATAGTCATAAATATACATGTACCAAATACAGGAACACCCAACCATATAAGATAAATTTTGATGGGCATGTGAAATCTAATAACCAATATCACAATCTTAGCAGGGCACCTGAACACACTCTTATCTAAAAAAGATATGTCAAGCTGACAAAAAATTAGTATGTGGGTAGCAGAACTGAATCAGACCTTTGAAGAAATAGACTCAGTGGACATATACAGTGTTCTACCCAACAACATCTGAATGTATATTCTTTTCAGCTGCACATGGAACCACGTACTTGTCCATAGACCATGGTTAAGTATATTCAACAAAACCGAACTTTTTTTTTTTAATTTTAGGGAAGGATCTACAAGGTGTTCAGGGTCTCAGTACCACATCAGAGTGATAGTGATTTTCCTGCTTATAGCCTTCCAAGAGCTGGGATTACAGGTACATGCCACCACGCCCAGTCTCAATTGCCATCCCAGTGGGCCTTGGGGGTGGGGCCAGCACAATAGGCCTGGGGATTGAACTCATGGCCCCTGCGCCTGTTTGCAGGTGCTTTAATCAGCTGAGCTATTTGACTGGCCCAACAAAACTAAATTTATCCATGCATGTTATCTGTCCTCAGTACAATGAAACTGGAAATTAATGACCAAAACCCCATAAACATATGGAATTTAATAACACCCTCCTCAGCACCCAATGCATTACAGATGAAATTAATCAATATCTACACTTCAATGAAAATTCAAACACAACTTACCAGAACATGTAGGATGAAATTAAAGCGGTTCTCAGAGGAAATAGCAGTGAACTCACACATTAGGAAAAGAGTGAGAACAAATAAATACCTTAACGCTGTACCTCGAACTTCTAGTAAAAGAAGAAAAAACCAAGCTCAAAGAACAAATTCGGAAGGAAATTATAGGAACTGAGATAATGTAAGCAATACAAAGAATTAATAAATCAAAGAGCTGAATCTTTGAAAGGGTAAATAAAATTGATATAGCCAACCTCCTCAAAAAGAGGAAAGAAAAAAAACTCAAATTCAAGCAATAATAAATAAAAAGCACAAAATTGCTACAGATTATCTAGAAATTCAGATAATCAATACCTATTTTGAAAACCTTTACTCACACAGAATCAAAGAAATAGAAGAAATAGACATATTCTTAGACAGGTACAAATTACCAAAACTAAATCGATAAGAAACACAAATTCTAAATAACCAAATATCAGCCAATAAAATTAAAAATGTAATAAAAAGACTTACCAAGAAAGAAAAGCTTTGGTCCTAATGGATTCACAGCTGAATTCTACAAGACATTTAGAGAAGATTTAATCCAAATACTCCTCAAACTCTTCAGTGAAATTGGAAAGGGGGCAATACTTCCAAAATCATTTCAGGAAGTATTATAATGATTCCAAAAATGGAGAATGATCCAACCAATAAAGAGAATTACAGGCTAAACTCCCTCATGAATATAAATGCAAAAATCAGCAATAAAATCCTAGCAAATAGAATACAGCAAATCATCAAGAAGATTATTCACCATGACTAGATAAGATTTAACCCCAGGAATACCAGGATGGTTTAACATACACAAATGTATAAATGTAATAAACTATATCAATAGACCTAAAACTGAAAGCCACATGATTATCTCCACAGATGCAGAAAAGGTTTTTGACAAAGTTTGACACTTATTCATGATCAAAGCCCTTCAGAAAATTGGAATAGATGGCCTATACCTCAACTTGATAAAAGCCATCTATGAAAAACAACAGGCAACATAATTCTAAATAGAGAAATTCTGAAAGTTTTCACTCTCAAATCAGGTACAAGACAAGGGTGGATGTCCTATATCACCACTCCTATTCAATATAGTTCCGTAATCATTAGCTAGAGCCATTAGACAAGAGAGAAAAATAAAAGGAATAAGAATAGGTAAAGAAGTTAAATTAATATTATCTTCAGATGACATGGTACTCTACTTGGATGATGTTAAAAAAAAATTCACCAAAAAGCTCCTAGAATTAATAAACAAATTCAGTAGTATAGCTGGTTGCAAAGTCAATACCCAAAAATCATAGCATTCTACTACACAGATGAGAAACTCACTGAGAGAGAAATTAGAAAAACAATACCTTCCACAATAGCATCCAAAAATGAAATACTTAGGAAATAATCTCACAAAGAAAGTAAAAGATCTGTACAATGAAAATTACAGTATTCTGGAAAAAAAGATCAAAGAGGATTTCAGAAAATGGAAAGATATTCATTGCTTCTGAATAGAAAGAACCAGCACTGTGAAAATGGCCATACTCCCAAAATTATTATTCAGACTGAATGCAATCTCTATCAAAATACCTTCGACACACCTCACAGAGCTATAGAAAACAATATTAAAAGTTATTTGGAACTACAAAAGACCTAGAATAGCAAAGGCAGTCCTGGGCAACAAAGGCAAGACAGCAGGCATTACAATCCTTGACTTGAAATTATATTACAAAACTACTGTGATAAAAATCAGCATGGTACTGGCAAACAAAAGAGTTGTAGATCAATGGAACAGAGTAGAAGATGCACATACAGCTACAAACACACTGAGCCACCTTATCCTTGATAAATGGGCCAAACATTTTCACTGGAAGAAAGATAACCTTTTTAACAATTGCTATTGGAAAAACTGACTCTTCACATGCCTAAAACATAAGTTACCACCATGCGCTAAACTAAAGTCAAAATTTATTGATGATCTAAACATTAAAACACAAGCACTAAATCTCTTTGAAGTAGGTGAAAATCTTGAAGATATAGGGGTAGGCAGACAGTTGAACAAAAACCAAATTGCATGGGAAATATTTCAAAGAATCAACAAATGGGATCTCATCTTTTTGAGAAGTTTCTGCATGTCAAAACAAATCACCAACAAAGTGAAAAGACAATCCACAATTTGGGAAAAATCTTAACCAATAACCACTCCAACAAAGGTCTTCTATCTAGAATATATAAAGAACTAAATTAGGCCCCCAGAATTTAAAGACCCAATCTTAAAGTGGGCAACTGAACTGAATAGGCATTTCTCAGAGGAAAAAATACAAGTGGTAAATAAATGCCCGATAAAATGTTCCACAGCACTGGCCATTCGATAAATACAAATTAATATAACCTTGTGATACCATTCTACCCCAGAAAGAATGGCTATCATAATGAAATCAACTAATAGCAACTGCTTTAGAGGCTGTGGGGTAAAAGTAACCTTTCTCCATTTTTGGTGGGAATGTAGACTGGTACAACCAATATGGAAATTTGTGCAGAGACTCCTCAAAAAATTAGGACTGTAAATCTCATTTAATCCAGCCATTCCTCTTCTAGTATTTTCCCAAAAGAACTGAAAGCACCATACTATAATGACATGTGCACCATGTTTATAGGAGCACTATTTGTCATAGCCAAATCTTGAAAAGAATCAAAATGCCCATTGCCAGGAATCAATGAAAAACGTATGGTACTTTTATATAATAGAGTATTACTTAGCAATACAAAGACACTTGAAGCCTTTATAGGTACGTGGGTGAAACTAGGCACTATAGCCATAAATGAAATAAGTTAGACACACAAGTGTAAATAACATATTATCTCCCTAATGTATGAACTCCAAATAAGAGGTATAACCTGATAAATATAATAGATACAGTAAAATGGAAAGAAACTGAACTTAAAGATTAAACCATAAAGATGACAGAAAGGATAAAAGATAGGAAAAAAGGAAGGGGGGAAAACATGCAACTATATATGCAGGATCCTTGAGATGATTGTACTAATAATTTCCATCAGTTTTTAAAAAAATATTAGCTAATGTGCAGAATTTTCACCTTGACTAACTCTGTATGCTGATATCTGTGATCTAAACAATTACAGTGAGGACATCAATGTGTAATACAAAAACCATGCTTGAATACCTCTCATCTGGTCTTTAAATATGTACCCTTTCTAATGTCTATCAATTATTATACTCTTTAAAATAAATTTTTAAAAAAGAAAAAAAGACAAGAAAAAATAACTAAGGTTTCTTAAAAACAAGTGGTCATATTCAGTTATTTGTCCAATCTGGCACTATTATATCTCTTAATTGAGCAAGAGATTTAATGATAAAAATAGATATATAAAATAACCACTGTGTAATTAGCTAGCCTTGTTTTGAAAATCTTTAACCTATGTGTTTTGTATGTTACCTTGTTTCTGTCTTTGTTTCTGCTATTTGTTTCTACTTTTGTTTGTACTCTTCAAAATAAAACAAATTAACTCAAATAAATAAATAAAAATTAAAATAGAATATAGGGCCAATGAGATAGCTTAGCTGGCTAAAGCACCTGGTTAGGCAAGCTGAGGCAATCACAGGGACTGGGGTTGGATTCCTGGCACCACATGCCATACCAATGCTGCCCCCAGGGTGGGCTGAGTGGACCAGAGTCCAGCATAGTAGTGCATGCCTGTAATCCTAGCGTTGGGGAGGCTGAAAGCAGGGGAATCACCTCGACGAGTCCAAGATGCATAGTGAGACACTGCACCTCAATACATTAAAAAAACACAATGCATTATATTAAAAATATAATTGATAACATTGTTATTATTTTAAAGATTACCATTGATATTTATTTTTAGTGACATACAGAAAAGAGGGCCATTATACCAAAGCCTTTTAATGTTTCTAGGAAAGAAATCTCTTAATTCTAGATTTTAAATGTCTTTCCTGAGACAAGATTCTCAAAAATTAACTCAATCTCCACAAACAAAATACAAAGGAAATCCTAATAAGACTACTGAAGCATATCTCAGGATTTAAAGTAAAATCTGTTAATGGCTGTTTCTGTGGAACATATGCTTACTAAATAGGATTATATGGGAAAGTGGAGATATCAGGGATTATGTGAGTTCACGGGTTTAATGGAAGGATGAGACCTAATGAAATAATGGGAACTGTTGAAATGTCTGAAAAAAATTAGCTTCTGTTGCTAATGTGTGTTGTGCTAGAGCAGCAGAACCATCCTGGTATAGAAATAGCCAAATGTGAAGTGGGAAAGAGCTGAGATACTTGGAACTAATGAGAGAAAATTAACAAATTAACTTGACCTATATATTCTCCCACTGTTTCCAATCTCACTGACCTATGTAATCTGCAGGAGAGCTGAAGCCTTTGACATTAAATGGAACATTCACTTGATCCAAATCTGCTAGAAAAAAACACAGTCAGCTGAAAGTCATAGTTGCCCTCTCCAAGGATATCAAATACATGCAAAACCTGCAGCCCTCATTCATGCCCATTTCTGACTCTCACAATGAAGGGAAGTCTTTCTTACTCCCACCTTCAAAATTTTACCCACAATTATCTTGTTGCCAACTCTATCTTGAATCATGCAAGAAAGGTAATTTTATAAGACATAGTTTCACTTAGATTATTTCAAAAAATAAGGAAAAACACCAATACACTTTGTCAGCTTGTGATATGTTTTTAATGATACTTAACTCCAAATAAAAATAGTAACATAGTCATGCTTCCATATTATAATGAAACTGAACATCATAAAACTAAAACATCCACTAAACTTTCCTCCATGTTATCAGTTTGGGCTGCTGTATTGCTCAGGGTTTTACTAGGGGTGCAGATATGACACAAGACATATGAATGTATAAGACACTCCAAGATTGGCTTTCAATGGTCAGCCACAGAGTCAGATGAGGAAGCACACCGAGGGTGTCTGCACCCTGGAGACTGAAGGATTCAGGTCAAGGTCTGGAGCCTACTGCAGTGTTCTTTGAAAGTCCATATCAGGATGCCAATGGATCTACAACAGAAGTCTGATGAGTCTACACCAGAAGGCTGAAGGATCCAAAGCAGAAGCCAAGAGACTGAGAAAGACCAAGAAGATAATGTCCAAGTTGATGTCAAAGACTGGAGCTCCTCCGAGGAAGAATGGGACCTTCCATCCTTCCTCATTCTCCTTAAGTAATGTGTCCTCCCAGAGTGTAACCTCTGCACTCTAGGGTGTGGAATTGCTGAGCCAATTTAGTTAAGCTCTTAGCATTTCAAGTTGACACAATGAATCAAGCACTCCAGCTGCTAGAACAAAACACTACAGCCACGTGGTTTAAACAGCAAACATTCATTTCTCACAGGTCTGGGAGTTGGAGAGTCCAAGACCTGGTGCCAGGTGATTTGGTTCCTAATGAAAACCCACTTTTAACTGTGGATGCTTCCTTTCTTGTTGTTTCAATACAGGCATAAAACATAATCCCTTGATTCATTCATACTTGTCTCTCTCTTGTCTCTACCTCTCTCTCTCTCAATCTTTCTCTCAATCTCTTTCTCTCATTCTACTCTCCTCCCCCTTCTCTTGTGATGAACATATATATTATCAGTGTACCTTCAGAGATACTGATACGTTCTTCTAATTGTGCCCAATTAGAGTTATATCATTAAATTCATGACTTAGTGATCTGAAATACAGAGGCCATCCACATATCTCTGGACAAGATTACGGCATTCAGCTTTAAAGCTGATATTTCCATTACAGAACAATGAAAATATATTTCTTGTCTCCTCAGTGAAAAGCAAACAGTCCCAAACATGAATATAGCATAAACACATGAAAACAACTTCAATTTGTGAATGCCCAATAATAGAGAAGTTGTCTATTGTTCTCTTATTAAACTCACATCTGAAATTGCAGTCTAAATTGAAGTCACTACCTGATTACGTTTTTGATAACCCACTACCAATCTGCAAGATCCACGCATCTCCATACAGGTTAATGAAGTGGGTTGAATGGGGATATGAGATTCTTCATACCATATATCTTTCAAGTCTAAAATTATGGCTCAAATATCTACAAAATTTCCAGGGTATTGTATTTTTTAGTATTCTATTTTGTCAGCACAAGCAATTTTAGAGAATTCTATCAGTCCTTTCTAGCATAACTCCCCTCATAATCCTTTAAAAAATAAAGTTATCCAGAAGAAGATGCTAAGAGGAGAGAAAAAAAATGGAATAGGTTGGGATTCAAATGCCTATCACAGTATGACATCCATAAATAAAGAAATTACCATAGCTTTGATTCAGGAAACCATTGAGTGCATGGTGAAAGAAACCATAACCAAGAGATTACTAACCTCTTCAGCAGATCTCACTGGCAATAATGCAGCATATTGGAGACGGATTTTCAAAATGACTGACAGTTCAGAGCTAATGTCCATTAATCATTCCTACTATCTATTTATCTCCTCTGGAGCAGTCACGATGAGAAATAACCTCAGGTCTTTGAGAAACACCATGAAAGTTGGAACATAATAAGCAATTATATGCAAGCCTCCTGCAAAAGACCTAATCTCCTCTTAATTCAAGATGCTCGGAATTCTTGAACAGCATCAAGTCTGATGGCTTCAGTTTTTATTTAATTTTTTTTTATTTTCCCATATTTTTATTGAAAAATAAATAGCAATGAGACAGTTTCAAATCAAATGGATAGGACAGTTTCAATAATTAACACATTGCATACATACTTCCTAGTGGTTAATTGCTGTACAAGATGCGGACATGCTATCCTATTTACAAACACCATTAGAACAAAGCACTTTGTTCATTAAGAGAATGTAACTATATATCTATCCTAACCACTTTGAATACACAGATACAAAATGGACATTCATCTGTATCCCTTTTTTTTGTTAAGTTCCATTATTTGAATATTGTGGGTGTGTAAACTCAGCAAAATATTTCAAAAGAGTCCAGTAGCCCATAACAGTATTGGGTCTTCCGATTGACTGGCAATGTCAAAAATTGTTGACCTGAGTCCCCTACAGCTCAACATAACAGCATGGCTTTATCTCTTATATTTCATTTTTATACTTTTCTGCTGGTGGTTAAGACCAAGATAAAGCAGGACCTATGCAACAAGAGTTGTAGCTTTTGGGTCTGATAAGGTCAGTGAAATCCCCTCAGGATTTATCCTGAGATCTTGTACCTCAGATTGTAGAACAGTTGTCAGTGTCAGACATGTGGATGAGTCACAGCCATTGCTTGGCCAATGTGCTCTCTGTGAAAGCCTGAGAGAATGTTTCCTCTCCATGTGACTCTCCTTAGGCACACTCTACATCAT
>NW_004524759.1:5023626-5025330 GCF_000260255.1 Octodon degus | reverse complement strand
TAGTAAGAATTTATGCAATGTGTTAAGTATTGAAACTGTCCTACCAATTTGATTTGAAACTGTGTCATTGCTATTTCTTTATCAATAAAATTATTGGAATAAAAGAACTGAGCTAAGGGGCAAGACCCCAATAAAATTATTTTTTAAAAGAAATTGTATGATAAGGAGAGAAACCACAAATAGTACAATATATCTGAATTGTATCAAATATGTAAAATTCCAGATGCTTATTATAACAAAAATACTCAACAGTCAACATTGACTTTTGCAAGGTACTAACATATTACTCAAAGATTGATTAGTCAGCTACCAGCCCAGAAGCCAACTATACACAGCTTTGTGAACCACATGGAGCTCTCCCTAACCAAGTCAGTATAGCACCTAGAAGAGTGTAACAGGGATAATAATGGTAATCAGAAGTGGATACCCAGAATTCTTTCAGCTTCACACCAGTCCGAGCCACCACATTCAGAGGCCAAGATCAACGTCATATCAAGCCCAAATCCAGCTGTAAACTTGGTTGGCTTACACATTCCTGGTACCTAGCTTGGACATTACTGCAGAACTGTGGACACTGGGGGGAATTTTGTTACTTTTCTTTTCCTTTGTTTGTTTAATTGGCTTCCTTCTGTTGGGTCAGGGATTTGGGATGTTTTTGTGGTCTTTTTTCATTATGTACTTTTCTTACCATCCTTTTTTTTTTTGTTTTCTTCTATTTGTTTTCTTCCTTTCCTCTACTATCTCTTTTGATTTTATGATATTTTCAAATCAGAAAACTTTGTCTTCTCTTTTTTGTTCACTTCGATATTCTTTTGTTTTCTCATTCATTCTTTCTCTCTTATGTTTTTCAGTTTCTCAAAACTTAGGTGATTATCATTTCCTCTCCAGCCTTATTTCTACTGTACTTGTTCTCATTCTTCTGTCTTGTCTCCTATCCCTCTTACATGCCCTCATGTAGTGTAAATTCACTCAACTGATGGGCAAATCACTCCATACAAGTCCCTGCTATATGTTAGATTCTGTTATTTAGCTGTATAGCTTGTTTCTATGGTTAAAGGTGCAAATTAATATTTAATTGGTTTGTCAGTAACTAAACTCTGCTTAATACTATTTTTATTTCTAGCTGTATTACTTTGGACAAAATGTCATACCTGTTATAATTCATTTTCTGACTTATATGGAAACACTATGATTGTCTGGGCTCATAATAACCAATTTGCATGCTTAATAAATTGGGTATTAGGATAGACACAAAGACCAAGAACCACCTAACCCAGACTAGAAGCCTGTTAGGAATATATATTTCCTAGGGATGTTTCCATAGCAGTAATGACACTATCTAACATAATAAATCTACAAACATCAACACAGACAATCAAATGAAATAAAATAAAATTAGAAAAAAAATCAAGACACAGAAGCAAAATGTAACCCCAGACTGCTAGACCACCTAGAACAAATCCAGAGCACAATGAGATACAGAAAATTGAAATCTACACATTGAAACTTTCTGAAGGGATAGCAGCAGAAGTGATAATACAAATGGATGACTAATCATTTGTAGATTAGAAAAACTAATCTCTTGGGAAAACAAAAATGGCAATCAAAATGAGCAGTGGAAGTATTTTAAAAAAATAAAAACAAACAAATCTTAGGCAGTTAGGAAAATGATATAAATCATGAAAACCCAACATAGGAAAAAAA
>NW_004524759.1:5020015-5023526 GCF_000260255.1 Octodon degus | reverse complement strand
ATATACAACCTTGAAGCAGGACAGTCCCACAATATTCCTTTTCCTGTCTCTTGCTTTCATTCACCACCCCCTTCTTCTTGAACAACCATCTACCCAAGAGACATCGTAGCAGCAACTGGCATGTCATGACAAGCAACCGGTATTCAGAAGACCAGAATGACAAACACTCCAAGCATGAAACTACTATTACAAATTACCATTTGCAGTGCAGTAGCTTAGTTCACAGGTATCAGTATATATAGTTAGCCAGGGTGAGAATCTTTCCAATTAACTCCTAGATTAAAAAATCTTCTGAAAGATTTTCAGGATCATTGCCTTGCCCATCTTGTACATATAATTTTATGGCTTGACTTATTCATGTTTCCTAGCTCTAGTCCTTTCCCTCTCTTGATTAGTTAGTCCCTGAGATCCTGCTTTCCTTTTACTTATATTATACCTTTCTATTTCTATTTCTTCCTTTGGGTCCTTATACTAGGGAGACTATACAATATTTGCACATGTGTGTCTGGTTTATTTCATTTATGAGTATATGTGGAAGTGGCATCCACTTCAATATAAAGGCTTCGAGTTTATCATTCTTAATAGCTGAATAATACTCCATTGTGTAAAAATACCACATCTTTTTCAACCATTCCTCAGGTGATGGGCATCTTAGTTGTTTCCAAGATTTGGCTATCTCAAATTGTGCTGCTGTAATCATAGGCACACATATATCACTATGATATGATGTTTTCAAAGCCTCCGGGAAAATTCCCAGTAGAGGAATAGCTGGTTTTAATGGTATTCCCAGTCCTACATTTCTAAGGATTCTGCACATTGATTTCCCTAATGGTTGCACCAGTCTACATTCCCACCAGCAGTGGAGAAGGGTTCCTTTTTCCCCACAGCCTGTTCAACATTTGTTGTTGGGTGATTGCTTTATGATAGCCATTCTTTCTGGGGTGAGATGATATCTCAATGTGGTTCCAATTTGCATTTCAAGGATGGCTAATGATGTGGAGAATTTTTTCATATATTTATTTGCTTCTTTAATTTCATCCTCTGAGAAGCATGTGTTCATCTCTGATGCCCATTTCTGGATTGGATCTTTAAAATTTGGGGCCCTAGTGTTTTTTAGTTCTTTATAAATTCTAGAGAGCAGATCTTTGTCTGAGTACTTCTTTGTCATGATTTTTTCCAAATTTATGGGTTGCCTTTTCACTTAGTTGGTAATTTCTTTTGATGTGAAAAAACTTCTCAGTAAGAGCAGGTCCCAGTTGTTAATTCTTTCAACTGTTTCCCGTGAGATTTGATTTTTGTTCATGAAGTCCTTGCCTACCCCTATGTCTTCAAGAGTTCCTCCTACTCTCTCTTCCAGGAGATTTAGTGTCTCTGCTTTAATATTTTGATCTTTAATCTATTTTGACTTTAGTTTAGTGCATGGTGATAGACCCGGGTCAAGTTTGACTTTTCGGCATGGAGAGAGCCAGTTTTTCCAGCACCATTTGTTAAAGAGGCTGTCTTTCTTCCAGTGAGTATGTTTGGCCCCTTTGTCAAAGATAAGGCTGCTGAGTGTGTTTGTAGGGGCTTCAGTGTCTTCTAATCTATTCCATTGATCCTCGGGTCTATTTTGTTGCCAGTACCATGCTGATTTTATCACAGTAACCTTGTAGTATAATTTCAAGTCAGGAATTGTAATACCTCCTGCGTTCTTTATTGCCCAATATTGCCTTTGCTATTCTAGGTCTTTTCTGGTTCTAGATAAATTTTAGGAATGATTTCTCTAGGTCTGTGAGGTATGTTGGTGGTAGTCTGATAGAGCTTGCATTACATTTGTACAACAATTTTGGGAGTATGGCCATCTTCATAATGTTTGTTCTTCTTATCCAGGAGCATGGAATATCTCTCCATTTTCTGAAATCCTCTAAAATCTTTTTTCAGAGTACTGTAATTATCCTGGAAAAGATCTTTGACTTCATTAGTTAGATTTGTGGGAGGCACAATAACTCCGGGCCTATAATCCTATTGCTAGTGGGTTTCCGGGTTCCTGTGAAATTGCCACATCATGATTCCTTGCCATATATCCCTTAATGGTCACCTGAGTTGCTCTGACCTATAAAATTCTCTTGGTGCATCAGCGTCATTAGTGAAAATGACTTCCTCTTCCCCTAACTCAACTCAGCTAAGTTCCTAATTATTCTTACCCCGCCTATTTCCCATAAGTCTCCTGCTATGCCCCGGAGGTGGGACTTCCTGTCATAGCCCAGTTGCCTAGATACTTGTGCCTTTTACCTGCTGACATCATTTCCCTATGCCTCCACTATATAAACCCAGCACCTCCCCTGAGTAAAAGAGACTTTATCAGAATCCTGTCTTGTCTCCATTTCTCCCATCTTCTGTCCTTTGTCCCCTCCTCAATTCCCCGCTCCTCTCCCAGGTGACCTTCGTTGCCTGACCCGCTGGTTCAGGACAAGTGGCACCCAAAGTGGGGCACCTGGTACAGAGGTTTCAGCGATGGAACCATCCGAGAGAGCCAGCAAGAGAGCTGGCAAAAGAGAAAGTAAAAGAGGCAAAAGAGAAAGTAAAAGAGGCCTGCGCCACAATTGCCTGCTGCGACGTCTGAACCTCAGTAAGCGGACGGCACCCCCTTCCCCCTTCCCTTCAGCAATGGGACAGGCATTAAGTGAACATGAGATATTTGTAGAAAGTTTGAGCAAAGCATTAAAGGTGCGAGGAGCCATGGTGGCCATGGGGACAGGAACGACAGGGTTGGTAGTAGCAGTACATTCCTATACCAAATTATCTAATCAGCTGATTAATGATGTTCAGGCTTTATCTCGCACCGTCCAGGATTTACAGGACCAGATTGATTCACTGGCTGAAGTAGTCCTCCAAAATAGTCGAGGGCTCGATCTCCTTACAACCAATAAAGAAGAGATCTGCCTCGCACTTCAAGAAAAATGTTGCTTTTATACAAATAAGTCTGGCATTGTCCATGACAAAATAAAAAAATTACAAGAAGACCTACTCCGAAGAAAAAAGAAACTCACTGACAATTCGCTTTGGAGTGCCTGGAATGGGGTCTTACCATATGTTCTCCCCATCTTAGGACCCTTGATAACCCTCTTACTTCTGGTTTCAGTTAGGCCATGCATTTTTTTAATAAGCTAATGGCTTTCATTTGACATCAATTAGATGAGGCCTTGATGAAGCCGATTCAGGTTCATTATCACAGGCTTCAGATGGCTGAAAGGAAAAAGTGCACTTGAATACAACCAGCTTATGATGATGAAGGTCTGGAGACCTCTTAGTTCTCCCACCCTTGATGAGATAGATGGTCAGGCTAGCCAGGATGGGTAATGAGGGGTACACATGAGACACCACTCACTGCCTAAGACAGGAATGGGACCTTTTGCTCTCCCGGTCTCCTATGACGGGTAAGGTTTGAGTCAGGTCCATGTACAAGACACCTCGACATAAGACAGGCACTGCCCCCTCAAGGGAATCAGCCGTCTAAGAAGCCATATATATA
>NW_004524759.1:5006405-5016421 GCF_000260255.1 Octodon degus | reverse complement strand
GATGAAGGAAAAAACAACAGAAGACTGATGAAAAAGCTAGAGATGGCATTAATACCACAAAAAAAAATCTTCACAGAAGTAATAGCAGAAAAAGTTATAAAGAATTGTTCATAAAGATTTGACCATACAATTAAATGAATCATATAAAACTCCAAAAAGAATATTAATAAAGAATTGAATGTACAAAGAGCTGGCCAGATAGCTCAGTGGACTACACCACCTGCTTAGGCAGTACACAGTGGCTGGGGTTCGATCCCTGGCCTGCTGTGCCAGTCCTGACCCTGGGTTGCAATGAGATGGCGATTGAGACTGGGTATGGTGGCATGCACCTGTAACCCCACCTCTTGGGAGGCTGAAAGCAGGATCATAAGTATGAGGCCTATCTACATAGTGAGACCCTGTACACCATGTAGACCCTGTACTAAATATATATTTTTAAATGAATTGAATGTACAAGTAAATGAATCATATAAAACTCAAAAAAGCTATAACCAAAATAAATATAAAACATGGCATCTAATAATCAAGACACTAGAAATTGAACAGAAGAACAGAATATTAAATTGATAGAGAAAAGAAACAAAACATCTATAAAAGAAAGTCCATGAGAACCACAGCAGACTTCTCAACACAAACTCTGAAATCAAGGGGACCTTGGAGTTAGGTACTTAAAGCCCTAAAAGAAAACAAACTTCAACTCATGGTGTACCCTGTACAACTATCTTTCAAAATAAATGTAGAAATACAATACTGCCATGATAAAGAACAGCTGAAGAAATTCATGACCACCAAACCAGCTCTCAAAAATGCTCTGAAGGAAATTTTACAAACAGAAAATGAAGAACATGATTACAAGAACACAGTAGAAAGAATCCACTAGGCAAGACAAGTAAATAAACTGAAGGAGAAGACATGTAACTAACAACGGGAAGATAATGTGAGAAGGACCTTGGTACATATCAATTACAACCATCAATATACAAATGGTCTCAAATCACAAATCAAAAGAAATAGATTAGGCCTGGGGAGATGGCTTTGCTGTCTAAGTGCCTGCCTATTAAGTAAACTCGAGTTCAACCCCAAGTACCACATGCCATGTTGGCCCCAGAAGCCTAGGCACACCATGCCAACCCCAAAACTGGGTGTGGTGGTACACACCTGTAACCCCAGTGCTGGGGTGGTTGAGACAGGAAGATCACTATGATCTGAATTGTGTAGCAAGACCCTGTACCACATTAATATTTTTTTTTAAGAAATAGATTGGAAGAATGGATCAAGAAGCAAGATCTAACAGTTTACTGCATACAACAAACCTACATAACTCAAAAAGAAATCTATAGACTGAAAGTCAAAGAATGAAAAACAACACTTCATGTAATAGGAACCCAGAAAAAAAGCAAGGATTACTATTTTATTTGCAGACAATGTGAATTTCAAGACAAGAGTGATCAAAAGAGACAAAGAAGGTCATTACATACTTGTCAAGAGAAAAAAATCCAAGAAGATATAACAATTAAATATTTGCGGCAAATTCTGCACTCAACTATATAAAACATATATTAATGGACATGAAAAATCGAATAATCACTAACACAATTGTAATGGAGGACCTTAAGACCCTACTGCCACAATTAGATAGATCAATAAGACAAAAGAAAAAAAAGAAAAATCAGAACTAAATGAAACCTCTGAACAAATGGACTTAGTATATGTCTACAGAGTTCTTCAACCTATAACATCAGAATAAAGATTCTTTTCAGCCGCACTTGAGACATTTGCCAAAATAAACCACATATTGGCCCACTGACATGCTTAAGTAAGCCAATCAGCATTGAAGTTATCCTATGTATACTGTCCAGACATAATGCAATGAAAATGGAAATCAATGGCAAAAAAATCACCAAAACTTAATACACACATGGATTAAATAAAACCCTCCTGAATAGTCAATAGGCCACAAAGAAAATTCAAAAAGAAATTAAACAGTATCTATATTTTTTCAAATATGTCTGATTAAAAGATACGTCTGATTGATTTTTAATTGACATGTAAAAATGCTTTAATTCTATAAAATTAAAATGAATAATAGAACTGTGTTATCACAAACCAAACTCTGATAGGGAAATTCATAACTACAGTAAAATTGGTTAATTTTTCTTTACTCTCTGAAAGCACATTTATTCTCTATAGGGGAAAATAGTTTCCATTTCTATAAAAATCTATTTTGAAATGGCTGTAATGCTTGATGTTTACATAGATAGAAGACAGTAACACTGCCATCCATCCTGCCAATAATAGCCATAAATTTTAAAAAAAGCTTGCCCAATTTTAATTAGTTTTTATAATTCATTTTAATGAGAAAAAAAGATAAAATAGCAATAAACAGTTTCAAAGCAGGTTAGTAGGACAGCTACAATAACTAATACATTGCATATTGTAGTCTTCCTAGTAGTTATTCAGAAGACAAGATGCAGACATAATATCATGTCTAAACAATATTACTATGAACCTTTCTTCTCATTGAACTAAGATAAAGTAGCTCTGTATCTATCCAAATTATCTTGTATATACATATATATTTTTTCACAACCAAACAATCCTTTATTTATATCCCCATTTTTGTTTTCTTTTGTCACAGATGGGTGTTTCATTGCTGTTAGAGAAGCTGTATTTGGAGAAGTCTTTAAAGAACCTTTTCATACTTGATGCCAATCCAAAGATTGTAGGTACTTGAATTCTGCTAAATAACCCAATATAGTTCAATCATCCATAATAGTAGTAAGTTATCAGCACAAATACAATTGACTGAAGTTGTTGACTAGAGCTTTTTACAGCCCATCATATTAATATGGCTTTACTTTTGATACCTAGTGGTTACACTTTTTGCTGGATGGTTAAGACCATGTTAAAGCAAGATCTATATAACTAAAAATGTAACTCTTGCTATCTGATAAAGTCAGTCAAATCTCCTAAGGGTTTATCCTTGAACCATGTACAGCACCTTGTAGATCTTTTCTCAGTGTCAGCCATTTGGATGTGTCACGGCCATTGCTTGATCAATTTGCTCTCTTTGAAAGCCTGAGAGAATGTTTTCTCTCTATGTGTATTAGGCAAACTATCATCATCTATCACTTTCTGCTGTGGCCCCACAATCTCCTGGATTGGAAAATTTGGGACACCACTTAGTTACAGCATGTCCCAGCAGAGGTTCTGTTATGTCCTGGGTCCTCATGGACTTTGAAGGGCTAGGGCCAAAATATTGGTTATCTTTTTAGCCCATCTATCTGTCTAATTTTTGTTCTGCAAACTTTAGTTGTTAAACATCCAGAAGAGAAACTTACTGATAATATTATCCTATAACAGAGACAATTAAGCTTAACATCTCTGTCTGAATATCACATACCTTAGACATAAAATGGAACTGCTAATTTTCAACAACCATGGATATTCTAAAATTTAAATCTCTATAGAATGTTAAAAAACAATTACACATTTTTTGCATAAAAATTTAGAAATCAAACCATATACAACATTGTAGCAGTACAATTCTGCTACATTTTGTTTTTCTTTCTCTCACTTTTATTATCATTTTTTTTTTTTTTTGTTTTACAAACATTTACTTCAAAGAGAGTATAGCAAGGGCTGGCCAAATAGCTCAGCAGATTAAAGTGACTGCAAACAGGCTCAGTGGCCAGGGTTGTATCCCCAGGCCTGCCATGCCAGCCCTGTTCCTGGTGCTCACTGAGACAGAAATTGAGCCAGGGCCTGGTGGCGCACATCTGTAATCCAAGCTCTTGCGAGGCTGTAAACAGGCAGATCACTATGAGACCAATCTAGTAGTGAGACCCTGAACACCCTATAGGCCCTTTCCTAAAAATAAAAAGAAGGAAAGAAAGAGACAGTATAGCAATAATTGATATGACTTTAGAAGCTATACACATTTAGAAGACCAAAATGATAAGTATTTGAAACATGGTTTCAGTATTACACATTGCTGTGTGCAGTGTAGTTGCTTAGTTCACAGATATCAGCAAATAGAATTAGTCAGGGTGAGAATTCTGCCCATTAACTGCTATTTTCAAACATCTGATGGAAATTTTTAGACCATTGCCTTAACCATTTTGTTTATAAAATTTTTATAGAAATATTTTAAGTTTTTTATTTTATGTACAGAGTTTGCATGGTCTTTTTCATTGAGCATGTGCATGGCCTGCATAATCCTTTGGAGAAAAATCACTTAATCCAACTTGATGAAGTCGATATCTTTCACATACTGACAGAAACACTGGTGGCACATGTTCACCCTGTATTTCCAGATCCCACCGTGTCAGTTTGAGCAGACTTGGCATAAGTGAGAACCCTGACCAAATATCCTCAGGTGACTCCAATAGAGCTGCTGGTGACCCATGTTGCTTCCAGACATGCAAGGAGGCTAAAGGGTGAACAGTATCTTTATTAAGTAGTAATGCCTATACAAAATAGAATTTATAATGAGCAGGGAAAGCAGTCCTCAGTGAAAACTTAAACTGATGAATTCTCACACTAAGAAAACAAAATGAAGAGCCACCAAGAAGTGCTTGCTTAGGTAAAGCACAGGAGCCAGGGTTCAATCCCTGGCACCACATGCTGTGCTGGTCCCACCCCAGGGCACACTGTACAGATGATGGAGTCTGGCCATGTTGGTTCATGCCTGTAATCCCAGCACTAGGGAGGCTGAAAACAGGAGGATCACTACCAGTCTGACCTGAGTAGTGAGACACTACACAAAAAAAAGAAAGAAAAAGAAAAGGGAAACAAAATGAGCTCAGATAAACAACTTAGTGTTAAACCTCAACCTTCTTAAAAAAGAACAACAAATTAAACCCAAAGTTCATATGAGGAAGAATACTATAATGGTAAGAGCAGAGGTTAACGCGATTAAGACTAAGAAAACAATAAAAGAATCAACGAATCAAAGAGTCATTTCTTCAAAACATTAAATAGGGGCCAGCAAGATTACTCAGCAGACTAAAGTTTAGGCAAGCTCAGGGACTGCAGTTAGATGCCTGGCACCACATGCTGTGCCAGTCCTGCCCCCAGGGTGGGCTGATCAGGCCGCAGAGTCCAGTCTTAGTGAGATATGCCTGTGATCCCAGCACTGGGGAGGCTGAAAACAGGAGGATCACTATAAGTTGGGCTGTGCAATGAGACCCTGCAACAATCAAAAACATTAAAAAACCAATTAAATAAAATTGATAAACCCTTAGTCAACCTTGTAAAAAAAAAGAGGAAAGAAAAGACTGAAATTAATACAATTAGGAATTAAGAAGGTAAAATAGCACTGGATCCTGTAGAAATATAGATTATTAGTACCTACTTCAAGAAGCTTTATTCTAAAAATGGAAAACACAAAATAGACAGATTCCTAGATCCAAATCAACTGAAAAAATAAGATATAAAAATTATAAATAACTTAATATCACTGAAATTAAAAATGTAATTTAAAATATACCTACAAAACAGACCAGATGTTGATGAATTCAGAGCTGAATTATACAAAAAACTTAGAGAAAATCTAATGTCACTAATACTGAAAATCTTTTAAAAACTTTAAAGGCATGCAATCCTCCCCAAAATCATTCCTGGTAGCAAGTATTAAACTGACACCAAAACCAGAGAAAGACCCAATCATGAAAGAAAACTATGGGCCTATACTCCTAACAAACATAGAAACAAAATTCCTCAATAAGATACTAGCAAACAATAAAATGAATCTTCAAAAAGATTGTATATCATGACCCAGTAGGATTCATTTCAGGGACATAGGGAGTGTTGAACATATGGAAATCTATGAAAGGAATGCATTATATCAACAGAGATGAAGAAAAAAAAATAACACATTGCCATCTTAATAACAACAAGAAAGGATTTGACAAGTCTAACACCCATTTATTTTTATTTTCTGTTATTACCTTTTTTAAAATTTACTTTAAAGAGAGTATAGTAATAATTAATATGACATTTGAAGACCAAGATGACAGGCATTTCAAGTGTGAATTGAGGATTACATATTGTGTCCTCAATATAGCTGCCTAGTTCATAGATATCAGCATAGAGTTAGTCAAGGTGAAAATTAGTCTACCCATTAACTGCTATTTTCAAAAAACTGATGCAGATTGTTAGGACAATTGTCTTCGCCATCTTGGATGTATACATGTATGGTTCTCTCCCTACCTTATTTCCTGTCTTTTCTCCTTTTTCTCTCTTCATTGTTTAATCCTTAAATTCTGTTATTTTCCACATATCTCTGTCTATTATACCTTTCAGTTTTTATTTTTTCTTTTGAGTTCTTACAGTAGGGAGACAATATGATACTTACACATGTGGGCTGGTTTATTTCACTTATGAGTACAGTCTCAAGTTGAATCCACTTAGCTATGAAGGTTGCAAGTTTGTTTTTCTTTATAGCTGAATAATACTCTGTTGAATAAAAATACCACACCTTTTTCATCCATTCCTCAGGCCAACACACATTTATAATTAAAAAAAAAAACATAGAAAATTGAAGTAGATGAATAAATGCTGTTTATGACAAATCAACAGGAAACAGCATACTACACGCTCAAAAACTGAAAGCTCTAAAATGTACAATATATATTGTGAAATTGGAGAATACTGTTCAAAAGGAAACCAGAATTATGGAGGGGAAAGGGGAAAAGGAAAAAAATACTATTAAAAAAGATAAAATGGAAACAAAGCTTTGCAAATAGTGAGTGAGGGAGGGATGGAAGTGAGGGGAAGAAGGAAAGAAAAAGACATTTGTGCATGGGAGATACTTCAGTGGTCTAAGCACCGGCCTTGCAAGCTGAAGAAGTGGGGTTCAATCTGCGATACTACATGCTGTGTGGGTCCAACGTTGAGCCAGCCACAGAAGCCAAACGGGTGGCACACGCCTGTAATCACAGCACTAGGAAGGCTGACAAGAGGACAACTAGGAGTCTGAACTGCATAGAAAGATTCTGTATCAAATACATACATACATAAATAATTTTAAACAAAAAGAGTAAAAGTATATCATATACAAATTCCCTATGATGTATCTTATCATTGTGTATATCTAAATTCTGCCAATAGGGGGCCAAGGAGATGGCTCAGTGGAATAAGCGCTTCCCTGGCAAGCACAAGGGCCCAAGTTCAATCCTCGGTTCCACACACTAAAAATAAATAAATAAATAAATTCTGCCAATAAAATTAGTCAAATAAAAACTACAATAGATAGATAGATAGATAGATAGATAGATAGATAGATAGGGATATATTTCAACAAAAATCTAATAAGGTAATTGATATGATTATTTTTAAAAGGGAAATTCTCACAAATAAACACATTGGAAATAATACTTTAAAAGCATAATTCCCAACGTTCCTCACCATGCTGATAGCCTTTGAGACTGGGCATGGTGGTGCATGCCTATAATCCCAGCGCTTGGGAGGCTGAAAACAGGAGGATCACTATGAATTCAATCTGTGTAGTAAAATCCTTTAGACCCTGTACTAAATAAATTAAAAAAATTAGGCCACAGTTTCCAGTTCCTTACCGTATGATTTTTATAACTATAATATTAAAGTAGAATTACAGAATTATGCATCTCAAGAACTCATGTAATGATAGCTTTTTTTGTGTGTGTCGTACTGGGGATTGAACTCAGGACCCTGCACTTGCCAGTAAATCCTGAGGGGATTTGACTGACCTTGTCAGATACAAAAGTTACATTTCTTGTTACATAGGTCTTGTTTTATCTTGGTCATAACCATCCAACCGAAAAGTATAAAAACAAGGTATAAAAGTAAAGCCATATTAATACACTGAGCTGTAAAACGCTCAAGTCAACAACTTCTGACATTGCCAGTCCTACAGATAACTCACTATTATGGGCTACTGGACTATATTGGATTATTTTGCTGAATTCAGGCACCTACAATATTTAAATGGCAATGGAATACCCATCTCTGACAAAATAAAACAAAAAAAGGTAATACAAATGAAGGACCATTTTGTATCTGTATATACAAAATATTTAGGATAGATATACAGCTACTTTCTCTTAGCTCAATGAGAAGAAAGATTTGTACTACTAGTGTTTGGACACACATCATGTCTGCATCTTGTACTATGAATAACCACTATGAAGATAACAATATGCAATGTATTAACCATTGAAACTGTCCTACTAATTGGTTTTGAAACTGTCTCATTACTATTTGTTTCTCAATAAAATTAATTTTTAAAAAGAAAATAATGAATTCACCAATTAAAAAAAGAATTAAAAATAAAATCAAGCCTCCAAAATTCAAAGATCCAGTCTAAAAATGGACAATGAATGAGTACATACTTCTCAGATGAAGAATTACAAATGTCAAATATATATACATATATAAAATATTCAATATCATTGGTCATTTGAGAAACATGAATGAAAACAACACTGAAATTCCATCTCACCCCAGAAAGAATGGCTATCATCAATAAATCAACAAATAACAAGTGCTGGGAGGGCTGTGGGGAAAAGGGAGACCTTCTGCACTGTTGATGAGAGTATAGATTGGTACAACAACAATGGAAATAAGTGGGGAGGTGCCTCATAAAACTAGGATTGGAGATCCCTTTCAAACCAGCTATCCCTCTCCTGTATATTTTTCCAGAAGAACTGGAAACATCAAACAACAGAGATACATGTGCACCTATGTATGTAGCAACAAAACTTGTCATAAATAAATGTTGGAAACATCTCAAATACCCATTGACTGAGGAATGAATTAAAAGTGGTATTTTATATAATGAAATATTACTCAGTTATAAAGAAAGTTAGAACTGAAGATTTTAGGTAAAAGAATGCAACTAGAAACTGTGTGAAATAAATTAGACCCATTTGTGTAAACATCATTAAGTCTCCCTAGTGTAAGCACCTGAAAGAGTAAATACAGTCTGAGGGGTACACTGTGTACTGTGGAAGGGAAAGAAACTGTTCAAAAGAAAGAAACAACTGGGATGAGGGAGAGGAGAAAAGAAAGAAAGAAGGAAGGGAGAAAGAAACATGTAAATTCACACACCATAGCTTGTATAATTGTTGATTTCTGCTGATCTATTAAAGAAGCAGCTAATGACTAAATTTTTTCTCCTTTCTTTTTAATTTTTGATAAGTTTTAATGCTTATATCTGATAATCTGAACAACTAATTTGAAGTCAACAATATGCAATATAATAACCACTATTGAATTCCTATCATTTTGTTTAGTGACACTGTGTACCATTTCTTGTGTTATTTTTACTGTTTTTTTATTGCTTTAGAAAAAGATCAATGACTGTGTCAGGCATCTGGATGATCAAGCCATTGCTTGATCAGTTTGCTCCTTGTGAAAGCCTGAGAGAATTTTTTCTCTTTAGGTGACTCTCCTTAGGCACACTGTACATCACTGATCACTTTCTTCTGTGGTCCCATAATCCAATTGATCAGAAAATTTGGGACAACACTTAATTACAGGATGTCACAGCAGAGGTTTTCTTATGTCCCAAGTGCTCATTGACATTGAAGGGCTAGAGCCAAAATATTGGCTATCTTGTTGGCCCATTTATCTGTCCAATTTTTGTTCTGCAAACTTTAGCTGTTAAACACCCAGAAGAGAAACTCAATGATATTATTATCCTATAACAGAGACAGTTAAGCTTAACATCACTATCTGTCTGAATATCACATTCTTTAGACATAAAATGGACAATTTTGTTGTAAGAATAGATAGATAGATAGATAGATAGATAGATAGATAGATAGATAGATAGATAGAGATATGTATATACAAGATAATTAGGATAAACATACAGCTACTTTCTCTTAATTTAATGTGAAGAAAAGTTTATACTAATATAGTTTAATACATTGGGTCTGTCTGCATCTTGTCCTCTGAATAACTACTATGAAGAAAACATATGCAAGGGCTGGGGAGATAGCTCAGTAGAATAAATGCTTGCCTGGCAAGCA
>NW_004524759.1:4997336-5006305 GCF_000260255.1 Octodon degus | reverse complement strand
AAAAAAAAAAAAAAAAAAAAAGAAAAGAAAAGAAAGAATGTGCAATGTATTAATTATTGTAATTGTCCTACTAACCTGCTTTAGAAGTGTTTCATTAAGGCCCGCCAAATAGCTTAGTTGATTAAAGTACCTTGTCAGGCAGATGAAGGGGCTGGGAGCTGGATCTCTAGACTTGCCATGCCAGCTCTGCCCCTGGGGCACACTGAGATGGTGACTCATACTGGACATGGTGGCACATGCCTATAATCCCAGCACTTGGGGGGCTGAAAACAGGAGGATCAGTATGAGTCTAATCTACACAGTAAGCCTCTGCACACCCTGTACACCTTGTCCTAAATACAAAAAAGGAGAAAACCTGTTTCATTGCTATTTTATCTTTTTTTTCATTAAAATAAATAGAAAAATAACAATGAAAACAAAAGGAAAAGGAACAATATTGTGGAAAAATGTTAAATTCATAACAGTGGAAAATATGTGGTCATTTTATTGAAGTAATTTGTTCACATCTACTAAAGTTTTTCTAACCAGGAGATATAAGATTAAGCTATTTATTTGTATAATTGATCTACTGGCATGAATTTTATAAAAACTAGAATATCTTACAGTGATTGTAAATTATTTTTGTAAATTAAATCACTATGTCTAACATTGCTTTATTTTTTGCATGTGGCTTTATGAATATATTTATTTTAAATTTTTAGTTACTTCTAAAGTTTTAGCTCCAAATTTCATTGTATTGTTTCATTACCAATCTTATAACCTTAATCAAAGCATACAAAGGACAAATTCTGTTATTAAAATAATAGGGTATCCTTTTAATTTTAAAGCTTTCTATAAATTAATATAAATAAGAATGGCACTGCTCCCTCATGGGTCTGTGTGGAAATGCGAACTCCAAAGCAAGGCACAACTGAAAATTTTAAAGTTCTTTTTATCCTCAATGGAAATACACTGCGGCTCATACTTCAAAAGCAAGAAAGTTCAATGGAGAGAATTCTGTATTGCCATATGGAGAATAAAGAGAAAAAAAACTTTCAGCAACTCCAAAATCATCTGAGATTCCCTCAAAATTTTATTTCACAGAGATGAGATTCAGAAGAATGTTAGATGCTGCTGTATTATTTTCAAAACACCCCTTCCCTTCATTTCTTCTGGTAACCCTTTAGAAGTACTTTGTTATTTCTTTGCATAACCATCCATTTTACAGAATAGGTATCTTTAGATTGTCATCCCAAAGCCAAAATTATTAATCAGATATGTCAAAGAATGCTAGCTTTTTGTGACCAAATGACTGGAAGGAATTGTTGTGTCCTAAATTTGGAACATCAATAGATGAGTCTGAAAATAAATATTGTACATCTTTTGTCTATGAATTAATCTTTAAAATAGTGCTTTCCTAGTAAAAATTTGTTAATCATGCTTATTATCTGAGGAGAGTATACTTATTTATTTTTTCACTTTTTGTCTGAAGGTAGAAAATGGGAAGAATGGAGTAAATGAGTTTTACAAGGGTTGTTTTATGGTTTATTTGAATGAACATAAACTTGTACAATTTATGGGAGTATCATGTGAAGTTTCAATACATACATATTTTTTCTAAGGTTCAAATAAGGACAAACATATTTATCATCTCAATTTTTTTTAATTTTTGGTGGTGAAAATATTAAGCATTCTTCTTTTAAACTTTTAAAAAGTACAAAGTTTATCCTCTACAGCCATCCTACTGATGTTTACGCTAAGTTTTAAGTAACATCTCACAATCTCTGTGTCAAATAATCAAAGGAGGAGGACATTTTAATTTCAAGAGGAAAAATCAGTTACTGAAGAGAAAATTAAGAGGTGGAGTCAACTGTGCTGAGAAATGATTTCTCATAGCCTAACAGAAACAGTACTCTGAAGTTGCTTGTGCCAGAGTGAAGGACTAGAGTCACCCTGGTGCCAAGGTACTGAGGTTACACAAGACTTTCACGCTGCCCTACTCCCCACCGCCTGCGGGCTGCACACAATGACTCCTGTACTAACAGATAAACAGAGAAATCTTTCTCTTACCACTCTCTGCTGTTGATGAGAGCCTTCTGATTGGTGCCATAACTTACTGTGTCTTTTGTGTCATAAACACTGTCCCATCATCACAGAGGTGACATGAGAAAAATGGCTTTTAACATGCCAAAATTTGGCACCCAAATAGAATGCTAGGAGAAATGATGAAAGTCCTGTTATTTGCATTCTTATTTAAAGGCCCGAAGGAAACACCATATGGTCTTTCTGGAAAATGAATGCAATGTTTTTGTATTTCTCTCTTTCAAAGAAAATTTGAGTAAAGTCAACCAATATTTATGAAATTGATACTTATGATAGATGAACACTGCATATTGCCTTAAATCTTATAAAATGTGTTCATATTCCATTGTCATCTTTTAGTTTGACAGGGTTTGAAGAGGATACAAGCATTAGCCCAATTTTTAAACCAAGGAATAATTTTCAGACTTTGGAAAATTACGAGTTTAACCAGAATCAAACAGTTGATCTGGTCTTACAAAGTAGTCCTCACTCCAGAACAGTTCAAAATCTACACCTTGCAGGTACACAATAGTAAGACAAGTTAACTATCAAAATATTGAGAAATATTTTTGTTCTCATCACTTACCAGTTCCTACCTTGAAAGGAATATAATAAAAACAAATTGACAACTGATATTAGTGTCTCTTCTGTATCATGCAGCATAGTAATCACTTCGCCTGTCTCATTTTACCTAACTTCCTACAACCAGCTGAAGAAAAAAGAAACTTAGTTAACCCTAGCTCAGATAAGAAAAACAATTTCAAACTCAAGAGGTAAAATACACTCTGTTAAAAAAACAAAACAAAAAAAACCCCTCAACCTTTTAAAAGAATGAAATTACAAATAAAATTTATATCTCCCTTTTCTGTAGTTTAAGGCTCTTACTGGAGTAAAAATGTTCCATTCTTTTCAGTGTTTAATCTTAAAATGAATTTTTCAATAAAGACAAAATATAAAAAACAGAAACCAAAGGGGAAAAAAAGAGAGGAACAACCCACTCGGGTCCACTTCCTGTCCCTCTCTCAGACAGGAGCTTTCTTTTCCTCAATAAATATATTCTGTTCATAAAAAAACCAGAAATCACTATATTACAAATTAATGTCAGCATCATTTTTCCTTGGTGGTATATAAAATACTGCACATCCTGTAATTTATGAATATTCTGTTAAGGAAATTTTGGTACTTGTAGTTTGTTCAACTCAGTATTTTAACATCAGTAGAGAGAAAAAACGGATTCTGAAGGAAAACTTGGACTATCACCTGTTCTATTTCATATCTCTAAGATGGCCAGGTTGAATTTTATAAGTCCATAAATTCCAAAAAGACCAAGTTGAATTATTTAAGTCTATAAATGCTAGTGTCTCAATACACAAAGAATATCAGTCTATGAATAGAGAACAAGAAGGGAGAGAGGGGGGATGTGTGCCTCAATGACAAGGTAAGTGCCTGCCTGTTGCCATCAGCAAGGGCAGGTGAGTACTGCACTCCCTGGGATGAACCCAAGTGGGCTCAGTCCACTTAAGGCCTGTGGCCAACACCTACAAACTGAGCACCCTGGCCCTGCCATGCTCCTCCAATGTTCTTATTCTCTAATTCATAAGTGTTTGTATTTTCAAATGTAAAATATTTACTTCATGCTTGTGGTGTCTGATGCTCCTACCAAAATTAAATCTATTTGGAAGGAGTTGTTTATCATCATATTCTTAAGCCATAGACTGATGTTCCACATCCAGTAATGATTTTATAACTATGTGTGTGATTTAACAAAATAGCATTTGTTTGTTTCTTTATTTGTATCTGATTACAGATGACTCTTCAAATATTCATATTTGCTGGAACAGAACCACAGTGCAACTGCAGAAGCCTCATTTAATAGGCAACTTTGGGCAGGGGTTGAGATAGGGCTTCAAAGGCCAAGATGGTAAGTTCAGAGAACTGATGTCTTCCCTACCTTGGGAGAACTTGACCAATGAGTTCCTCTCCAAAACTCAAGTTAATCTCTATAAAACAGAAATAGTAATACTGTTCATTGCACATAATTTTGGGAAAATATTCAGTTAAGTATCACATACAAAACATTTAGTGTAACATCCAATATTTTTAAAATATCTTATAAATGCTACTTGTTAGTATTTGTATTCTCTCTGTCATCATTGGAACCTCAATAGAAAGTAAATTCAAGTCAAAGGGTCCAAATGAAGATAGTCTCACAGGGAATAATTCATAGCGGTTTTGGACAATTGGGAGGCAACAGGAGCTACTGGCAGTGACCAGCAACAATGAACATGATGATATTTCTAAACCTGAAGAGGTGAGGAGAAGAAAATGGTATTCCTGCAGTGAATGAGGGCTAGAGTTCAGGAAGACAGACAGACAGGATCTGAGGTCTTGAAAGAGTGTAGTGGCTGCTGGGAGTGAAGGTCCAAGTTGGAAAGGAACAATCAGAAATCTTCAGTCTCTTTGTCCTTCCACTCTCCACAATCTAGCCAGTGCTTCCCAATTTTGGAGGCAGACTGCATGATTCATTTCAGTCTGCCCTCTGGGAAATAATGAGAAACAGGGAAGACCAGGTTAAGTTGAAAGGATAGGGTTGGCAAATATGTGCAGTCTATACCCACATTAGGATATTAATAAAAATATTTAATCTGCAAACCTTCCTCTCCCTCAAAGCCTACCAGCTTCTGTGTATTTACACAGTTTCCATGAGAACAAATTAAAAACTTTCCTCTAATACAAAGAAGAAGAAACTTGATTGAATCTGAAATATTTGAATGTATTAAAAAGATGTATTTGAAAACGGAATTGGGAAATAAAGCTACTGGCAACCAGCTTCCAATACAGTCTCCCTAATGTTCTAATAGCAAAGATCTTGATAGTTGTCTAAAGAAAAATGAAATGAAAAACTCACTGAAGCTAGACCCCAGAGTAAAGATCTGCTGGGCTGACGCTCAGAAATCATGTAACACTCCAAACCACAATGGAACAACCATGCAAGCTGGTAATTAGAGGTATTTAAGATACTTGTACCTTGGTTAAAATCAGATACAAGAGAACAAACATTAAGGATGGGACTTAGAGATGCCCAATCATTTCTTGTTTTTCTTCGCTTATTTCTCTGTAGATCTCTGACTCTCTCTCTCTCTCTCTCTCTCTCTCTCTCTCTCTCTCTCTCTCTCCCCCTTTCCCTCCCTCCCTCCCTCCTCTCTCTCTATTTTTCTCTATCTCTCTCTGTCTCCATAACTAAAGTTCTAAGATAGAGGGAGAATCCCTAACTTTGGTGAAAATATCTAGAGATTATTATTCAGACAAATTTTGTACAACAATAAATTTTACCAGTAAAATTTTACCAAATTTTACTCACATTCAGTTCGAAACTACAAAAGCTGTCAACTAAAACCTTCTTGTAAGCTGTTTGATTCAAGGTAGTTAATCATTTGATATTTTTCTAATAGTTTTTTTTCCAAAGGGAAATGAACCAGAGATGATCAATGTCTAAGTGTAGATACAACTGCAGAATGAAACAGAAAAGTCTCACCTGTCCACACTGGCCTCCGTGCTAGAAGCTGTTAGAGCTCCCACACAGCAGCTTCTTCTGGAAAGGCATGATTGGCAGTTTTTGTTGGTGAGAAACTGTCACCGGAAAATCAGGCAAAGCAATCTCCTCAGGGCCTGAGCTTGAACAGGTACCTACAGGTCTCACTGGGATATTCAAATGCTCAGCCCCCCAAGAAAAATGTCATCTAATTAGCATACACACATATCTTTCTGTTTAAATGACTACCACATGTCCTCAAAAATGTATATAATATTGAAATTTTACCTAGCAGAGAGGAAGAGGATAAGCTGACCATTTTTTTCTCTCCATCCATGTATTTATTCTGTCCATTGTCAATCTGTACTTTTTTCCACGGAATTTCATAATAAAAGCAAAAGAGATAATAAATAAATTTATGACATTCTGGGAGGAAAACAATAAGATCAATTGCTTGAATATATCTATAAGAACTTTTCAAGTAAATTAATATTTAGTTACACTGAAATCATCTACTGTTTTTGATTTTTCTTAATTTCTGATTTTTCTAACATGCGTTTTCTCACTCTTGACAACAAAGCATAAAATAATGTCAACCCCCTTAGTATCTTGGAGTTAACTGAAATTCTCTAGATCAGATAACTATCCTGGTAAGTTCTTTTTCCATATTCAGGTATATCATATAGTGATCATCTAGGATTGAGTCCAAACACAAATGTATTTGATTTTTGAGCCACTTTTCTGGGATTCTGAGTAATAGTCTATTGCAACACATCCATATTCATTAAAGTTAATTTCTGATTAATAAGAATTTGTTGAGTGTTGTAAGTCTATATCAATGTAAACAATTGAATTCTTTCCACCTCTCACCCTGGAACAGAAGAGATCTTTTGAGGCTCCACTACTCTAACTAATAGAATCAACAGTGCATGTTAACATTAATGAATGATCTTTAATGATCTATTTTCTTGGTACACATCTATAGAACATAACACTTATGCTCATTGTGGAGTGTTACTACAGGCACATAACTCAGCTTAAGTCTTCCCCTCTTACTCCCTTCCCTCCCTCCCTTTCTCAGTTCCCTTTCTTTTGGAAAAAGATGTAGCTCCTCTTTTCCTATTATCTTTTATTTTTCTCTTTAATTTACATATATTTTGAGTTAATGGTTAAAGAAAATGTAAAATGTGTATATAGTTGTGTACTACCCTTCCATAAGAAAGGGTAAGCATGAATCATGGGACAATGAATGCCCCTTGACACTATAATATTAAGTGAAATAAACAAGACACACAATTTAAATATTGCATAATTTTCTCTTATACAAGAAACCTAAATGATCTTTTAACAGTGACAACTGAATTTTTCATGTTTATTATTTATGTTCATAAATAAATGCACATGAGTAATAAAGGAAACTAAATCCTGTTGCATCTATGTTTACTGTAGTTTTACATCAGATATATGCATTTTTATACAGCTTACTAAAATTGGTTTAAGCTCTAAGATTAGATTCAAAATTACATTAGATTGGATATCCTGATACTGAAAGGAGACCACTCAAGCAACAGGAAAATAATAAAAATAAATACATCATTTAACTTTGCCAAGTAAAACATAGTTGATGAACACGTTTCCTTTTTCAAATGATTATTGAGCTCAGAGACTGTCCTATCCATTTGTGACACTTAAAACATATGTAGGGCATTTTTCACAGCTCACCTGATGCATACTATGAGTCTACAAAACAGGCATGATCATTTTTCTTCATGCAGCTAGCAATGGCAAATTTTGTTTAAAAGAGTAAAACCCAGAAAGGAGAACAAGCATGCATGCACATGCAACACCCCCCCCACACACACACACACACGGAGGCAGAATGTGAATGATGAGGCCATGAATTGGTGCTGAACTCTAATTAATGCTATTCCTCCTACCACTGCTCCATTCCTGCAGGAGTATTCTACTTTTATCTCCCTGCTGTTTTTATAGGCAGCTTTCCCAGCTGAGAAATTAACTCAGCAACATCTCAACCTACAAGTGATGTTTGTGGGGCAAGTTCTCAAAGCAGAAAAGTGTAGGATTTATTTTTCCTTTCTAAAGATAAACCCCTGAGAGACACACACATTGATATTTAATTTTATGCAGCCAACTATGGTTCTAAAAGCCCAAATATGATTCATAAATAAATCTTAGTTGTCCTTAAAACACTAGTAAATATTAGTGTAATTCAGTCATTGGAAAAGAACATGCCTGACCTTCATACCATGTAAGGCCCTCCCTGCATTGTGATGGTTGCTTTTGGAGTATAACCACAATGGGAAAGTGCTCATGTCTTTCCTGAGTTTATTAGTCTTAATTTGGAAGTTGTTGGAATTGAAGTGTCTCTTTCTGACTGCCCTCCTGCTCGCAACAAATGAAAACACACAGGAGTCTTTGCTTTAATTAATTAGGGTATAATTAAACAGCAGGTACCCGAGCAGAAACCCAGAGTTGGTTCCATCTGTTCCGCAGGGCCTCATAATAACAGCAAGAGAGTTCCCTCCTGTATTTTACCTTAAGCAATTTTTGTATTTTAATTCCCAACTATCTCTTTTATAAATTGCTCTTATGATTTCACTTGATAATTTAACACTTCCAAATTGGAGCACCTCCAGCATTTTGCCTGAAAACATACAGAGAGGATTATGATGGGGAGGAGAGAAAGTGTTCCATAAAATTCAGATTAGCAAACACAATTAAAGAAATATATCATGCAGTTACTAATGTAAAGCTGCAGGCTGACACCATTCCATGAACACAATCAATTTTAATTTGAAGATAGAGGTAATTTAAAGACATAGATATTGACAGTGTTTCAGAATGTAGGTGGTGGGGTGCTTTAATTGGGACTGATATTAGTATTTTTTCTAATCCATGAACTTTCAAAGTCAGAAAGAAAAAGTCAGGAAGATCATTTTTGCTAAAAGAATATTTCTGAAAATGCAAAGATAGCAATTCTTCACTCTCAGATACTAGTACACTTCCAATTCTATGTGATCATTTTTATAAATCACTCATTACAAAATTGTACGTTTCTCAAGGAGAAGATATATTTTGGATTCATCTCTTTATGTTCACAGGAGCTACTGGAATATTCAAGCCCTATCTGTTCAATGACAAAAGTTCAGTCTTCTTTTCTTACACCTATTATTTAGACTGCGCCTTTCCCTTTGGTAACAACATGTTGAAATTTAGGGAATGCTAGCACTTTCAAAGATTGTCAAGATCACAACTTGGTAGTCTTCAAAGATCTTCAAAAATAAAATCACCATGTTCAGGTTACAATTGCAGGTTCTTTGCACCTTTGGTAGAAATAATGATTTCAGCGAATGTC
>NW_004524759.1:4992983-4997032 GCF_000260255.1 Octodon degus | reverse complement strand
AAAAGCACTTTATGGAACTATAGCTAAGTATTTAGGGGATGTATAGTGAAGGAAATAAACAGCATTTTGAGTCTGTGGTAGAAGCATTTGACTGCATCTACAAGATCACAAGATGAGCCTTGTGTTAGGATGATGGCGGAGAGTTGAACATGACCATCACGTAACAAAGAGATTCTGAGTAGAGAGAGTGGGACATGCAAAAACTGCATATAAGTGAAGCTGGAACGATCATAACATGATACTGTCACAACAGTATGATGAAGGAGGGTGGCTGCATTCTGAGGATCAAAATGGATTAAGCGCATTCCTGAGGTCTGTGTGAGTATTTTCACAGGACAGTGTGATGTTCTTCACACTGACATGGGGTTCCTCAGTTTTTCTATACACATAAAAACTTTATTTGTGAAAGCAAATAAAAAACTTTATTTGTGAAAGCAAATAAAGTTCATTGTGAGTAAGGTTTTACATGGCACATAGGAAAGAATAATGTGTCATGTATACTTGCCTTTCATTAGTACACATGTGCAGTACAAAAAGATCACACTTGTCATGGAAAGTGGGTACAGGAGACAACACATCTTAACTTCTTTTTCCTCCCTCTCTTCCTCTCTCTCCAGCACCTTCATTTCTAGGTCCTCTTTGCATTGCACAAAATCTGTCTTCATGTGGTTTCCATAGCAGTAAAAGTCAATTCTTCCAGAATGTGAGCTGGAAAGTTTAGTAACAAAAGAATTCAGTGAAGTTATTGAGTACAATAGAGTTAACACATGCATATGGGAGCTGTAATAATATAATGATCTGATTCAATGAGCATATTCAATACTGAAGACCTTACATTAACACAATTCTTAACAACATCTGTATGCACCTAAGGTTGCAAACAAAATATCATTTGTCCATTATAAAGCGCACTAAAAATGACAGGCTTTGCTACTTTGACACCGTATAAAGATGAACAATTATTATCCCAGTCAGCACCTGGCATGTGACTGGGACTGCCTGAGGCCCTCTGTACCCTCCTTCCAGCCAACACTCAGGCCCAGATGTGAGTGGGACCACCTAGGGCCCTCCAGTCCCTCATTCCAGCCAGCACCCAGGGCCAGGGTGTGGGTGGGACCACCTGGGGCCCACCAGATCCACATTTCATCCAGCACCCAGGCCAGGCATATGTATGGAACTTCCTCCATCAGACAGGACTAGTGTGGAAACCCGCAGCAGAACTCCCTGCAGAGAAGCTAGAGGCAAGACCCACTCCACTGATCCAGAAGCAGAACATCTTGCCAGAGTGGCACAGAGAGTTCACTTCCAAGGGCTGAAGAAGGAAAACGTGGAGCACAGTAGCCAGACCTAAGCCACACACACCTGGATAAGTTTGAACTTCGTAGATCAGGACCTGGTACTAAGGTAATAACTCTATCTAAGCTCTACACCAAAGGTCAGAAGACAGTGCTAAACAAAGTGACAAAGAGAAAGAGCAAAATGCATTCTCAGGTACCAAGTCCACCCAGAAAAATGCAAGAAACAATAGCATAGAAAAAATTGGACAGTGCACACCGGAAATCTCTGAAATAATAGTCTGAAGTGAAGAAACAACTGAAAAAAGGAATAGAAGAAATCAGATCAGAAATAATTTCTGAAGTAAAAAAGAAATGATAACTATAATGAAAGACATACTAAGTGCCTCTAAAGAAGAAATTGATTAAAAATAAAGGATAATACAAAAATGATAGAATCCTTCAATGAGCAATATAGGAAAGAAATAGAATGCATGAAGCAGATTCAAAATGCTATATAGGAAATCAAAACCTCAATCACAAGTCAGCAACCATTTCAGTGAAAGTGAAAATGAACTTTCAGACCAGTAACACACCATTGCAGCTAGTGAAAGGGTAAGAAAAGATCTCTTAAAAACAATTAGGATGCAGGAAAAAATAACTCAACATCTGCAAGAAGATTCAAAGATGAGCATATAAGACTAATAGGCACCAAAAAAAAAAGACTAATAGGCACCAATGAGAAAGAAGGAGTTAATACAAATGGTATAAAAAGAGTATTGGCAGAAGTAAAACCAGAAAACTTCCCAAACATGGGGAAACAATCTGACATTCAGGTAACCAAAGCACATGCAACTCCAAATAACATCAACCCAATTAAAAACACACCCAGACGTATAATAATCAAAATCCCAGAAACGCAGCCCAGGAACAGTATACAAAAAGCTGCTACAGAAAAGAAACAGATCACATTTAAAGGAACACCCATCAGAATAAAGCAGATTTCTCTTCACAAACCATTAAGTCAAGAAGAGCATGGATCAAAGTACTTCAAGTCTTTTTTTTTCAAAACTGATTACTAGCACTGCTTCAGTAATTAATACATTGCTTATTGTTGTTTTAGTGGTTTTGCATTGTACAAGATGTTGACGTGATATCCTGTCCACAGATACTATTAGAACAAATCTCTCTATGCATTGAATTAAGAGAATGCAGCTGTATGTCTATCCTATTTTTAATACACAGACAAAAAATGGCCCTTCATTTGTATCCCTTTTTTGTTTAGTTTTGTCAGAGAAGTATATTCCATTGTCTTTTAAATACTGCAGGTGCCTGAATTCAGCAAAATATTCTAATATAGTCCAGTAGTCCATGATAGTAGTGAGTTTTCCATAAGACTGGCAATGTCAGAAGTTGTTGATTTGAACCTTTTACAGCTCCGCATATTAATATAGCTTTACTTTTTATACTTCATGTTTATACTTTTCTACTGGATGGTTAAGACTAGATAAAGCAAGATTTATATAACAAGAAATGTAACTTTTGTATCTGATAAGGTCAGTCAAATCCTCTCAGGATTAATTCTGAAACCCTGTACCGCAGTTTGTAGATCCTTTATCAGTGTCAGCCGTGTGGATGAGTCACAGCCATTGCTTGACCAATTTGCTCCCTGTGAAAGCCTGAGAAAATTTTTTATCTCTAAGTGACTCTGCTTAGGCACACTCTACATTATTGATCACTTTCCTCTGTGTCCCCATAATCTCCTTGATCAGAAAATTTGGGACACCACTGAGTTACATGATGTTACAGTACAGGTTCTCCTATGTCCTGAGTCTGCACTGATCTTGAAAGGCTAGGGTCAAAATGTTGGCTGTCCTTGCAGCCCTTCTTTTTCTCTAATTTTTGGTCTGCAAACTTAGGTTGTTAACCTTCCAGAAGAGAAGCTTATTATTACTACCCTACAACATAAGCAGTTGAGCTAAACCTCACTATCTGTCTGAATATCAAACATCTTAGGCATAACATGGAATAGAAGTACTTCAAGTATTACAAGAAAACAAATGTCAAACAAGACTGATATACCCTGCAAAGCTCTCTTTCACATACGATAGAAAAGTGAACTACTGCCATGATAAAGAACAACTACAGAATTTCATGACAACAAAGCCAATCCTACACAGACTGCTAAAAGGTATTCTAGAGAGGGATCAAAATGACCACAACTCCATTAATGAAAATGGAAAGAAGCCACCAAATAGGGCAAACAATGAAACAGAGAAGAAAAAGAGGTATACAACAGAAGTCTTGGGGGTGGGGGCGATGGCTCAGTAGAATAAGCCCATCCCTGGGAAGTGCAAAGTCCTGAGTTCAATCCCCTGTTCCAAATAAAATAAAATAAAACCAGCAGTCTTTCCATTATTCTTTTGTATACAGCAGTAAAACATTTCCATCAGCATATTCTACAAATGGACTTCTCTCTGACCCTATAGGTCATGATTGTGTTGGGGCCTATAGGGTGGATTTCAAGGAAATAGCAGTAGCTTAGTCCCACAAGTGACACCTAGCCACCAGTAAGCGTCATAGACACTGTCCACATCCACCACATACTAGAACTTTGTGCGATATCCTATCCCTAAACTATTAGAAGTGCAGGTGATATATTTGCCATGCCAGTATTTTTGATAAAAATTTTTCTTAGGAATTCTTTACTACTATGAAGACGTTTTCATAGTTGATATTTTTGTGTATATTAACCTAATCAAATGCTGTGTGAGC
>NW_004524759.1:4989240-4992607 GCF_000260255.1 Octodon degus | reverse complement strand
TTCAATGACCTTTCAAATGTGTTCATCTATTATAATTATATTTTACATAGCCCTGCATAACTACCATTTTGAGAGCTCTTTATTCTTTATCCAGGATCATACAGCAAGTTCTCTTGTCTTCTAGATTATAGTCTTTGCTATTTTCTATATGCTATGCTTGGAGAAATTAGAACACTTTGATTTTGTATAACTGGAAATATATTACATTTTGTCCTCAAACATATATTTAGTAAGCATAAAATTCAATCATTTTTTTCCAGTCCTTTGATTAAATAAGTCTTGTTTCTTACCCACTTTCTCTTTCTTTTTTTTTCTAATGTGGAATAAGATGCTATTTTAATTTTGTTCTTCCATAGCTAATGTTTCTTTTCTATGTATATGCTGTAATGATTTTTTTCTTTGCAATTAGTTTTGGACAATTTCAGTTTTGTGTATTTCGTATGATTTTATTCATATTTCTTGTGCAAAAGGTTCATTTTTCTTAGAAATGTGGTGCTATCATTTTAACAAAATTCAGAAATTTTAAATCTTCAAATATTTATTGCCTACCCCTTCTACTTTGAGAATGCTAATTATATGAATACAAATTTCTTGATTTTGGCACAGAGTGAACTATTGTATGACTGATCTGTAAACTCTTTCTTCTTCATTTGTATTTTAGAAAATTTTTATTACTATATTCATTTAAGTCAGTTAATAATTTTTTACAATGTGCAATCAATTATTAATCTCATGTATTCATTTAAAAAATATATTTCCAAAATTCACTCTGTTTACATCATATATCTTTCACATTTCAATATTTTTCTATAATTTTAAGGCTTTTTGGCAGTACTGAGCCAATTTTTAATTTTCTATATAATTATTTTTAATGATTTTCAATAAAGCTAATAATGAGCACAAAAAAAGGTTAAACTTATGGCACTTAGGGTGGGCCAGAGAGCTCAGCTGACTCAGCACAGTAACTGGGAGTTGATTCCTGGCATGCGATGCCAGACCCACCCCCCGGGACAGCGACTGAGACTGAGCATGAGCATGGTTTTATGCTCCTGTAATCCCAGCACTTGAGAGTCTGAAAACAGAAGAATCCCTACAAGTCCAATCTGTGTAGTGAGACCCTGTAGACCCTGTACTACATACATAAAAAATAAAATAAAAATCTTTAAAGTCAAAAAATAAAAAGATGAACAATTATAGGACATGCTATTGTATGATATAGACGTAGGTTATTCATGGTACTTGCTGGAGAACGGAATATAAGAACAAAATACAACAGAAAATTTAAAAGAATATATTTCAAATTTGGACTAGAAAACGAGCCAGGGAGATAGCTCAGAGGCATAACAGCCTGTCTGGCAAACGCAAGGTCCTGAGTTTGAACCCAGGTGCCAAAAAAAAAAGGGAGAGAAAAGAATAAAAAAAGAACAAAAATCACAAAAAATGCAGAACAGAAAAAATATTGAATTATTTAACTATATCATACCCACTACATGAAATTATTTCCAACTTCTTTGGAATCAACAGTTCTATAGAATCAGAAAGTGCATGAGATCATATGCTAAAATAATATACAGAAGGGTCTATATACACTGCACAATAAGATTTTTATGCTACTGACAATGCAGTAACATTTTACAGAAAAAATAGTTTCAAATATTATCTACTTACATGTATAGTGATTTATATGCACTTTATTTATGAGCATAATCTATAAGATTATCATGCCATACCATCATCTACATATCTAACATATCTACTGCTTTTATCGCATCCCATAAATTCCAATACCTTGTTTTTGACTTTTCATTAAATTGTAGATATTGTTCAACTTCTTGTTTAATTTCATCTGTGACCCATTGGTTGCTGAGTAGGGTGTTGTTTAATTTCCATGTATTTATGGTATTTTCTTGTTTCTTTTGTCATTTATTTCCAGTTTCATAGCACTGTGGTTAGATAATGTGCATGGGATAATTTCTGTTTTCTTGTATATACTTAAGCATGACCTATGGGATAGTATGTGGTCTATCTTAGAAAATGGCCCATGTGCAGCTGAAAAAAAAACTTGTATTCAGCTGTGTTTGGGTGGAGTACTCTGTATATGTCTATGAAGTCCATTTGTTCCAAGCTCTGGTTCAATTCTGCTACTTCCTTGTTAATTTTTTTGTCTGGTTGACCTATCTTTTTGGGATAATGGGGTATTAAGTTCTCCTGTTAAGACTGTGGTATTGGATAATAGGTTTCTCACATCCATTAAGATTTGCTTTATATAGTTGGGTGCTCCCGTGCTTGGTGTGTACATATTTATGAGTGTTACCTCTTCCTCTCGAATTTTTCCCCTAACCAGCATAGAGTGGCCTTCTTTATTTCGATTGATCATTATTGGTTTGAAGTTGAGACTGTCTGAGAACAGGATTGCTACCCCTGCTTTTTTCTGAGGTGCTGGGGCTTGTAGTATTGTTTTTCCATTCTTTGACTTTCAGTCCATGAATTTTTTGAGTTAAGTGTGTTTCTTGTATACAACATATTGTTCAATTGTATTTCCAGTGGACTCTTTGTTTTCAAATGAAGCCACTTGAAACTGGTCTTTACTGTCTGCATTTCTATCAGAATTCCGGCCTCCTGAGTTCTGACGAGTATCTCTCCTCAAAGCTTGAATTACATATGCTTGGGCTTTTCTGACTGGCATCTAGAAAGGCATTTGTATTTCCTAATCCACGGTGCTAGTGTATTTTTTTAATTGGTGAATTGAGTCCATTTACATTGATGTTTATAATTGAGATGTATTGACTTACGATAGATATTTTATTTACCTGCTAATGTTTACTCCTTTTTTCTCCTGTGTTTAATTGTCTGCCCTATTTAGTGGGTTCCTTCTGTTCTTGTTCATGGAGTTCAAATCATTTTGGTCCCTCTCTAGAACATCTTTTAGTATCTGTGTAGGGTTGGCTTTATCATCATGAAATTCTTTAGCTGTTCTTTGCCATGGAAGTGTTTCTATTCTCCATCAAACTTGAAAGAGAGTTTCGCAGGGTATAGTAGTCTGTGCTGGAATTTGTTTTCTAGAGGACTTGAAGTACTCTGCTCCATGATCTTCTTGTTTTCATGGTTTGTGAAGAGAAGTCTGCCATAGTTCTAATGGGTTTTCCCTTAAATATGATCTGTTTCTTTTCTATAGCAGCTTTCAGTATATTGTTCTTGTGCTGGATTGAAAATATCCATTCCTTGTTATGCCTAAAATATTTGATATTCAGACAGATAATGAGGTTAAGCTCAACTGCTTATGTTGTAGGGTAGTAACAATAAACTTCTCTTCTGGAAAGTTAACAACCTAAGTTTGCAGACCAAAAATTAGAGAAAAAGAAGGGCT
>NW_004524759.1:4978113-4988720 GCF_000260255.1 Octodon degus | reverse complement strand
ACATTTAAAAGACAATGGAATGCACTTCTCTGACAAAACTAAATCAAAAAAAGGATACAAATGAACGACCATTTTGTATCTGTACATTCAAAATAGGATAGATATATAGCTACATTCTCTTAATTTAATGAATAGAAAGATTTGTTCTAGTAGTGTTTGTGGACAAGATATCATGTCTGCATCTTCTACAATGAATGACCACTAAGAGAAGAATATGCAATGTATTAATTATTGAAACTGTCCTATTAATCTGTTTTGAAACTGTTCCATTGCTATTTGTTTCTCAATAAAATTATTTAAAGATAAAAAGCAAAAAAAAAGTGCTGTTATTAGCAGGCTCATAGAATTATTAAAATTCATCTTGTAAAATGGACTGAATGTTTTTTGGAACAAGGACATGTTAAACAATGGACACCTTGACCCATTTATCAGTTATTATGTGGTATGTAACTTAAATGCACAGTACAGTATTTTGATGATTTCAAAATCACTCACCACTCTATTTCTGCTTTCTAAGGATCAAGACTTTCAACAACATAGGTTCTCCCTCTAGCACTTCTATTCTTTCTGGAATAGTATATATGTACTGTTATTTACTGATTTACATATTGGCTAATCTCAACTGACATTCCAATAATGTGAAGATCTGGCTCTTTAGCAACTTTTAACTTCTCTTGATTTTCTTTCTGTAGTATTGTCTAATTATAACAATTAACTCAAATTGTAGGCCCTATATTTAGTATGACTATGTAAATGTTGTTCACCATTAAATTAAGTACTGCTTTACGCCATGTTTCACTGGAGAACATTTATCCCAGGATCTATAAAATGTTTATGTTTCATCTGTTCATTTGTATATGTTTTGATTGCTATTTTCTTACCATGAACTCTGTAGAATTTTTTTCAAAGTACCAGCTGGGAATGAATCATATTTGTATTAGTTACTTTTCTCATTGCTGACACAAATACCTGACACCATAAATTAAGGGATGAAAGGTTTATTTAGTTCACAGTTTGTAGAGTACATAATTGGCTGGCCCCAAGACAGTATGGCATATGATTCATAGTGGGAGAAGTACAGGGGCAACAATTCATAGTGGGAGAAGTACAGTCAATCACAAATTCTAAATTCAACCATCTCTGAAAAACCTGACCTTCATGACTACAAGAGGTTTTGGGGAAACTCTAGTAACAAATCATAGCAATATTTTTAACTGCCTCTATTGCATGATCAGTTCCACAGGCTTTTTACCTATGTATCAGGAGCTCTGCTCTAGCCAGGTGCAAGGGCCAATGGCCATGACTTCATCAAGTGGGACGATTACAAGTTGAAGTCCATTCTGGGAAAATTCACAACTCAGTGAGACTGTGTCTCAAAACTCATAAAAAGAAAGGGTTGGGAATGTAGCTCAGTTCAAACCACCTAGGATTCAATCCCTAGGACCTCCCCCCTCCCAAAATTAAAGTCTCCTCATATATGATGGCTCTTTATTTTTATTTGACATATGATATCTACACATTTTGTGGGATAAGATATAATAATTCAAAATAACTATACAATAATTAATTATCAGATCAGAGTAATCAGCAGCAGCATCTCCTAAAATATGTATCATTCCTGTGTTAGGAAATTTTCATCTCTTTTACATACTTTCAAATACACAATAAATTATTCCAGCATGTGATTATGGCACTATGCTGAGCATATTCTAGCTAGTTTCCTCCAGTGTGCCTTGCTGTATCTCTTTACCTGTAATCCCACCTCTCTCTTCTGCCACTCCACTCGCCCTCACAGCCTATGGTGGCCATTACTCTTTTCTCCTCTCTGAGATCAATGTTCTTAGCTCTCACAAGTGTGTTGTAAATGAAAACATTACCTTCTTGCAAGGGTAATGTCTTAGTTACTGGTATCGTCAGAGTTGTCAAGGGAATGCATTTAATATAGGACACATAATTTATAGGATTATTTTATAATATTCTTCCTAAGAGTCAAAGACAAAAATATGGTGAAGATCTTTCCACAGACTAGAGACTCAAAGAACCCATCTAAGGTCTTGATCCATGGAAGTGTCCTCCACAATCCCAGGTGGAGGCCCAGAGCCCATAACAATGTCTCATGCACGTCTGTATCAAGAATCTACATTGGGAAGGCCCAAAGGTCAGTGACTAGAAAGTCTGTGCCAGCAGGGTGAAGAATCTGCACTGCAGTCAAGAACAACACTTAGAGTATGGACCAGAGCTCCCTCAGAAAGAATCACAGCCATCCTCAGGTTTAGCGAGGCGCTGAGCTCCTCTGATGATAACAGCTGAGTTCTTATCAGGAAACCTAGCTGGACAAGCTTCTCCAGGAGAATCAATTCAGACCATTTTCCCCTCTAGTTTTTTTTTTTTTTTACACTGTTGGCAGCAATCCTCAAGTGGTTCTTCCACGCCCAGCTCCATGCCGATTCAGCTCAGCTGGGTGTTACATGTTGCCCATTAGTTAATCCACTATAGTCACTTCTCTCTCACTGCTGAGATGAAATACCTGACACTCAAAGTTAAGGTTTATTTGGCTCACAGTTGGTAAAGTTTTGGGTCAATTATCAGCTGACTTCAAGGCAGAAAGGCATGGCAGACAGGCTTTGTAGAGGAGAAACAGTTCATGGTGGGCAAAATGTAACAAAGCTACATGGGCAAACCATAGCTTTTCTATCCTGTATACATTACCCAGATTACTTAAGACTAGTGCCCTTAATCCTGTTTCCTAGGTCTTGAATATTTACTTTGTTCCATATCCCCAGTGGTGGATATTCTTTTTTTTTTTTTTTTGTTCTGTTTTTTCAAAGTTTTATTGATAAACAGATAGCAACGAGACAGTTTCAAATCAAATCGGAAGTACAGTTTCAACAAATAATATACTGCATATATTCTTCTTAGTGGTTAATTGCTGTACAAGATGCGGACTTGTGATCCTATTTACAAACACCATTAGAACAAATCATTCTATTCATTAAGAGAATGCAACTATATATCTATCCCAACCTCTTTGAATACACAGATACACCCAGTGGTGGATATTCTGAAGTCTTTGTATATTTTTAAATATCTTTTGTCCTCGATGATGAATTTGGGTGTAAAACTTTAGATTTAAAAATCTTGTTGAAGAATATGTGGGCAATGCCTTACTATCTTTAGCAAAGTTAAAGATTGTCCTTCTTTTTCAGTGAACTAAGAGCCTGCTTTGGCAAGTGCAAAGACCAAGGTTCAATCCACATGCTGCACTGGCCCCACCCCTGGGCTTGATAAGCCAGTGACCGAGTCTGAGTTTGGTGGTGCATGCCTGTAATCCCAGCCCTGGGGAGGCTGAAAACAGGAGGATCACTACAAATCTGAGCTGTGTAGTGAGACCTTGTACCAAACACATAAATGAAAAATAAACCAAGAAAATGTCCCTTTTTATTGAAGCTTTTTAAACAAATCTTCCTCATATAAGGGTTCTTTTCTCCCTAAATCACAGTAATACAATTTAAAACTGGTGATTTGTCTTTAATTTGTAGTATGGAGAACTTTTTATATACACCTATATCTTCTATCCTGGAAATATTATTTCTTTGGTATATTTCATTTTCAATTTCTTAAAAAAAATATCAGAGACCCTCATCCTAAATTGATAGTCTAATTTTCTATAAGTTTTTTTCTACTACCAATTGTTTTATTTTCAGAGTTATCTATTTAATTAAATCTTGCAGTGTTTTGTTTAATTCATTTGATTTCATTTACCTGTTTTTATTTTAATTTCTTTGTCTTTATTTTTCCCATTATATTCCTATTGGTTATACAAATTAACAGTTGCATTTTGCCAGATTCATATATAGAATGCTTTCAAAATATATAGAATGTTTTTAGCATTACAGAAATGCAAATCAAAACTACTTTGAGAGTTCATGTCACCCCAGTCTGGACAAGCCAGTTCTGGGGCAGCTCTTTTGCAGAGTTCACTGTCGGCAGGTCTGTCTTGGAGGCTGGTCAGATCCTGCAGAAAATTCTCCAGAATGTTCCCAGGGGGATGCACATCTGTGTGGCAGCTTTCACTCCTCAGCAGTGATAGGAGACTTCTCTCACTATTCAGGAGACTGCTTTTCTTTCTTGTTTTCTTGCTTTCTGTTATTGTAGGGTCTCACTATGCAGCTCAGACTCAATGATCCTCCTGATTTCAGCCTCCCGAGCTCTGAAATTATAGGTGTGCACCACCACACCTGGACTCTGTGGCCAGCTCAGCCTGTCCTGGGGGTGGGGCTGGCACCATGTGGTGCAGGGAATCAAACCACAGTTCCTGAGCTTGGCTAAGCTTGCCTACTCAGGAGTTTCAGATTGTTGAAATATCTCACTGGCCCAAATATGAGCCTACTCACATTTTTTTTTGATGCCATGGATCAAACTCAGGACCTTGCGCTTACCAGGGATGTGCTTATGACACTGAGTTATATCTCCAGCCCCCAAAGCAATGTTTTGTTTTGCTTATTATGTATTTGGTACAGAGTCTCACTACACAGCTCTGACTTGTATTGATCCTCCTGTTTTCAGCCTCCTCAGCACTGGGATTACAGGTGTACTCCACCACACCCAGACTCAATCACTGAGTCAGCAAGCTTGAGGACGGGACCGGTGCAACATGTGGTGCTGGGGATTGAATCCTAGTCTCTTCACTTGCCTAAGCAGGCACTTAGTCCCCTGAGCTATCTTGCTGGCCCTTGCATTTCATATGAAATTTTTATCTTAATTTTTTAATTTATCATTGACTTGATGTATATCTGATAGCAAGACTAAGTCATTGCCCATCCCATTCCCCCAGAGAGGAACCCAGTGATGACTTTCCTGATTACTGGAAGTGAGAATGTTTATGAGAGCCACAGCCAGATTTTGTCTGACCGGCTATAGTAGACTGTGACATAGTGACAACCAATCTAAACCTGCTGATTTAAGTAAGAAAGTTCAGTTTCTGAATTATTCCTTGTGCCTGTCATCAGTTGAGTTTACTTTTTGTGTATGACCTACAATGATGAGATGTTCATCATCTTAAATTTTACTGGTCATAATTCTAGAGAGAAGAGAGTGACTGAAAATTTCCCTCAGGCTAGAAGTGATGTAAGATCTTTCATGGGCCTACTCATTAGTCAAAATGAATCTCAAGGTCTTACCCACCCACAAGTATTTTACATGTGCCCAGATTTTTAAAAAAAAAAAGAATGATAGCTAGTTGGACAAATCATATTAGTTTCATGATATTTAAGGACACTTCTAATCCTACCAGCTGAGCCTCACCTAATGACGATGCCAACTGAGCATTTCTTGTACCTCAGCACCTCTGTGAGTGCAGAGACCCTAAATGTTACCTGTGAGTGTGTCTCTAACTGCTGACACTCTTCTTCAAATACATTGTTTCCTTAAGGGACTCCCATCATTTGATTTGGTGTTATTTTCATAATACTTGGAAGATGACAGAGGCAAATTTTATGATACAACTGCAATGGACATTCTTATTTATGCTAATTTTGACATATCTTTTAAAAAGATAGCTATAGTTAGTGTCTGTGTCTGTAAATAAGAAATTAGAATCATCTTGAGGTCTTCCTTCTTTTCCCTTAGATCCAGATGAATGGCATTCCTCTACTTCAAGCCACCATCTTATTCAACAACAGAACACATGTAAAGTGATAATGCAATGTAAGGCAGACAGATATCCCAACACATGTGACTCACATGCTTGTGGAATTGGTGTAACTGAACCTACTGCTCTGCAAAGGATGTAAAAGTCAGCCATACCACCTTCCATGGTGATAAGAAACAATTGCGTCAGTGGTCAATGCACACACTATGACATGCTTTCTACCATGATTTGACAGTTTATCAACACTTAAAAAAACTTTGCTGTTAAACAATATGCTGTATAATATGAGCAGAAGCTTCACACATCTCCTGGTTCCTATCTCTTTTAACTGCATACTTGGCCCTTGTGTTTCATTGGATGTCATGATGTTTTGTTTGTCATGACCTTAGAACCAATAATAGGTAGGTATATATGTAGATATATGTAATATGTATACATGTGCAAACATACTCATAGTTCAAGTGTTTGGCATATAATGTGATATAGTCTACAACTGTGTAATATCTTCTACTATGTTTATTTAACAACAAAATGCCCCAGCAACACATTTCACATAAAACATCCTCACTATGGTGTAAGTAAGCATGACTATTTCACTTCTGTCTTAACTTTACCTTTTTCCTTTTCCTTTTGTCTAGGCAACAACAATGTCTCCTGATTTGTACTATTCTAGGAGTTTCCTTGCAAGTTTATATATTTTGTTCAATGTATTATATCCTGACAGTATTAGGATTCCATTGCATGAAATTTGTTACTGGTTACCTATGGTATAAATCTAGATTTCTAAACATGATACAGAAAACTCAATTGGACTTGAACCCAAAATGATTCCCCATTCAACCAAAGAACTCTCCAATTCTTTAATTCACCTCACTGTTTTTAAGCTGTCCCTCTTCCTTATGCATCCTTTAATCATTTTATTTTCTTAAAAGTTAGTCCATATTTAGACATTACAATTTGGCAACTTCCATGACCAGCTTACCTGACAGCCATATGAAAGTCATTATTCCATCTTGATATTTCAGAAAGAAAAATTACATTATCATTAAGTGGTATTTGTAAGGTAAATATTTTTCATTTATTATTGTATGTACTATAGAAAGGATTAGTTATCACTGTGTATCACTGTGTTCCTCAAAATGCCTTGTAAAGGGTAATGGAATGAACTTGGTTTAATTTACTTACATTTTACTGAACTTACAGTGAGTCACATAGGAGATTTTATTAATGTCTTCAAATTCTAAAGATTAAACGAATGAATCCAACCTTTTGGTAATATTTTCTTCTGTTGTAGAGTAAAACATGGTTAGTGGTTGTTTGAGGTGCCAAAGATTTGGTTGTTCTGATTCTCTACAGCCAGTCTAGACAGATGGCCAGCTGGCGGGCACCCAAAAATGCTGCTTCTCCATATTAAGTGCAATCAAAACAACTAAACTTACAGATGACAACAAAATTATCACAGTTTTATTTTGCCAACTTGACAATACTTGTGATTACTTGCAAATTTTATTGCATAAGGAAAATTATTTGGTTCAATTATGGTATTTTAGAACTAAAAATCTGAGAATCCAGTTTTTATGATTTCTTTTTAAATTTATTATTAGCTTCAATTTGAAACTTTTACTCTGTAATTTAAGTATATCGTTTTGTTGGGGAGGGAGCTATATCTTGAACAGTTTCAATGTAGTGTTGATTTTAAAAATACTAAATTCAAAACTGTAATAAAGAACATATATATCATACCAAAGTTAAAATAATTTAGTCAGTCAGCAAATAAGTGCCCAAGTCCCAGAGGCAGGTAATATAAGAATCCAAAATGAATTCTATTCTCAGAGGTGACAGAGCACTGATTCTCCAGCTTGCTTGCAGGACGCCCTGGGGTTAGAGAAACTTGGATGGAATTTCCTGTTTTACTGCATGAAATTTCCATGATGAAAATGGAAGGAGGGAGGTATTAGAGGAGAGAGAGTTATAAAAGATAGAGGGAGGGAGTGGGAAAGAGGGAGGAGGATGGGGAGAGAGAGAAAGAGGGAAAGAGAAAGTGGGGAGAGAAAGACAGAGAGAGAGAGAGAGAGAGAGAGAGAGAGAGAGAGAGAGAGAGAGAGAATTGCAAGGATCAAATTCCAGATGTCGAGCTTTACATTGAAACAAATAAGACTCCATTAATGGTAGATATGTATTTTGTTTTCACTGTGATGGGCACATGGGTACATACATTCAGATATTTGAAGCCAACAATCTGATTAATATGAACATTTATTCCTAAAATGAGAGAAATTTGAGATCAAGTGTATTTACCAACAGAACACTCAAATTCTGCTGTGATTTGACAAACTCAATTATCATGTAAAAACAATGATATTGCTGTTCCAAGGAGTCTAAAATTAGTCCTACATAAAAGTTACAATGAGTTTTTCAGAATATTTTGTTCTTCATATTTTAGAATCTTTGTTCTTTACTGTTGAGGTCATGCTTTTTTATGCATCACTGAGTAAGAATGTTTCTTTAAACTCTACCTGTGTGTCACCACTGCAGTAACACAGCAGCACAGGAGCAGTGTCACAGTTTGTACAAAGTACACCTGTATGCAAACACTAAATTTCTGCTTTAGGCATTTAGTATCTCAAAAATCTACTCAATATTTTCAAGTTTACTTCAAAATGCTATAATGATGTAACTTTGCAGTGACAATCTGTGTGTTTAAAAATATTGACTATAAATGATGAACTATAATATTATAGAAATGTTATTTTCCAAAGCCTGCTTTTATTAAAAACAGAGTAGAATATAAGGAGTAAAACCACAAAGAAAAAGAGAATGTCTAGCCTGCCCATATCTGATTGAAAACCCTAGGGTGAAAAACTGGTCATAAAAATGTGGTTTTTGGGCTGGCAAGATAGCTCAGCGGACTAAGCATCTGCTGAGGCAAGTGCAGGAACCTGGGTTTCCTCCCTGGCACTTCATTCCATGCTGGCCCCATTCCCCGACACCCTGAGCCTGTGACCAAGTCTGGGCATGGTGGCGCATGCTTGTAATCCCAGTACTGGGGAGGGTGAAAACAGAAGGATTGCTGCAAGTCCGAGCTGTAAAGTGAGAACCTGCACAAAATGCATTAGAGAGAGAGAGAGAGAGAGAGAGAGAGAGAGAGAGAGAGAGAGAGAAGACAAGTAAGCAAACAAGCGAGCTGTCGTATTTTAACCAAAAATATAAATCATGATCACTGTTAGGTCAATGTAAATCAAGATTCCTACTGAATAAACTTTCATTGAAGGCATGAGAGGAGTTGCAATAATCAATTTTAGTGTCTGCAAAAAGTTTGGCTTTACCTTTCTCCACTGTTGACTGCATCCACAGACTTAGAAAAAAAATCTAGGATTTTCTTGCTGGATGAACAGTTAATGAGTAGTAAAATCATTTACTACCTCATGAAGGACTCCATGCAGCAAATGCTTGTGAGCCCCTGGCATGCATTCCAGGTATCAACTTTAAGGTTTCTCAAATTTTATCTGATCAGTGCTAGTGCATTTCTTTCTCTCATGGTAATATCTGAGCATACTTATTTTTAAAAAGCACATAACATTCTCTGGTTTAAGACATTTCAAATGCTTTGGAGAAGTAAGTGAAAATAGAGAAGGGAAAACTTTAAAATTCAAAGCACTTGCAGGAGCATTTAGAAAAAGCAGTGGGAATGACAGAGAGGAGCCCCCAGAGCCTGGCAACCTGACTCAGCAGGTGCAGTCCTCCCTGCAGCAGGGTCAGCACTGTGGCTGGGCTTGCGGCTGGTCTCATCCTCAGATCTGCATGGACCACCGCCAAGTTACCATACCCTGGGCCTCAAAACAGCCAAAGCAAACAGTTCCGCTGTGTGAGGATCTGCTTGCACGGCCAAATACAGTCTCAGCCAGCTATGCCTGGGAATATTAATTATGGAGACAAGCAGGAGCAAGATGATCCATGCAGAAAAGCCCTGTGGAGACAGAGTCTGGTTTCCCACAGAGTCCGCAGTGTACACAGACGTTTTCCTGCTCGCCAGGCACAGTGGGGCTGTGGGCCCGCTGCTCCGTGTTAATTAGAGAATAACTAAGAGGCTGACTGGAGTCCATGGGCATATGTTGGTCAACTGTCCCTGTCTAATTAGGTTGTAAGCCCACTGGGCAGGACCTCGTTGAAATCTATGTTCTGGAAAGCATTGAGTGTCTGGTGATAGAGAGCCGGGGTGTGTGGCTGAGGCTGAGCATGGAAGAAGCTTTGAAGAATTTCCAAGTGTGCATGTGTGTGTGCAGGACCTTGTAAAATGCTAACTAAATGTCCAGGTGAAAGATGTAAGTTTACTTTGATAGGCTAATGCCCTGTATGTTATTCAATGTCACAATAATACCTGTGTAACCTATAATAAAGTGTATATAACTGGATCAATAAATTCTATATAAATGTGTATGCATGCTGGGTATGGTGGTACACACCTGTAATCCCAGCATTCAGGGGGCTGAGTTAAGAGAATCGCTGCAAGATAGAGACCAGACTGGGCTACAAAGTGAGCTCAAGGCCAGCCTGAGCTACATAGCGAGATCTTATTTCAAAAAGATAAATAAATAAGTAAATTGTGTATAACTTCTAAATTAGATGCAGGGTCTACAAATATAAGAAGCATCGAATGGAGTAGATACCAGTTTAATTTGCACCCCACAGCACTTACACACACACACTGTCTAGTTTTCCTGATTGTGTGAATGTGCTGCAGAAATAAAAGCCCAACCACATGAGAAAAGCAAAGGCTGTCTGGGGCTTACTTGCCATGGCAAAGGAGTCCCTTGCCACTCCTGCTACAAACTTTGAGGCAGAGGAGCAGGAAAGCTTTGGCTGGAAGAAATCGAAGTCTTCAGTTACGTCATGAGGAGTAGCTATTGGCAAGAGGAAGTTGCAGAAGGTTAACCAGAACCAAAACTCGTGAAATTGG
>NW_004524759.1:4975923-4977898 GCF_000260255.1 Octodon degus | reverse complement strand
TCTTTCAAGGCTCTCATTGTGGATGAGGGATTAGTATTCTTAATAAATTGCTGCAGGTTTTGGGTCACAGTTCCCATTTTATGCATGGTTTGTCCATTGTCTGCTTACAGATTCAGTTACTCAGAGTAGTAAATATAAAATATTTAAATGCATGAATTGCATTTGCATTTATGTCTGTAATAGTTCAATATAAACACTTTTAATTGCATGCATAGTTTTATATTCAGGTGTCCACTTGAAGTTTCTGAAAAGTAGGTGCTTTGTATTTTATAGGCATAGATGTGTGTGGTTTATAAGGTCTCCTGTTCTCTGATGCCTAATAACTTCACCACGCCTGTTGCTCTTATCTTCAGAAGAGTGGGGTAAAGTTTCAGAAGTAAAAGGCAACAAAATTTTAAAATGTTCAATTTTGTATATGTGTATGTGAAATGTTGTTGTTAAAGAACTATTTCTTTAAGTTGAGCATCAATCCCGCACTTCTTTGAAATCTGTAGCAATAAATCATACACTGTCTTTTTATCAGCATGTGCGTATGCATGCTTACATTTGTCTACAATATGTCTTTTTCCTCAGGTGACCATAAGCCTTCCAAGTAAAGGCCAAACGTTATGTAACTTTATGTCCTTTAGTATTTTCCCTTAGTATTAGCCTAACTAATTCACAAAAAATACCTGATTATCAATCAAAATGATGTCTATGTTCTGTACATATTAAAATCCGTACCTTAAGAAAATTTCAGGATTGCATGACTGATTAAATTTTTTCATATATTAATGCATTATTAAATATTAACACCTACATCAGTGACAAAGAGTAAAGTGGTGACTCTGACAACAAGCAATGTATGTAAAGTATTTGTTCATATTCAGCTGTCCTGAATGCAATTAACTACTATCTCAAAACACTGACTTCATGACAAGTATATTATCCTAAACATTTATTTTTTGATACATTTCCTTAGATATGAAGGAAATTTATAAGTTGATATTTTAGAATATAATAGAAGATATAGTGAACCTAAAGCTGAATTCACAGTGGATCTCTTGCACCACTCAATGGAAACCCTCTACAGTTAGAAGGCAGATTATCCACAGACACAGAAAAGCTCTGACATAGATGCTCGATGGCTGGACTGCTGCTCTCTTCTCTGATTATAGATACCAAGTAGAAATCTTATGGAACTCCTTCACTGCCTGCTTGAATTAGTGAACTTTACATATCTGATTACCTTGCAATATTCTTGCTACCAATCCAATGCTTTTTGTTGTTCCAGAATCACTCTCTGCTTCTGGCCTCACAGTGAGCATCACTGGCACGAAGCATGAAAGCTCAGCCTCACAGGAACAATTCCAAGAAAAGTGATCAAATTCCCCTCCAGACACCTCAGATACTCCAGAGAACTTCCCAACACTTATGAAAAATACATTCCAGCTTTATTTCCGTATCTCCATATTGGCCTCATTGGTATCCTTATTTCTCTTTTCATCTTTCCCCCTAGATAAGCTCTGTGTCTAGATTGGACTTTATGACTCCATTTTTTAAACTGAGACTCATTTTGGTGATTTGATGACTGCAATAGTCAGTGTCTACAACTGGAGGCTGAGCGCCTTCTTATCAGCTGAGAATCACTGGAGAAGAGCACATCTTCTTCCAGGCCACAAGCTCACAGGAGACTAAGGAGAGCTGCTCACACCAGCTATACCTTGGATAGGAGTCGCACAGTCAGCACCCTGGTAGCCCTGACACGGGAGATGGTACGTGCTCGCACTTTGTCCCTAGAGTGTCTGCTCCTGTTTCTGCAGCTGGTGATTCTGATGCCAATTCTTGTTCTAATATTTCCTTGGAAGGCACAATCACTTAGTGTATGTGGCCTTTTAGATCACCACAATTAGCAAGAATTGGTCTACAGCCCACCTCTCCTTCTCCATGGTATATATTCCCCAAAGGAGCTTTTCGATAAACCCTTTCCTCACAC
>NW_004524759.1:4973890-4975708 GCF_000260255.1 Octodon degus | reverse complement strand
ACAACATCCGTGAAAACAATTAAATGAAATAAATTCATTCTCTCTTTTAAACACCTAATCAATTATAGTTTTGGGAACTTAAGTGTTACCACCACAATTAAATGGAAGTTTCTAGATGTTGATAATTAACATGATTTATTATTGCAACTTTAATCTAGACATAATATACAACAGGCATTTAGACAAGCACTTCATTATATAATTTGTTTGTATGTCATCTATTTTAGTCAGTATTTTAGACGTATTTTTTGTGTGTGATACTGGGATTGAATCCAGGACAGACATGCTATACTACATGTTCACCTCATTGGTTTTATTATTTTATTTTATTTCATTATATTTTATTTGGAAACAGAGTCTTGCTGTGTTGCTAAACTGTGTAGTCCAGGTTCAAACTTTCTCTCCTCTTGGCTGTGCATTCCAGGGTGCTGGAATCACAGGTGTGCGCCACTGTGTCTGGCTTCATGAGGCCTATTTAAAGCTTAGAGTATGTGTCCTAGGGAACAATGCCTTGACCAACATCACCTAGATAATGAAAAACAAAAACAAGATATTTTCCGTTGTAATATATTTTTAAATTTAAACATTCATTGTATATTAAAACATATATGTAATTAAATAGGTTGTACAAATTTATACATACAAATATATACATAAATATACATATAAATATATATAGTATATACTTGTATTTGCACATCAATCAATGGGTAAGAAAGGGGTACAATACATGATCTGCATTATTAATGTACTTTTTGTCTAAAGAAATGATCTAAATCATGATTTTATTATTATTTATTTATACCTCAAATTACATTTGATATGCTTCATACGTTAAAGACAGTTTTCTTTCATAGATAAATTATATCATCTATCAATAACCTCTGAAACTTAAGAAAATTCATTACCAGTAAACTGAGTCCGAACATCACAGCTTTTTTGCATTGAATTTCAGGAAAGTTAGTCAAGTCATCTAAATATGAATAATATATTAAATGGCTTGCAAAGACTGCCTAGAGGAGAATAAAGAGCCCCACTTACCCATGGACGCTGATGAATCAATTTATCCCCACAGCAATGATATTACTGTAATATGTCACTTCTATGAATCTTCCTGGAATAGTTGGCATATACAAAAACAGTATCATCTCTCCTTATTGATTGCACTAGGCTATATTAAAAATAGCATCTCTGATCAATTGTTTAATCCAGTGAAAAATAATAGGATACCTTCTACAATGTTGGCTCTGTTAAAATAAAAAAATATCAAAGGGCAACTTAGTCTTCAGGAAGGCCTGCTTTCTTGTCTATTTTCAGTGGTTGGCAAATAATGGAATCATCAGGCCACCTGCTGGCTGAGGCCACTGTCACCACTCACAGTCGCCAGAGCCACCGGGGCAATGAGGGTTGGAAGGAATCTATCAGCAGATGTGGGCTTTTTCTCTCTATCTTTTATCTCAATATTTTCAGTCATATTTATTTACCTTCATAACTTGAAATGATTTTTGTAAGCATTAAAAGAACTACTTCTTACATCATTTGCGTATTCCTAGATATTCAGGGAGTGTCTACTGTGTCCAACACAGGGTTAAAACGTTAAGGACATGACAGTATGTGCTGGCACCTTCTCTACTCTATCATAACTAGTATCCTAGAGAGGTGTGCGGGATTAACAAGAAAAAAACTCAATAAAATATGTTTTCCTTCAAAAATAAAAAGAACTTATGTACAAATGTTGAATAAATAGTGATAAAATACATTTTTTTTCTTGTTTTCTTTTTCTTTCTTTCTTTTTTTTTTTTTTTTTTTTTTTTTTTT
>NW_004524759.1:4970978-4973790 GCF_000260255.1 Octodon degus | reverse complement strand
TTATTCTACTGAGCCATTTCCCCTGCCCCAAAATACATTTCTTGTAAATAGTCTGAACCCAAAGCTGGTGTTCTTCCCACATTGAAATGATCCATGGAAACAACATATCCTTGTAACTGTGGATTGGCTAAGACAGAATTTCTTGGAAGTAACAGCAAATGGTTTTCCTTTAAGTGCAAAGGACAGGATAAGATATTCTAGACTTGTGGGTACCACCTTAGGTCATCCCTAGTACAACTGACTGGCATTACCACCACAGCTTCTGCTAACATGCCTGAACCTATTCTCCAGGTAAACTGAGAACTTCAGTTTTCCCAGGGCCCTCATTTTGGCACAATTCCCAGTCTCTCTCTGTCTCTGTCTCTGTCTCTCTCTGTCTCTCTATCTCTGTCTCTCTCTCTATAACTCTATCTGTCTCTCTCTCTCTCTCTTAATCTCTCTCTCACACACATACTACACATACACACACACACACATTCCTCTTTCAAGTTCCTTTCTAGTTCACAGGATTCTGCATCAGAAACAAATTATCTAATTAATATCCAAATTACCTAATTAATACTCAGATCACCCAGTTAATATCAATTCTAAAACATTTTCATTTTGTTGCTGTCAACATCTTTCTTCATGGAACTTTGCACTCTCTACTTCTTGTTGTCATTTTTTTTTCTATATACATTTTGTGCACAAACAACTCACGTTCCATCCATTTAAGTTAATAAATCTCTTTTATCCAATTCATTTAAATAGCACTAAAGTGATGACAAGTCTTTATTGTTTGATTGCAGTGGGCTTGTCACTCTCTGGACTTCTGAAGCCCCTACAAATGCCCACAGAAAGAAAGGAAGAAGGGGGTGGGTTCCCTGGGAGAATTTGTCCCTCCAGTCACTTTTACATATTTAAAGAAAAAAGGTTTTCTAAGATATGCCAATATTAAATACATCCAGCACTGTGCCTGAAATTAAGACATTAAACCTATAAGACTTTGCTTCTTTTTTATTATTAATTTTATTGAGAAACAAACAGCAATGAGACAGTTTCAAAACCAATTAGTAGGACAGTTTCCCTAATTAATACATTGCATACTGTTGTCTTCATAGTGGTTATTCATAGTACAAGATGCAGACACGATAGCCTGTCCAAATACTATTAGTACAAATCTTTCTTCCCATTGAACTAAGAGAAAGTAGCTGTATATCTATCGTAATTATTTGTATATACAGATACAAAATGGTCCTTCATCTGTATCCACTGTTTTTTCTTTAGGACTTTGCTTCTTAGAGTGAGGTACTGAAGCAGAAAAGATGACAGCCAATCCAGTTCTCTTCCTATGACAGAAAAAATGGCTTTCAATGTCCTGTATCACTGGGAGAATGTAGGCCACCTTCTTGTACAGTGGTACCTGCCTGTCCTCCTTGCTTGTCCAGGGCACAGGGAGAAGGAGAGAAAGTCATCACAGCGAGCACTTTAGGCAAAAAGGAGACCTTAGAGAGTCCCAAGGCAAAAGTCTCTGTCTCTGTTAGGACACAACCGTGGAGGCTGGTGAGCAGAGCTGGCTTCAACACATGGAGCTGCCCAGTCTACAGCCATGTGGCATCACAGGTACCAGTGAGAACGGGGCTGCTGTGGGCTGCCGCTGTACAGCGGTCATGGTTAACCTCTGTGAGTCTTGAAGGTTCTATCACATGATCTAGCGTAGAATGACTGAGAGCACGGGCTGCCTCTTCAGAGTCTCCAGCCTGTGTCTTGTCCTGACCCTACACTCATGGCACTGCAGAGTGTGACGTTACTGCCCTGAACCCTCCTTTCCCTATTATGTAGAGAGGGTGGCAATGCCTATTTCTTGTGGTTTCAGATGAAAGTGAAGCAATGCATGTTACTGTATCTTGTGCTCATTAAAACATTATGTAAAAGTAGAGTACTGAGCATCAGAAAATTGTTTTCTGTTGGTAATTTGCAAAAATGCCCAGACTTTAATATGTTAATGACTAAAAGAGAATAATTATCTTAGTGTTAGTCTTGTATTCAGAAAAGTTAGTTTCATAACTTGTAAATGTGTACACATCTATAGCTATGCACATATTAGGAGACTCACAGGTACTTTCAGCTTGCATTGCTAAAGAATGTGATCCACAAGTAGTATTTTCCCATGTGAACAAGGTGCCTACCACTTTCCTGTGTAAACCAGTCCAAATTCCTCAATAAGTCATGAAAGATAGTTACAGGTCAACCTGCTTTTGTGTTTTCATCATTTTCAATTATCACTCTCTTCTTCTTTTAATATTTCGGATCTCAGGTTTTAATCCAGTCTGTGTTCTACTATTCTTCTGAGTGACTCAGTACATCTATTACCAGTCTTAGGAAAAACTTTCTTATACTACACAGCCCAATTCATAGTACTTGCTCAGTGAAGGTAACCGTGGATTCCCTCTTGTTATTGGGACATTTTCTATGCAGTCTTTTTTAACCTTACTAACCATTAACTATTACTTTATGCATATTTCTTCATATGAATTTTCCTACTACATCACTTTAACATTAAATATGCTTTGTGTCCCTGTACCTAGCCTAAAGCTTGACACACAGATGACCTTCAAGTAATTAATAGATACACATATACAAAAGAAATTTTCTAGTAACTCATCAAAAGTTTGCATCAACCTCTAAATTATATTTCCCTTTCTAATTGTATAACTGTAAGAAAACCAAGACAAGTAAGAAGATACTCTTGCGGGGAGGTGGCAGATTGTTCAGTAGAATAAGCACTTGCCTGGCAAGCGCTAGGGCTTGAGTTCAACCCCTGGTTCAAAAA
>NW_004524759.1:4959238-4970878 GCF_000260255.1 Octodon degus | reverse complement strand
CAGGGCTCAGTCTGCTGACTAAATAGTATTGGTAAGGGCTGCCTCTCTGATGCAGGCCCCAGGGTTATGGGGAGCCAAACCCAGGAGTGGAGGAAATGGGGAGACCTAGAAGAAAGGTATGCAGGGATACAGGACATCTTTGAGCATCTTTGAGAGGTCAAGCAATGAATAACACACATAGGAAATATATATATATATATATATTCTGAGAAAAAGATGCTCATGGCTGGCAAGTATACAGCCATCCTCAAAAAAATATGTGATGCACAACAAAGCCCTTCCAGTGTGAAGGAGGATTCTTGAAACAGAAGGGGCAGGAAAATGTGCAGTGGCGTTATGGCAAGGGGATGACACTGTTCTTCAGGCTGTTGGACAGTCTGCCTGGGGTCACAAGGCCAGGGAGAGTCCACAAGCTATTGAGGAGGCAGCTGTGCTTCTAAGATGTCCTTTAGCCTGCAGGGAGGCCACAAGCTGGTGTTCCCCAAGGGACTACCCTGAGAAGAAGGTGCTGTGTACCACCAGGAAGGAAGGGCATCAGGCTGAGCTCAACTGATGTCTTCCTGGAATTCACACATTCCTGTAAGGCTGCATGACAGAACACTCAACATACCACGTTCTTCAAGGAGGGGTGGACAAAAAAAGCAATGGAATTTTTAAAAGTAAACAGACATCCAAAGAACAGTCACAAAATTCAGGATTTCAGTTAGAATATTTAGTACATTTGAATTTGAACTTGAAAAAGATCTTTGTAGCCCAATTTATTTTGGAGATATTATAGAAAGAAAAATGTTGACTCTAGGTTAGCAGTAGGCATCTAAATATCCATGGCTAGAATATTTCAACAAAACTAAACAAAAAGGATCAAGTAGTTCTTTATGGTGAGAATAGTGTTGTGCTATAACTATTAACAGTTAAAGATTGGCAAAATTATATCATTTGCTCATAACATATACAGGTGTTCATTTTTCTAGAAAATAACTTCATGTTGATATTTCCAAATTGGAAAGACATGCTTTATTTGTTTACCAAAGAAACTGTACAAGAAAGGGTAAAAATTTTTATTTGGTAGTGATTTTGAAGAGTACTCAGAAACTACTTTAGATTCTCTGTGAAACAGGAGCGTTACATAGCAGTCAATACAAACTTGACACCAAACCCCATATAGTTTACGTGCTTTGCAGTCACCAAGTGACAGAAATATAGTGACTCGACAGTGGCACTGACACTTTTGGATTTAAGTGGGATTCCCAGTGTAAAAATGAATGAGAGTAGCTGATTCCAAACTACGCTAGACTGTTCTGTGGCAGCAAAGACTGGGCATGGAGTTTACTGAAGAAAGATCCTGGGGGGTAGGAAGAAGAAAATATTTAGAAGTATTTCACAACATAGGGAAAAGAACTGAGGATAGATGTGGTATCCCAGAAAGGCAAGGTAGGCCCTCCCCCAGTGAGGGAGAAGGAAGGGGTCAAAGAGCGTCAATTGTGGTATGCCTGGGATTGATGCCCTTCCTTGAGGAAATGGGATGGCGTTCCTACCCTGACCCCCTGCAAATCAGTTCTGTGACCTAAGTGTGGAGGGCTGTGGGTTCTGTCTCACATGGGCACATGCTTCGTAATATTTGAAGAATCACTTAAATTTCAATATATAATCACCTCCAAGTAATTGTTCTTAAAATTTTCTTTTAATTTACTATATCAACATAAAAAATCTACTCTGAATCTGATCTAAAGCAAGAGGGGGCTTCTGTCTAAGTTATACTACTCCCAGTGTATGACTTGGTTCTTACCATAGCAAAGTGATTAAATATAGAACTGTTGTCTTCGCAGGCTAGATGTAAGCATTTTTCTCACTCTGTAACAAAGGACAACAGTGCCCAAAAGAATATAAGACCATCTATAAATCTGAAAACATGGGCCATTTTAAAATGCTAAAATTAGAAGGGCCTGCAGGATAGCTCAGTAGACTAAGCACCTGCTTTGGCAAGTACAGGGATCAGGTTCAATCCCCAGTCATACATGCTGTGCTGGCCCCACTCCCAGGGCCCATTGAGCTGGGGACCAATTCTGTGCATGGTGGTGCATACCTGTAATTCCAGCTCTGGGGAGGCTGAAAACAGGAGGATCACCACAAATCCATGCTGTGTTGTGAGACCCTGTACCAAATACGTAAAATGCAAAAAAGAAAGAAAAAAAAAAAAAAGAAAGAGAAAAAAAAGAAAAAGCTAAAATAAACATCAGGGCTGAGAATGGAACTTACTGGTAGAAGGCTTGCCCAGCACATGTGCGGCCCTAGTTTCAATCACTGGCACTACAAAAATTCTTAAACACCAAAAATGTTCATAATTCTGTATTTTCTGTACACCATTATGGTCATTAAACTGTATTTATTTTGTTTGTTTGTTTGTTTTTGGTGGAACTGGGAATTGAACTCAGGCCCTTGTGCTTGCCAGGGAAACCCTTATTCCACTGAAGCATCTCCCCAGCCCCCACTAAACTTTAAATTGTACAGTTGGAAGGCAAAAAAAAAAAAAAAAAAAAAAAAATCTGCTACGATGTCCATCTTCAAAGCACCCAGAAAGCCCATGTGCTGAAGGTATAGTCTTCAGCCATTGATGCTCCAGGAAGTGGAGGAACTTTCAGGAGGTGGGACCTGAAGGGAGGAAGTGAGGTCATTGGGGATGTGGCCTGGAGGGGACATCAGGGTCCTTGTCCTATCCTGTCTCTCTCTGCTTCCTGTTCTCCATGCGAAGGACTCCTAGACTGAATACTTCCACTGCAGTGCACTGAGCCGCTTAGACCCAAAGTAGCAAGGCCAAGTGAACATAGGCTCATACCTCAGAAACTAGGAGCCAAAGCCAGCTTTTCTTCCTTATAAGGTAGTTATCTCCAGCATTTTGTCCCAGACATGCAAACAAAACACACAATGATTTTCATCTTACTCTGAGCCTTCTTAAGAAAAGATTGTGGAATCATTTTGAGAGTTGAGGACCATATCTAAGTAAAGAAGTTTGTTAAAATCTACACTTTATCAGCTGGATATTAAAATCCATTATGTTTATTTGTTTGTTGTGCAAAAATCTCAAAATTAAATTATTGCAAAAGCTATTTTCCAAATTCAGTGGTTTATAATTTTATTTTGTAGCTTAATTCAGTTATGTTAAAATATGTTTTTATTTTAAGGAAACTCAAATTTTATATTCTGCAAGTACCCACAAAGGGTATAAATATGATATTACAAGATAGAATGAGGGCAGTTTAAGATTCATACTCTATTCTTTCATATCTGCACAACTTTGAAAAATACAACCTAGCTACACTGGAAATTAAATATTATAAATATTTTCTACTCTTTCTGTAGTCAATGCTTATTGTTTTTCAGAGTGATCACAGATAATCCACGCACTATAATAAAACAAAAAGAAAAGCAGGTCACAATAGTGACAAGGTTAAGATAAGTTTGCTTTAGATGGGTTTTTATTTTAGTGAAAGGAACTGACAGAGTGAAAATGACTGCCTGACACCAGACACACATCATTCACATATTCATTCATCAAAACAGACACAGAACTTTTGCATGCTTTCAATATATGCACCACACTGGAAGATACAAAAGTTACCAAAATTAAAATTTATATATCCCCTAAAACAAATTCACAATTTAGTATGAAAACAATGATCAGCTACTCACATTTAATTATCATTAAAAGTACAAGAGAAGAATATTTAGTGATGACATAGATCAGAGACTTAGATAACAGTATATTCTCCTGGATAAAAGTAGAGTTAAATTTTAATAGAAGGCAAATAAAAACCATGTACTAAGCTTTAAAGGGCAGGGTAAGGGGGAAAAGTCATGAGTGAAAATCATGAAAAGATTACAGTCATCACAAAGACTTCTAAATCTCTCTAATACTGATATGTGTAAACTAGAGAAGTTGAAACATTGTTTCTAAAAGGACAAGGGTCACTGCATTTTTTCTGATGAATAAGTAGTTTGTATTAATAAAGTTTTTATTTCTCATGGTATTTCTATCTTGAAATGAATTACCTTTGATTATTTTCAAAATCTGGCTTAGTTTGCACACAGGTGAAAATTGCACGATGCATCTTCCTTGGGCCAGGAACTCAACTTTTCACCATGAAAAAGATAGGATTGATACACATGGCCGTACACATTCCTGTCATTTATTTCAAAGGAATTATCAAAGCAAAGAGCCTGATCAAAATGCTATAAAACTCTAGTTATTAGCAAGGTGGAAACTGATTCACATGATAGTCATATTTTGTGAAATTATCCTGATTGTAATACAAATAAAATTCATTAAAATCATCTATTTATCATTATTTGTATATTTATTGAATCCCAATGATGCTAGACATTTTGGCATTGTGATGGTGATAGTTACTGACTGCAGTATGTTCATAACATATGGCATTAAGTACACAAATACCTCTAAAATAAGGCACTAGACAATATAAAGAGAATTGGAATTAGAAGGTAAAATGCTTCTGAAAGCATTAGAGCTAGGATGCTGCTCATTTTGACTTTCAGTATCAAGTCTACCATATGTTCAACAGTAATGAGTCTTTTAGTAGTGAGGAAGACTGTCTCTTCACCAAACTCAACTAATACACTTCTTAATTCTCTCCAACTAGGCCCTGATATTAGGCTCTGTCCCTTGCTCACACTGTCAGTGAAAGTCCTATTAAGTTTGTTTGGTGAAAAGCTCCCACAATCATCTAGCAAAATTTCTCATTCTTCACCTTTGATACCTCATCACCTTGGATGAACTGCAGCAAGAATCCTATGGAACATATCCAGCAAGAATCTTCTTAACCTTAATATTTCCTTCTAGTACTTTTCTGACCTCACCTTTCTTTGAGACTGTAAATTTACACTTGTCCTCTTATGCTTGGAGTGCAGCCAAAGTGATGTCTCTTACTGAAAATCCTCTACTGTACCTGCCCCTCCCAAATAGCCTTCTTTGCCTTCTTTAATAAGTGCATTAGTAACTTTCCTTTAAGAGTGAACACTTGTGGGTCTAGACTGGCAGATATCCACTCTTCTATTTCCTGGAACTGTGCAATGACGTTCCTTAAAGGAACATACCTTAACTACTCCTGTCCTTGCACGTTACCAAGAGCTGAGTCAAGTGTTGTAGAGTTATTCATTTAAGAAATCACACACCAACTGTACATCATGAGACTCAGTGCTACATACTTCCTGTGGGAATATCAAGAAGAGCGAATGTTAATACCCCAAGTACAATATGATGATGACCAAAATCTAGAGGTTGGGACATCTGCACTTAGAGCCTTGGATTGCTTACCACCCAAGAAGAAGCAGAGTTGAGAGATGGAGAGCAGGCTTTGGTTTCAGTACCTGAGATGCTTCAATTCAATCTCCTTGTCCCCTCTAGCTAAGTCATCTAATTACACTTCCTTTAGCGTAGCAATTCAGACTTGTGTTCTGCCACATATAACAGGCAAAGAAAGGCCCCTGACTGTTTGTAAAAGCAGAAAAGAAATATCTTATAAAGCAGAAGGGAAGAAAAAGAAAAAGCAGAAGAAAATAAACCCACATTATTTTCAGCCCCTAAACAAGAGAGAAAGTGAATGCTAGTAACTATATTTTGGGCAAAATGGCAATATTCTGCACATTCTGATGCAACCACTGGCTTTTAGGTTGCTGCACAACAATCTCTTGAGTTTGTTTCACACTTCAGATCCAGAATCGGGGAAACTGAGATCAATTTTTTTTTATTTTTTTTTTTTTGTGGAACTGGGGATTGAGCTCAGGCCCTTGCGCTTGCCAGGGAAGCACTTATTCTACTGAGCTATCTCCCGGGCCTCTAAAACTGAGACCAGTTTAAAGCATAGGAAACCATTTGTACTCTCTGTATTTTAACAATTCTTTGATAGATGGATATTTTCAGAAGTTTTTTTTTCTTTCATATAGTTCTAAATTCATGTAAGTAGAATTCAATATATATTGAAGACAATTTTTTAAATAATTTTATTGAGAAAGAAGTAACAATGAGACAGTTTTAAAACAGGTTAGTAGGACAGTTACAAAAATCAATACATGGCATATTGTTGTCTCTGCAGTAGTTCCGACAATTTTTAATACAGATAGTAAAGATTAAATTTCCTTTGTTTGATTACTAAGGAAAATAAATTGTTTTCCAAATTTCATTTAAGCCCTATTTCTTGCTTGAAGTTGTAGGAAAAATTCCTATTATAGTCATTTACAATCTACATATATTAAAATTAAAAATTTTACTCTTTTAAAGTGTGCTTTATTTTTTATCTATACTTCAGAACTTCCATAGAATTTTTTACAGGTTTTTATGAAACGTTTAAGTGAGCACTTGAAAAATATAATTGGCTTTAAATTCACATTGTCTGTAATCAAGTGTCTTAGAGCTTGAAGCAAAATAAAATTGTCAAAATAACAAAAGAAAAATTATTTTAAGCCTTTATCTTATAACAATTTGCTTATTGAATTCTTTATGTAATCATTGATCTAGATGCTGGATGTACATCAGTGAACCAGCATAACAGAGATTCTGGTCTCTGCTGCAAGGGAGAATAAACAAGCAACAGGAAAATACACAAGATGGTGCTGGAACTATGAGGAAACTAGGATAGTCTGCTCTGGTAGCAAATCAGGTAAAGCCTCCTTTTGGAGGAGGTGGCATTTGAACTGAAACCTGAGTCTGTGTTAGACTAGGTTATAGGCTAAAGTGTTACCACTAAGTGTTGTATGTTGCCCTGATGTTCAGTACCTTGGAATGCAACTGTGCTAGAAGTAGATTTCAAAAGGTAGTTGGAGCTAAATGAGACATTAAGATGTTCCCTCACCCACTGTGTCTGGTGATTTTGTAGATGTAAGTAGGACACAGACATGCACCAAAAAAGACCACAAGAATTCTGAAGACAGCCATCTGCCAGCCAAGGAGAGATATGTCAAAACAAGCACCAAGGAGACAACCTAATCTGGAATTTATGATTCAGAGAACTGTGAGAAAAAATGATCTCTATTGTTAATCGAGGCAGTGTGCTACAGTGAATTGTTACAGCCCTAGGAAACAAGTGTATGTTACTTGTGAAGTATGAAATATCTAGGCTATAAGGTTCTCTCATTGAAACCCACAAATCTGAGCTGGGGAAATATCTCAGCAGTCTAAGCACCCGCCTAGCAAGTGCAAGAACCTGGATTCAATCCTGGGTATAACATGCTTTGCAAGCCCCAGAACCTGGTGTGGTAGTGCACACCTGTAATCTCAGTGCTGGGGAGGCTGAGGCAGGAGGATCACTATGAATCTGAACTTTGTAGTGAGAGCCTGTACCAAATAAATAAATATAAGACTAAATAAAACCTATAAATTTAGGGCCAGGGAGATGGCTCAGTACAGTAAGTGCTTCCTTGGCAAGCTCAAGGGCCTGAGTTCAATCCCCGGTTCTGCCAAAAAATAAAAATAAAAATAAAAAAAAACCATAAATTTAAATTCATGTCTACCTTCAATTGTAACTATTTTCAATAGTACACTAAGACTATAAGTATAGTTGTTAAATTTTTTTCATTGAATTCAGTAATCTCAAGCTCCAAATCATTGATTTGAACTTGTAATAAGTAATAAAGGAATCAAAGTAGAGTTTAGTCTTTTTAGTATCAGCTTTACCCTTTGATGGAGATATTAATGAAAGATGGTATAAAGATCCAGTCCTAGCCCAGGCCCAGTGAGTGTGTGGGAGAGCTTCCTGCTACCCTGCGCCTGTGGGACCTGCTGGTTCAAGCCCAGGTACAGCGTGGGTGAGACCATCTTCCACCCCCTTAGAACACCCCCACCCTCCACAGCACCCCCCAACCACGTGAGAATTTCTGCCGCATTCTAGGGACCCCAGATCCAGTCCTAGCCCAGGCCCAGTGAGTGTGTAGGAGAGCTTCCTGCTACCCTGCACTGGTGGGACCTGCCAGTCCAAGCCCAGGCACAGCCTGGGTGAGACTCTCTTCCACCCCCTTGGGATACCCCACCACCACTCCGCAGCACACCACCCCACCTTGCCCACCCAGTGAGAATTTCTGCCTCATTCTGGGGACCCCCAGATCTACTTCTAGACCAGGCCTGGTAAATGTGTGGGAGAGCTTCCTCTCCTCCCTACTCCACCTTGTCCCCTCCAGACTCAGCTCAGGCCTGGCATACAGGCCTGAAGTGAAACCCTGCAGCTACAATCCATGAAGAAAGAGTAGGGGACAGAACCACCCAGATAGTCCAGGAGCAGAACATCTTGCCAGAAGGGCACAACAGGTTCACTCCCAAGGGCGGCCCCAGGAAGGAGCTGAGCACAGCAGCCAGACCCAAGCCAGGCACAGCTGGATAAATCCAAACTTTGTAGATCTGCACCTGAACTTCAGTATGTGCTAAGGCTATAACTGCACCAAAGATCTATGACAAAGGTCAGAAGACAGTGCTACCCAAAATGACAATGAGAAGAAGCAAAATGCAATCTCAGACCCCAAGCCCACCCATAATAAGTGCAGAGGACACTAACACAGAACAAATTGGGAATCACACAGCTAAAATCAATGAATCAACGGCTTCTGAAAGAGGGTATAAATAAAAATAAGATTACATAAAGTAAAAGAAAAGACAAAAAGACTACCTATATCACCTAAATTTCTTAAATGTATAAAAATATCAAACTACCATGTAATACCAACCTTTATGTCACATTTTAAGGATTAGTAGCAATAGAGGTGTTAAGGAGCATGTTTTGATATGAGAAAAATTTGTAAAAATATATCTACAGAGGAGAAAAACATAGCCTAACCTCTTTGCATTTGTGATACTCATATGAGCATTTTCTGGAAAATACAAAATGCACCTTTTAGTTTTTTCTGTGTTGTAATCATGTATGTATTTGTTTTCATTCTTATATAAGGCAGAACTTTTGGGTTTCAAGTGATGGAGCATAAAACTGATTTAATTTAAATGAATCACAGATGACTTATTGATTAATAGAATCACCAAAGAAGGAGAAGGATACACAGGATGAAAACAAGGAGGCCAAGTCTCTTCACCCAAAACAGAAGCACAGACTCAAACACCACTCAGCTTCTGTCATCCAGATCTGATTGCTGCATTACTAAAAATGGGCCTTCACTGAAAATTAGCTTTCTCATACAGCAAGGAACTAGTCTCAGGGAAGCATTTGGGCTTGCTCTGTATGTCTCTACTACAGAAGAAAAGATTATTCTTGACCAGATCTGGTTAGGAATACTCTAGGGAATGACTCAGATAAGAATTCTGGCTCTATATTTTTCCTTCTCTTTCATTTGTTAGTGCATATTTGCAATATCTCACAAACACACTAATTGTGAGGACTAGTAGTGTGTCTTGAACCTTTTTATGTTCCTTTCCCTTAATCTTCCTGCTGTCTCCCTCCAATTCAGAAAGACTTACTTGTCCACCTCCACATTCTTAAATTGATCATCAATGAAGGATACACAGTTGAATTAGTCTTAGACATAGTTTATATATGCAGCCAAGAAAGCAGCTCTGTTACCCAGGTGTCAAGCAGATGAACGGGTACAAACTGCACTAACTTCACCCATCTGCTGGATGCCAAAACTTGCAGATGAGGACCAATCACTGGTGTCTTCAACATCAAGCCAGAATGTACAATGTGTAGTATTCAACACACTGGCAAAGACTCACAGGGTAACACTCTTAACCATAGAGGCATGCTAGTGCTTGCTCTATACTACGTAGGCAAAGATACCTTGAAATTTTAATTAATTGATTAATGATTGGGCTAAAATAACTTGGAGTTGAGCAAAAAGTAATGATGAATTGAGTTTTAGAAACTGAACTTTTCCAGCCTATTAGAATGAAATTCTGCAAGTTTTGTTTTGACAAAGACATTTTTTTCTTTTTTAGCTAAAAGGAAGAGAAATAAGTCCAACATTTTAGACTTATAAATTTGGAAATTTTGTCAGAAAGCCAAAGTTAAAAGAAAATCTGACTTAAATGTGTGAAATTGGCCTTCACATTTCTTCCTGAACATTGCTTTGCAGATTGTTGAAGATCCTGCTCCTTTAAATAAGACAAAAAAACACTATGATCAGTATAGAGACTTGTCTGAAAAGTAATTCTGATTTTTTCTACACAAAAATATCTTGTCTTAAGTAAATGACCTCTTTGATCAGTGTTTAACCTCTAAGGTGAATGGTGTACAGATTGTTAGAATACTAAGCAGAAAATGAATGTGAAGGTTTCATCTATTATTCTGTGAAGTTTTCCAAACAAGGTCATATGCTAAAGTAATTCATCAGTCAAATAGTTATCTATCGCAGCTTGTGGAATGGAAGGTTTAAAGGAAAAGTCAGGTGATACACCACCTAACTTCAATGTGATATAATCTAAGTACAAGAAAAGGTAGACCTAAAGAAAATGAGTTTGATAAAATGGCAAGAAAATATTTTATCATTGTATTTCAGAAAAATATTGCAAACTCTTATAAATGAAATGGTCTCAGAATAACATTCTTGGAAAAAAATAAGCAGGCACAGGTAGTTCAGTGATTACAAATTAAAAATAAATTCATAACCCAAATATGTGCTAAGACTACTTTTTTAAAAATAATCTTATTAAAAAGCAAATATCAAAGAGACAGTTTCACAACAGATCTCTGGCATATTTACAATAATTAATACATTGCATATTGTTGTCTTAGTGGTTATTCATTGTACAAGATGCAACATGATATTCTGTTTCAAACACTATTATAACAAACCTCTCTGTTCATTGAATAACGAGAATGGAGCTGTATATCTATCCTACCTATTTTGAGTATACAGATACAAAAGGGTCATTCATTTCTTTTTTTTACCAATTAGTAAGACAATTTCAATAATTAATACATTTCATAATGTTTTTTTTTTCAAATCAAATCGATAGGACAGTTTCAATAATTAACACACTGCATACATTCTTCTTAGTGGTTAATTGCTGTTCAAGATGCGGATTTGAGATCCTATTTAGACACACCATTCGAACAAAGCATTCTATCCATTAACAGAATGTAACTATATATCTATCCTAACCACTTTGAATACACAGATACAAAACGCACATTCATCTGTATAGCCTTTTTTGTTAAGTTTCGTTATTTGAATATTATAGGTGTGTAAACTCAGCAAAATATTCTAAAAGAGCCCAGTAGCCCATAATAGTATTGGGTCTTCCGCTTGACTGGAAATGTCAGAAATTGTTGACGGGAGTTACTCACAGATCAACATAACAGCATGGCTTTACTTCTTATATTTCATTCTTACACTTTTCTACTGGATGGTTAAGACCAAGGTAAAGCAGGACCTATGCAGCAAGAGTTGTATCTTTTGGGTCTGACAAGGTCACTGAAATCCCCTCATTTGATCCTGAGATCTTGTACCTCAGATTGTAGAACCTTTGTCAGTGTCAGTCATGTGGATGAGTCATGGCCATCGCTTGGCCATTGTGCTCTCTGTGAAAGCCTGAGAGAATGTGTTCTCTCCATGTAACTCTCCTTAGGCACACTCTACATCATCAATCGCTTTCCTCTTTGGCCTCATAACCTCCTTGATCAGAAAATTTGG
>NW_004524759.1:4949232-4952393 GCF_000260255.1 Octodon degus | reverse complement strand
TTGTTGTAGATCTTTGCTGTAGTTATAACCTTAGCACGTACTGAAGTTCAGGTGTAGATCTACAAAGTTTGGATTTATCCAGCTGTGCCTGGCTTGGGTCTAGCTGCTGTGTTCAGCTCCTTCCTGCTTCTGCCCTTGAGGGTGAACCTGTTGTGCTCCTGTGACAAGATGTTCTGCTCCTGCACTAGCTCTCTGCAGGGATTGCAGCTGCAGGGTTTCACCCCAGGAATGTATACCAGGCCTGAACTGAGCCTGGAGGGGACAAGGTGGAGTAGGGGGGAGAGGCAGCTCTCCCACACATTCACTGGACCTGGGCTAGGACTGGGTCTGGGGGTTCCCGGAACACGTCAGAAATTCCTACTCAGCAGACAGGGTGGGGGAGGTACTGCGGAGTGGTGGGGGGCATCCCAAGGGGGTGGAAGAGGGTTTCCCCCATGCTGGGCCTGGGTTGGGACCATTAATGGGTCCCATCGGTGCAGGGTAGCAGGAATCTCTCCCACACACTCACCAGAACTGAGCTAGGACTGGGTTTGGGGTCATTCATTTCTATCCCACTTTTTTGTTTGGTTTTGTCAGAGAAGGGCATTCCATTGTCATTTAAATATTGTAGGTGCTTGAATTCAGCAGAAACCACACCAAAATGACATGGATGTTGCTGGATTTGAGCTTTATTTTGCTCACAGATTAAAAAATCAAACTTTCCTTATGAAAGATATATCATTACTGTGACACAGAAGGTTAAATATAGCATGGTTTATCTTGTAAGAGAAACTCAATATTTGAAGAAAAAAATAAAAGATGAAAGATAGCAAAAAGGGCAATATACTTTGAGGAGATGGAAAGGGGATCAGAAAGTGGGGAGAAAAGAGGGAGAAGGAGAGGACATAACAGGATCAAAATGTGGGATGTATAAGTGTCAATTACCCATGATAAATGTATACATCATACATGCCAGAATTTACTGATAAACTTTTAAAAGGTTCGCAAAGATGGCTTTAACCTCTTTGCTCTGCCTTCATTGCCAACAACCTAATACTTTCCCAGCTTCTTCTTGTTCCCTCTTGATAATGTCACATGGCTCCTTACACTGATCACACATTTAGTTTTCTCACTAGGGATATCTTCCTACCCCACTGGTATTGACCATCAAAACATCATTGTTTTTTTCATTCCCCAGTCCATGTCTACTGACAATTTTCCCCCTTCATTTTTATAAGAAACAAATCGAACATGCTATTTTTCTATTTCAATAGTCACAATGGTTTCCATTTTCTATGGGAAAAAATTCCAAATGCTTTTATTATAGACATCTCCCATTCTTCTTCCTGTACATCTCCCTAGAATTCATCCTATACTACCTCACTACTAGCAAATTTCTCACCAACAATATGGAACTACTTACATTTGTCTAAATGTGCAGCCCTGTTTCATGTGCATGACCATTTGTGTGATGTCAGAACTCTGTGGGGTACACCAAATATTTTTTTTTTTTTTTTTTTTTTTTTTTTTTGCGGAACCGAGGATTGAACTCAGGCCCTTGCGCTTGCCAGGCAAGCACTTATTCTACTGAGTATACCAAATAATTTTTGAAAAACTACTAGTTGATAATATTTTAAGAAATTTGGAAAATATTACATTAGACATCTAGCTAATATACTGATTAGACAGTAATTTAGACAAACCAAAAATAGAGAAAAACAGAGAAAGAGGATAGTAAGATTACTGAAAATCAAAGTTTAAAAAAACTGTATTTTAAAAATTGGAAGAAAAAGACACACACAATGTGCAGGGTATTGATAAGAACAGCCATTCACCTCAATCATCAGAAACAATTCAAGTGAAATAAGAATAAAAATGCATGAATACATTGTTAAATGGAAAATGTCAAAGAAGAATTTCATATTTGGTGAAAACATCCTTTACAAAGATCAGTGAAATATATATTTCATGAAGTAAACAACGCTAAAGAATATGTTCTAGAAGATTTGAACTTGGTGTTGAAGAAAAAGTTGCTATATGAAAATAAATCATGTGGAACAAAGGAATTTCTAAAGGGGGAACCAGCAAAAATAGAAATCTCTGGGTAAATATAATAGCTTTTATTCTTCTGTTTTGTAATTTAGAAAATATAATTAATTGTTTAAAACAGATTTAATAGCAATACAATGTTCTTTATCAATAATAGAGATGAAACTAGAAAAAGGGAAGAAAAGTAGAAAAAAAATTCATGAAATGACAAATGCAGAATCAATTGATCATGTCTAGATGAAAAAATTTGGGTTGCATATGCTTTGTATCATAGCGGTTTTTAGTGACAGGTCTTCTGGGCCTGTCCCCTAGATATTCTGACTTTAAGTTCAATGTTCTTTCTGTTAATTTATTATCCCTATGCTATGGTCTGTGTCTGTTTGTTTTCCCAAAAGCCTCATGCAGTCACTGGGGTGGCTTCTAGAGTTTGTGATTAATTGATCATCCAAGGTGGGAATTATGGGTGTGAGTGGGACCGCTGCCCTTGGATGGGTAATCTGCATTACAATGTAAGGAAGGGAAAGAGACTAGCTAGCTGCTTCAGCTGCTGCTCTTCCCTTTGCTCTTTCCTCTCTTCCACCACCATGAACCGCTGCCTTCTGCCATGTGCCACTCTGACTTGGAGCCAGCTGAATATGGATTGAAATATCCTGTAACTGTGAGCTGAATAAAGCTTTCCTTCCCTAAAAAAAAAATCTATCATGTCAAAAATTCAGTGAAACCATTACAACATAAAAAACAAAAATTATTACATTTAAAAACAAAGCAAAGTACAACTATAGAGAATTTACAAATTTTATATTTATTTATAAATATAAACATGTGGCAAAGATAATCTTAAACCTGAAGTATATTAATTTCAGATGAACTGTATTTGAAAAACAAAGGCCTTGTATAATCTTATATGAATGAGAGACATTTTATAGTGATGACAAGTTCACATTATAAATGAAAACATCCAAGCTATATGTGCTTTTTATATTGTCAATTCTAAATAACAATAAATATAGAGGGGGCCTGCCCCTTAGCTCAGCTCTTTAAGTGGCTGCTTCAACAAAGCAGTCAGGCTCAGGTTGCTGTGGATCAATCCCCACAATTCAAGCCAGCCAAACCTGCCCTGAAGGCATGCAGAG
>NW_004524759.1:4948476-4949132 GCF_000260255.1 Octodon degus | reverse complement strand
CTTCTCATGTTTGCACATAAGTCCAAAAATCTCACCATATACACCCTTGAAGCAGGACAGTCCTACAATATTCCTTTTCCTTTCTCTTGCTTTCCTTCACCACCCCTTCTTCTTGAATATCCACCTAACCAAGAGACATCATACCAGCAACTGGCATGTCATCACAAGCAACCCATATTGAGAATACCAGTATGGCAGGCACTCCAAGCCTGAAACTACTATTACAAATTACCATCTGCAGTGCAGTAGCTTAGTTCACAGGTATTAGCATATATAGTTCGTCAGGGTGAGAATTTTTCCAATTAACTGCTAGATTAAAAAATCTTCTGAAGATTCTCAGATCATTGCCTTGATCATCTTCTACATATCTGTATGGCTTGACATTGTCATGTCTCCTAGCTCTTCTCCTTTCCCTCTCTTGATTGGTTAAGTCCTTGAGATCGTGCTTTCCTTTTACTTGTATTGTATCTTTCTATTTGTATTTCTTCTTTGGAGTTCTTATACTAGGAAGACTGCACGATATTTACACATGTGTGTCTAGTTTATTTCATGAGCATATGGTCAAGTGGCATCCACTTCAATATAAAGGCTTGGAGTTTATCATTCTTAATAGCTGAATAATACTCCATTGTGTAAAAATACCACATCTTTCTCAA
>NW_004524759.1:4944125-4948046 GCF_000260255.1 Octodon degus | reverse complement strand
GAGAGAGAGAGAGAGAGAGAGAGAGAGAGAGAGAGAGAGAGAGAGAGAGGGAATATATGATGGTATTTTTTTTAAAAAATGTAGATGTAAACAGGCATGATGCTGCACTCTTAGGATCCTGGGAGTCTGAAGCATGATGATTACATTTTTGAATTCAGTATGGGCAATTTAGCAATTTAGAGACACTCTCCCTGTCCAAAAAATATAAACAAAAGGTTTGGGAGGTAGCTCAGTGCGAAGACCATAGGTTCAATCACCAGTACAACAAAAAGTGTTGACTTCTACATAGAAAAGTAAAACATATTTGAGGAAATTAAAATGTCTTAAATAAAAGGAGAGATATACTATGTTCATAGATTAAAGCCATAATATTCTAAAATCATCCATTTTTCAAAAATTGACCTATAGATACACAGTAATCACACTAAATATTTCAAAGGACTCCTATGTAAATGATGAGTTGATTCTAAAATGTATATGAAAAATCCTTAAAATACCTGTAAAAATCTTGAAAAATGTCAGCCAAAGAGACTGGACACTGTCTGGATCAAAGGTTCTTTAGGAAGATCAGTATTCATGACATTGTAAAACGCAAAAGACGATGTTTACAAGATTGCAAAAACATCATTGCATAGTCTACTGACTTTAGCAATGGCAATAAAACAATAAAAATGGAAAATATTGGGGCGGAGGAGATGGCTCAGTAGAATAAGTGCTTCCCTGGCAAATGCAAGAGCCTGAGTTCAATTCCCAGTTCCAAAAATAAAAAAAAGAAGAGGAAGAGGAGGAGGAGGAGGAGGAGGAGGAGGAGGAGGAGGAGGAGAAGGAGAAGGAAAAAGAGAAAGACAAGGACAAGGACATGTTATTTGAAGACCACTTTTGAATGGGAATTGCTTAGGGGACCCCACGCTCTTCATATTTCTGTATTTTTGCTTCCCAGCTACGAGGTAAGAGTCTGCTTTTCTGCATGCTCCTACCACTCACTGCTGCTTCCACACAAGTCTAAATGCAGGGAGCAGATGATCACGGATGATAACCCATAAAATGGTGATCCAATACAAATATTTGCTCTTGATAAGCTGACCATCATAAGCACTTAATACAGTAATAGAAATCTGACTCCCACATCCATATGAAAAAATTTCCACAAAGAATGAATATGCAAACTATATGGAACGTAGAGACATAAAACACAGTACTATTAATAAAAAGGAGCAAACCACAACTACCTAGACCATGGGTAGATCTCATACATAAACATGGAAGAAGATATTAAAGGAACTATTAAAAAGGCTTAATTGTAATAAGCAGAGAACAGATTAATGGTTGTAGGGACAGAACATGATTAAAAGAGAACATAATGATAAAAACAACTGTAGGACTCTGAAGTAAAAAAAATATTTCATTTCTTGGTTGCAGTCATTGTTAAACAATATTACCACTTGTGAAAAGTAAATAACTATATATAAAATAGGAATATATATATATATATATATATATCTGACGATATAAGTAACTCCATGAAACATTATGACATAGCAAAATAAATTTTTTCTGTGTGAGCTAAACTGCCAGATGAAATGTGTTTGACTGAACTATGTCAAGTGTAGGGATACTTGGGATAACTAGCATTTACATTATAAGGAACCAATTACTTGGGCTGGGGATGTGACCCAGTGGTAGAGTGCTTCCCTAGCATGTGTAAGACCCTGAGTTCAGCCCCACGTACCACCACCAAAAAAAAAAAAATCTTGCCTGATTTACTCTTTTTTAAATAAATTACACACTTTCCCTATAGTTATTGATTGTCAAATATTAATCAAATTTCTATACTTTTTAACTGAATCATTCAAGAAGATAGATATAGTCCGTTGTTTCTGTTGTCTCAATAAAGCCATACTGAATGTGCTATCATCCATTTAATATTTAACGATTGGCCATCATTACAGTAAACAAGAAATAATTTCTACAGAACTTGATTTCAAGATATATACTTGAAACATTCACTTTGTGCAGCAGAGATACCTTGCTTTAATGCCATGAATTGAAATAGCATAGTTAATACATAGATATAGCCATGGTCCTAGGGATAAGTCCCATCTCTCCTTTAAGGAAAGAATGGAACAGAAGAATACTGACCATAAAAGATTCCTCTGTACTCAGTATGGATAATGACTGAATACTCTTAAACAGCAGCAATGCTTGTTATATGCAGAACAGATGAGCAGCCTGTAAGACAGTCTGAGAAGGAATAAATTTTAATTGCAGCCGCCTGCCACCACCCTTTATACCCATACACCTAGCCATACATTCTTTTTAATTATGTTTGGTTTTGCTACTCAAAAATTGGCTGAGAAACTCTTTGAAGGGAGGAACTGAATTATAAATATGAATTTAGTATTACATGGAAGTTTGAAAAGTAAACAATAATATTAACAGTGATAACAATAAAAATACCAAATACTGTGAACAGAATGCATCAATGTCTATTGATAAAATGGTAAAAAGGGATAATTGGTGATATAATAGTAATCCATTATTAAGCATTAAATGATTCATTTATAAGAATTTAAGGTGTTATTCCTTGGAGGAGAGGTTAATGTTGTTGCATGCAAGAAGATAACCTATTTAAAACACTCTATAAGGCACAAAAAAGTATAAAACTTGCTTTAAAAATGCCTAATGTTTTCAGAATGTGCACCACTGGGCAGAAGATTAAACCCTCACCATCTTCACCAGGGAGTGGTGTAGTTATATGTCATGTATACTGAAGGGCAGAGATAAAGCATGGGAACGCAAGCTTATGAATTGAATCTAGAGGTTAAAGGTTATGCTCCTGACACTAGAGTGACATACATACAAATACTTGGGTGGAACAGGAGAGCACTGAACACACTAAGGAGAATACAGAATGAATTGGTGACCATGCATTCAATTAAGGCTAGCAACACTTCATTTGCAAGCATGGACTGAACTAACATTAAAAATAACTGTCCCTGATCTGGAAGACTGCTGGAGAGACCTGGTAGTCTGGCCACCATCCCCGAAGATTGTCAGGGTGACTGTGAAGCCATACACCCCCCAACCTACCTACCCCCTAGAGTTTGCTGATTCAGAAGACCACCAGACAGACCTGACTATCTGAAAGGATTGCCTTTCAGAAATATGCTGATTCCTGCCCCTACTCTTCACCCTGAAGAACATCAGGGAATCTTGACTAAAAAGCAACCTGCAGGAGCCCTGTTAGTCAAGGCTGTAGGAACACTAACCTACACCAATTCACCATCAAGAGAGCCTTGCATGACTTCAAATTGCACTCAGCATCATTGGATCCCTCTTGAATTGCTGCTTGCCCTCTTGTCCTTAATGAGACAGAAACCACTTGAACACCACACAGGAGGAAATTTCATGAGCCTACCCTTCCCTCCCACTCTCCAAAGAGCCTTGCTGATCTGCACACTCTCATCTATCATCATTGGAAAAATGACAAAAGGAAGAAGCAAAAGGCAATCTCAGACCTCTAGCCCACACAAAACAAGTCCAGGACACAAAGCCATAGAACTTGAAAGTTACACACCTGAAATGTCAGAGATGATAGCAACTGAAGTAAAGAAATAATTCCAAAAGACTATGGAGTATTCAGATCAGAAATAAATTCTAAGGGAAAAAAAAGAAAGGACAACAATCATGAAAAAATTCTTCAATACATCTAAAGACACAGATTAAAAAAAAATAGAGAGCAATAGGAAAATGATGGAAACATTGAATGAATAATACAGGGAAGAATTAAAATGCATCAAACAGATATTGAGGACATTAAGAATTCCATTGAAAGCTGGCAAAACCACTTGAATGAAACAACAGATAGAATTTCAGACCTTGAAGATGGCACTGCAGCTAGTGATTAAGAAAGGAAATAGG
>NW_004524759.1:4933897-4943480 GCF_000260255.1 Octodon degus | reverse complement strand
TTTCCCAAGCATGGGAAAAGAACTGATGTACAGATAACTGAAGCATGTAGAACTCCAGGTAGCCACAATCAAAATAAATCATCACTCAGACACATCATAATTAAGATTCCAAAAAACTGAGCAAAAGAGTATGATATTAAAAATGGTAGAGACCAAAAATAAGTCACCTATAAGGGAAAGCCCATCAGAATTGTGGCAGACTTCGCAATGCAGACCACTGAATCAAGAAGAACTTGACTGAGATATTTGAGGTTCTGAAAGGAAACAACTTTCATCCCAAATTGATGTATCCTGCAAAACTATCTATCAAATTTAATAGAGAGATCACATCCATGACAAACAAAAATTCAAGAAATTGATGACAACCTAACCAAAGCTACAGAGTACTGACATATTTTAGAAAGAAACAAAGATGACTAGAACTTCTATGACAACACACAAGAACAAGAGAGCAGAACAAGCCATTAAGCAAAGGGAAAAAGTAAGGATTTTACAGTGGGAAAACAAAATGACAAAGATAAGCCAATACATATCAGATAAGCCAATACCATCAGCATAAATTGCCTCAATTTACCAATAAAAAGGAATAGATTGGCAGACTGGATAAAGAATCAAAATCCAACAATATTCTGTACATAAGAAACACACTTAACTTAAAAAGAAATAAATAGACAGAATGGCAAGGGATACAAAACAGTATTCCAACTGAAAGGAACCCAGAAAAAAGCAGGGGTAGTTACTCTGGTTGCTGACAATGTCAACTTCCAACCAAGTGTGATTAAAAGAGATGAAGAAGGTCACTACATACTTGTTAGAGAAAAACTGCAAGAGGAAGAGAAAACAATTATAAATACATGTGCATGCAAATTAGGAGCACCCAACTGCATAAGACAAGTTTTAACAGACATGAAAAATCCAACAAACAATAGCATAATTTTATTGGGGAACTTTAATACCCCATTGTCACAAAGAGATTGCCAATGCAAAAAATGATCTGAGAAATAGCAGAACTAAACCAAACTTGTGGAGAAATGGACTTAGTAGGCCTGCACGGAGTGTTCCACCCAACAGCATTAGAATACACATTTTTCTCAGTTGCTTATATGACATTCTCCAAAACAGATCATGTTATAGTACAGAAAGCATTCTTAATTAAATGTAAAGTAATCAAAATTATCCCATTCATATTATCTGACCATAGTGCAGTAAAGCTGGAAATTATAGACAAAAGCAACAGCAAAGATTGTATAAGCACATGGAAACTAAGTAACTCCCTCCTGTACAATCAATAAGTAAATGGATGAAATGAAAGAAGAAATTAAACAATATTTGCAATCTAACAACAATACAGATAGAACTTACTGAAATCTGTAGAATGTAATGAAAGTTATTCTAAAAGAGAAATTTATACCAACAAATCCCCACATCAGGAAAACACAATGAGCCTAAATAAACAATCTTATGCTGCACCTCAAACTCCTAGAAAAAGAAGAGAAAGTCAAGCCCAAAGCTTAAAGAAGGCAGGAAATTATAAAGATCAGAGCAGAAATAAATGCAATGGAGATGAAGGAAACAATGCAAAGAAGTAATGAATTGAAGAATTGGTTACTTGAAACAATAATTAAAACTGATAAATCCCTAGCCAACCTCATTTTAAAAAGGAAAGAAAAAAATCAAATTCATGCAATGAGGAATGAAAAATATAAAATCACTACATAGCCTATAGAATTTGAGATTATCAATACTTATTTCCAAACTCTTTACTCTCACAGCATGAAAAATACAAAAGAAATGGACAGATTCCTAGATACATATAAACTACCAAAGCTAAATTAACAAGATGTAAAAATTCTGAATAACCGAATATCAGCCAATAAAATTGAAAAATGTAATTTAAAAAAAAAAAAAACTTCCAACAAAGAAAAACCCAGGTCCTTATGGATTCACAGCTGAATTCTATAAGAACTTTAGGACCTAATGCCAACTCTTTTCAAACTCTTTAATGAAATTGAAGGGGAATTGATTCTCCCAAACTCATTCAGAGAGGCAAGTACTGCTCTGATAGCAAAACCAGAGAAGGCCCCAACCAAAATAGATAACAACAGGCTAATCTCCCTAACTAACGTAGATGAAAAAAATCAATAAAATACTAGCCAACAGAATGCTGCAAATCATCAAGAAAATCTTGATCATGACAAGGGGGATTCAACTCAAGAATGTAAGGATGGTTTAATATACACAAAACCATAAATGTAATGAATCAAATCAACAGAGCCAAAGACAAAATTCATATGATCATCTCAATAGATGCAGAAACAACTTTTGACAAAGTCCAACACTCATTCATGATAAAAAAAACATTACAGAGAATTGAAAAGGATGGTCTTTTGCTCTATCTGGTAAAATCCATCTATGACAAATCAATAGCCAACATCACATTTAATGGACAAAAATTGAAAGCCTTTACTTTAAAATCAGGACTAAGACAAGGATGCCCACTGTCACCACTCCTGTTTGATATAGTTCTGAAACACTGGCCACTACAATTAGAGAAGAGAAAGAAATAAAAGGAATAATGATGGGAAAGGAAGAAGTGAAATTGTCATTATTTGCAGATGACAATACTCTATGTAGAAGACACCAAAAACTCCACTAAGAGACTTTTATATTTAAGAACAAAGTTCAGTAGCATAACAGGATACAATTCAGCATTCAAAAATCAATAGCATTTCCGCACACCAACATTCAATGCACTAAGAGAGAAACTGTAGAAACTGCTGCTTTCACAGTAAAACTAAAAAAATAAAATAAAATAAAATACTTAGGAATCAATCTCACAGAAGAAGTAAAAGATTTATACAGTGAAAACTGTAGTACTCTATAAAAAAGTGATTGAAGAAGAATTTCAAAAATGGAGAGCTACTCCTTGCTCTTGGATAGAAAGAACCAACATTGTTAAAATGGCCATACTTCTATAATTTTTAAATAGATTCAATGGAATCCCATTTAAAATATGACTTGTATAACTCATAAATCTAGATAAACTATTCCTAAAATTCATCTCGAAACAGTTGAGATCTAGAATAGCAAAAGCAATCCTGGGTAACAAAGGAAAGGCAGAAGGCATCACAATCCTCAATTTGAAATTATACTACAAAGCTACTGTGATAAAATCAGCATGGTAATAGCAAAAAAATACAGACCTGAAGATCAGTGGAACAGAATAGAAGATGTAAACACAACTACAAGCACATTCAGCAACCTTATCTTTGACAAAGGGGCTAAACATTTTAACTGGAAGAAAGATAGCCTCTCTAATAAATGGTGCTAGAAAAACTGGCTTTCCACATGCTGAAGTCTTAAAATAGACCTACTCCTATCACATTGCACATATTGCCAGGGAGATGGCTCAGTGGACTAAGCGCTTCCCTGGCAAGAGCAAGGGCCTGAGTTCAATCCCTGGTTCTGCAAAAAAACAAACAAACAAACAAAATAAAAACCTTATCACAATGCACAAAACTACAGTCAAAATGTATTAAAGACTCAAATATTAAAATGAAAAAAACTAAATATTCTGGAAGAGAAAGTAGGTGTAAATCTTAAGGACATAGGGGTGGGTAAACAGTTCATGAGCAAAACACAAACTATACATGAAATACTTCAAAGAATCAACAATTGGGATCTCATCTTTTTGAAAAGCTTGTACATGTCAAAAGAAATCACCAACAAAGTAAGAAAAAGACCCATGAAGTGGGAAATAATTATAGCAGAATCTCTGTAAGACAAAGGACTCCTATCTAGAACACATAAAGAATTTTTAAAAATCAAGCCAACAAAATTCAAAGACCCAATCAAAAATGGGCACCTGAGATGAATATACACTTCACAAATGAAGAGATACAAATGGCAAATAAATATATGAACAAATGTTCAATATCATTGGTCATTCAAGAGATGCAAATCAAAATGATGCTGAGATACCATCTTATGCCAGAAAGAATGGCTATCATGAAGAAGTCAACCAATAACAAATACTGGAGAGGTTGTGGGGGAAAAGGAACTCTTATCCACTATTGGTGGGAGTGCAGGCTGGTAAAACCATTATGGAAATCAGTATGGAGAGTCATCAAGAATCTAGGATTAGCAGTCCCATTCAAGCCAGCTATTCTCCTGCTAGGTATTTTTCCAAAAGAACTGATATATCATACCACAGCAATATATGCTCCCCTGTTTGTAGCAGCACAATTTGGAAAATTAAATAGCTAAATTTAATTTTCCAATTAACATAGCTAAATTTTGGAATCAACCCAAATGCTCATCAACCAAGGAATGGATATAAAAGATGTGGTACTTTCACACAATGGAGTATTATTCAGCTTTTTAAAAAATAAATTTGAGGCTTTTATAGATAAATAGAGCTACTAGAGTCTATGTTGGTAAGTGAAATCAGGTCCATGTATGTAAACATTCTATCATCTTGCTAGTATGAAAACTTGAAATAATAATGAAAATCTAAAAGGCAAAACAGATACTCTAAAAGGGAAAGAAATTTTCCAGTGGGGGGTCAGCCAAATAGCTCAGGGAATTAAAGCACCTGCTTAGGCAGACACAGCACAGGGCTTTGCTACGTGGCGTGCTATGCCAGCCCTGCCCTGGGGTGTGCTGACACAGTGACTGGGACTGGGCATGGTGGCACGTGCCTGTAATCCCAGCTCTTTGGGAGGCTTAACACAGGTGAATCACTGGGAGCCCAATCAATGTAGCTAGACCCTGTAGACCCTAGAAAGAGAGAAAGAAAGAAAGAAGAAAGAAAGAAAGAAAGAAAGAAAGAAAGAAAGAAAGAAAGAAAGAAAGAAAGAAAGAAAGAAAGAAAGAAATTGTCCAATGGGAAGGAAAAACTTGGATCAGGAAAAGTACAAATGTAAGAAGGGAAAAAATATATCTAAGTATAGATATAGAATAGTTTGGATAATTGTATTGTTGATTTCTGCTGATCTTTTGAAGGAGCAGTTATTGCTTTTCTTTTTTTTTTTACCCTGATTTTTTTTCCTCTTTGGAATTTCTTATAACTTCTTTGTTATTGTGTTTTTTAATGAATCTCACAAGTTTATATCTAGTAATGTGAACAACTAATTTGAAGATAACACTCTGTAATGCAGCAACCACTATTGAATTCTTGTTATTTTGTTTAGTGAAAGCTTGTATTGTTTTTGTCTCTGTATTTTTCTTTATATTTCTATTTAATATTCTTTAAAAATAAATGTAAATATAAAAAGTAAGTGTCAAGAACAATGATAGGCTTCAGATTTTATTCTACTTTTAAGTGGACAATTTAACATGTCACCATTTCATGGATGCTAGCAGAAGATATGATTCTACTGGATAGGAGACAAAGGACTTTGTTACTTGTGAAACAGCAAAGATGTGAGCTTCACGTTTTTACCCTATCTTAGGTCCCCAGTTTCCAAAGAGGTGATGTGGAGTAGTTCGGGTGGATCCCATGAACTCCATAAATGGTGTCATCTGAGAAAAACCCAGATTTACAGAACATCAATCATTGTAATGTTTCAGAAAATATGACAATTTCTACTCCAAGGACAAACATCATTTTACTATGATTCATAAAGAAGAAAGACAAACCCTATATTCTGTTCTCTCTTCTAAAGCCACTCCCTATGCAATCATCCTGGGAAGAGTCAAGATGCCCAGAAATGTGACAAACCAATGGCAAACAACAATGGGTATAAGTGTAGAGTAAGATGTAAATTCAATGACAGTGCTATCACTTATGTTCCACTGTACATAAACACGTGTGATAATGCATGTAGTATTTCCATTATGAAATACAGAAATGAAAATTTCAAGATGCTAGTTTTATCACCTTTATAAAGTACTACCTAGAATTATTCTTATAGTAACATGAAATATCTGTTGAGACATTCCTTTATATTTTTCTCTGCACTGACAACTGGTTTAGAAGTATCTGAAAAATAGTTTATATTTAAAACAAATAATCAGCAAAAACACACAAAGAATAAAGAACCAATCTCAGAAAATTGTCCATGGAGACTAGTGTTACTATTAGCCAAGTAAGATACAGTGGCATGTTGAACCAACTGCCAAAGTTTTAGGAGTGAGAAAAGGGATCTTGGAAAACATGAATGGTTTCAATGAATCATCACTATTGTTAACTCAATACATATTTATTAACTTGTGATAGATACTGGTTTAGTGCTAGCTTCAGAATTGAGTTAAACAGTTATTGTTCTCATGAACTGGGCATGTCAGAAATACAAGCTAGAGAATATGGAAGTTAAGTAGTAAATAATTTGAAATTTTGTTAATCCTTAAAGATACCAGAGGCAATGAGACATCGAGAATCCAGATGGCATTTCTTATTATACTGATCACAGTTGCCAAGTCTTGGAGAATGAGAGAAATAGAACTATGAGAAGATCCACAAAAGAGCTTTGCTGGCTAAGTAATAAGACTAGGGAGGCCTTGACCTGGAATCACCACAAAATAATGAAAAACCAGCAGGAAGGTTGAGGACGGGAAGAGGAGCATGGTGGCTCATCACACGGAGCACAAGATAGCTGAGATAATTATGCTATGGACTTCTATTAGTTCATGGAAAGGAGCAGTTTGTGCTTATGTTGTTTGACCAGTTTTCTATGCCTATATCTTATAATCTGAGCAACAACATGCAGTATAATAATCATTTCTATTATCTTGTTTTGAAACTCTGTATCATTGTTTTATTGGGATTTTTCTTAAAATAAAATAAAAAAAACCAAAGTATTGGAGAATGACTTTTATTTGTAGCCCATGGTAAGAAATACAGATGATGAACATATATTCTGTACACAGAAAAATCTTTCTCTCTCTTGTAATGACAGTAACCCTGTTTTGGAGTTAACCTCTTTTCCAGGTTAGAAGAACATGTATCTGACACAGACCTACACAAACATCACTTTTCTTCTAGCCATAGTACTGGTAGATGACAGGTACAGCATCTAATACAGATCATCCAGAGGCACTCAGGTTTTCTCTTTCAGAGATATTATGGACAAATATTCATCTTTTTCTACCTGATAATAAAATAATCAGAGATATTCAAGTCTAAGATAGGTTAAAAAAAAAAAAGACTGGATTCTGATAATCAAGACATAGGACCCAAACATGTCATATATGAGAGAGCCACAGAATTACATACACCAGCATATGTCACATATTTAGGTTAGTTGGTTTGATTTGAGTTTGACATTTGATACTCAAAACAGTATTGGCTAATACACTCATGATTACTTATTCAGCCCAAACAATCTTTCTCACTCTTTCCTTGATGTTAATGAACTCATGAGTCTTCAGTAATTCCCTATTTATCACATTTGTTGACTTGTCCAAAATGTAATTTCAAGATTGGTTTCAGAGTAGTTTCTAAGCACTCTGAAGTGTGCTTGATGATTCTTCAGGGTCTGCTGAATGCAGAAAGCATGATTCCTTTTTGCTTTAATGCACATCTGGGTGAGCTAAATTCCAAAAATGGCCTGGGCCTTAAAGTTGCATGTAGTTCCTGAGTAACACATCCATCTCATGTCACTTACATAGGATGTTCTTAGAATGAATCTGTCCCAAGTTTAGTTTTATTAAAGTATCTTCTGGTGTTCTTTGCTCATTTTTACTCTCTCCAGATGTTAATACATTGATTTTGACTCTTAAACTTTCCTGCTGAACAGTATACCAAATTCTATTTCCCTCGCTTACAATATGGCCATGCTTGGCCTAGTCAGTATGTTCATACAGACTGATGACATAACCTACTACCAAATTGGCATTGTCTTTAAAATGTGTGTCCCTTGTTCAGTCTCTGGTAGTGCATGTTTCAGGATATCCAGTAACTCATTGATCTTCTTTATTCCTGTGCCTTAAATCAACCCTCAGCATGTGCCACATCATCACATTTTCTGTGTCTCATCTCCTTCACATCCCAAATGCTTCACTGATCTCATTTTTAGATAAAACTTCACTGTCTCAGTGTAGGCAGCTACTACCTTCATCCAACTATGCATACTTTCCACATGGATTTCTACACTCACCCTCACTCCCCCTATAAGGTCATTGTGTCTCCCTATAGTTACCACTGCACACTTCAGTCACAAAAAAATGAAAAACTCATTGTAATGATTCAAGTACAATGATCAAAATCCTTTTGTGGGTTTTCAAAAGTCTTTACATAAATGGAAAATTCCTTAACATGCTCTATGAGGACCTGCAAATCTATTCTGGACTCCAAGCCACCCACATCTCAAACCATACTTATCCTTAGTTCCTTTGCACCTTGGCTATATCATCCAAAATATCTCCCATCTTTGCAGCTATTACTCACCACCTCTGCTTATTATTCTCCTTTCTTCATCCTCTGCAAATGCAATATTCTTCCTTTGTCCTATACAATTTAAGCATATATATCCAGAACCAGGTAAAATATGAATTTTATTTGTATTGTTGAATGTGTGCTAATTTTGTGTATTTGGTAAATAAATGGCATAATTTGAACTGAGTTTTGACACTTTTTCTTAATAGATAAAATAAATCTTCTCAATGATAAGAAGGTAGCCCTAATATCCTTTGTCTTTGACATATAAACCAAGATGAGCAAGATCAGACATATTAGAACCTCACCCAAAAACTTTTGGTGGCAAAGGGATAAAATATTGTGATACGGTAATTACTGCTGTACAGCCCTAAAATCCATCATTGAATAGACTTTTATGACCATGCCCTAACAGTTTTCTGGGGCTAAGTCTATAAATCCCCACAAGAATCATCCCAATTCTTCCAATAGATGGGTCAAGATACAACACAAATATTTCTTCCAGGATTAAGGTATTTTAAGTAAGAGGTATATCCAAACATTCACCAATAGTTTCTTTAAATAATCCTGTTCAATGAAAAACTGAATTTTTTACATTAACTTCCAAAATAATTAGACTAAAAAAGTGGGAACAGAAATTCTAATTCCTTTGCCATCTGTAAAGAAAATGTCCAATAATTTTGCTGTGGACAATGAAATTCCAGAGACAGAATGTAAAAATTTTCATAGAGATAATGACTCATCAGTGGCTTAGATTTACTAAATTTCTTAGCTACTTCAAAATTAATTCCATTCTATGTGACAAGAAAAATGTACCAAACTTGACTATGATGTTTTTATACAAAACTTTCCTTTTACACTTGATCTTGAAATAATCAGTTCAGGAAATATAAAATATGTTAATTTCTTGGCCTTCCAGCAAATTTGGAATAGTCCTTTTTATACATTAATTTAAAGCCACTTGTCTCTGTTAAAAGTCAAATTAGCTAGAAAATTTAGCAAAAGTAATAAGTAGTAAAATCTTAAGAACAAAACAAGAATTTAAACATTCTGATGACATGCCTATAAGAAAGGAAGAATTAATGAAGAATAAGAAAGGAGAAAAGTTGAAAATGATGAGAAGGAAAGAGAACTTACTTTCAATTCGTGTATTTCTGTGATGGATCCACCACAATTCCTCCGATGTAGAAATTCTTTAACATCATG
>NW_004524759.1:4903891-4933562 GCF_000260255.1 Octodon degus | reverse complement strand
ATAAGCCATTAAACAGTTTCTGTTTTCAGATTCAATAAAAATTTACCTGAAAAAATGCACAATTTGCAAACAATTTCCTAATATTGAGACTACCAGAAGGGTAATACATCTTTGGAAGCATTTTTACAGAAAGTAGACTTAAAACACTCTCTCTCTCTCTCTCTCTCTCTCTCTCTCTCTCTCTCTCTCACACACACACACACACACACACACACACACACACAAGACATTCTTCATAGGTCAGTGAGAAAAGAAACAGTAACTATTGATCTTCATCCAAATATCAACACATCATCCCCCACTCCTGGATCTAGAAATAGTTTTTATAGTTTTAAGAAATGTCAGAACCATCTTCCACTGGCTTAAAAGGCTGCCTGCACAGTCAGGTGCAGTGAGGTCAGAAGGGCTGGGGGATGCAGCTTCCCAGGAACCTGGCCCATTGCAGCTGCCTGACAGTGACTCAGGCTGGGGTGAGTGGAGTAGGGACTGGGGCTAGAACTATGCAAGAGGCCTCAGCCTGGGAGGACTCACAAAATCAAAATAAACAAAGTGCATTTCAAGTGTAAAGAAAAACATACTCTCATATCTTTGTATTGCTAGGAAAATACAGAGAAACCTGTATTTCATAAGTGGCTGCGGGCTATTTGTTTGTGAAAAGGGTGTACTAATTATCTTTATGACAAATACATTCATTCAGCTGTTCCCAAGTTGCAAGATCTCAATTATCAGTAACAGCAAATGGAAGAGTAGGCTGTCCTGACAGAGCTCCAAATGGAACTCCCTTTATCTATTTTTGATTCAAACTTAATGGGACAGTTAATGTGCCTAGAACAGAGTCTTGGTAGTAAATTAGCTGGTTGCTTCCCCTAAACATATTCCAAGGTGCTCTCCAAGTGAGAGAGGACCGATGCCCACCCCTGGGCTATGGCCCTGACACCACCAGCCCCTCTGTCCCTGCTTACACTGCTGTGCTATGACAGCTACAGGAGGAAAGGAACAATGTGCAAGCACTTTGTGGCTCATGATCTTCTAGTGCCATCTATTGCCGCTTTTGTTTCTGGTTTGCAAGGCCGGTATTTTAAAAACATAAAATAAAATAAAACACTAAGCAATTTGGAACTTTTTATCTTAAATTATTAAGTCAGTTGCATTTTTGTTTCATGAAAAGTGCCTTCCAGCAATGTTTATGTATTAAGTAAATGGACGGAAACAAAGTCTCTTTAAAATTAGAGTGTGTAGTGAAGTCAAGACAAGGTAACAGCACTTTTGGTGTTTTCTGAAATGCTCTCCTCTTCAGTCTGAGTTACCTGAAACCATTGCCACAGTCCTGAAGTCTGAAGGAATCAATTAGTATGTAATAATTTCAGGGCTAGCCAAATAGCTCAGTGGATTAAAGTGCCTACAATCAGGCTCAGGAGCCAGTTCGATCCCTGGGAGCCTGCTGAACCAGCCCTGCCCCCCCCCCCGGGGTGTGCTGAACCAGCCCTGCCCCCCGGGGTGTGCTGAACTGGCAAATGAGACTGGGCACAGTGGCGCACCTGTTATCCCAGCTCTTGGGAGGCTATAAACAAGCAGATCACTATAAGTCCGATCTAGTAGTGAGGCCCTGAACACCCTGTAGACCCCTAAAAATATTTTAAAAATTAATAATTTCACCAATATTGGCTCTACTCAAGCACTTACAAATATTAGTAAAGAAAAGAATATGGAAATTTAAATTTTTATCTTTCAATTGAAGTGGAAAATTTATTCCATATTTTAAAAATGTGGTTGCAAAGATTTTCCTTTTCCTTTTCTTATTTGTTCAGGTTCTGTTAGTCTTAATATTGGATTTATATGAGCAAAGAGAAAAAGAAATGAACAGCTATCTGCTGCTCTTCATTACTGTGGATGATAATTCTGTTGGGCAAGATGTCCCAGCCCTCCTTAGCCTGAAAGTAACCTTCCTAGTAATGATAAAAATAGTTGTACTGCAGAAACGACTGAATTAAGAATATAAATTCTAGGTTTTAAGTAAAAATTCTGCCTTAACTTTCTAGTTAAACATTAAAACAAAGCAATGCTTCCATGTGGAGTGCATGTGTTGAAAAGATATTTTGCTAAAGGTGTAATTCTTCACTCACACTTGGCAATGTTGTGACAGCATGTTCTCTTCATGTCAAAACTGGCGGTGATTCATGACTGTTGATCAGCTGCAGAAATATGAAGTCTCCATGGCTATTTTTAAAAAGATGAAAGAAATGTGAAGCATCCTTATTTTCTTAAAAATTCATTCTCTCACAGATTGATGTGTGTTTCATTCATAGAAATTATGAGCATAGTACAGTCAGAACAAATTAGATGAACACATTAGCCAAAAGTAAGCTTTAGGGGTATCTGATAGGTGTGCATTTATACACAATGTGAAAAGAAGCCGTGCTCTTAGTATCCTTCTGTTATATAATCTGAATATAAAACTGACTTAAGTCTTGTCATTGTCTTGTTACTTTCTTGTCACCAAACACAACACCCATCCACCCTCCTTTCTTAAAGGAGGACATGTCTATTTCATCCCACACTTTGTAGAAGTTTCAGTTGCTTTTTCTCAAACTTAAGGGCAAGGTAGCATGGCAGAGAGGATGACAAAGGAGAAGCAGCTCATGGCAGGACCTCAGGAAGCAGAGAGGAAGATCAAGGGGGAAAAAAAGGGGGACAGACCCTTCCAGTCCACACCCTGCATGACCCCTCCTCCTACCAGGCTTCAACTCCCAGGGCCACAGTTAGCTACGAACTCATCGTGGACTAATTTACTGTCATACCTCATAGTGCAATCACCTCCCCAAAGCTCCCTGTATGAGTGGCTTTGAGGGTACATCTAGATAAAACCCGTAAAAGCAACCGTTTTCTCTTTTAGCATCCTTCATTCTTCCTTTTCTCTTACATTTCAGGATAATTGAAATAAATGTTGTGCTCTTCCTCAGCACCTAATATTTGAAATATATTTTCCTATCCCAGCCAATGGAAACACTACTTGCAAATTTTCACCATGGGCCTTGGAGCAAGATTAAGATTAAGAATAATTGGGAAATGCTTAGAAGAAATAGGTTTCCATTGTGTTTCTCAGATAAAAGATAAAACAGGGCATACGCACAGAATTGCATTACAAATATCTGACAGCCAAGGTAATTTATCAGACTGCAACAGAAAAAAGATTCAGTTTAACATAGAATCGCTTGAGTAACAGTTCTGTTGCAATACCAGAAGAGGGCGATGAGCTCCCAGGAATTGATAAACTGGAACAAGCCAACTGAGTGTTTTTTCTAATAAATGGAAACACAGGATTTTTTTTTTTTTTTTTTTTTTGCTAATTCGTCATAGAATTCTACAAAAATTTAAACATGCAACTACATTTGCCTTAGAAGTAAAAACAGTAAAATAACATTCCAAAAATTATTAACTTTTTTTATCATTTCATTTTGAAATAAGGACATAAAAGTTATAGTTTCTGTGCACATATTCCTTTTTAGAATGTGTTTAAAACCAAAAGAAAATCTATGAATACTTTTTTAATTTATCACCCCAATAACAATTTGATTAAATAAAATTTTCAGGACATTTTCCTAGGAAATTTCTTCCTTTCTTGGTTGTTTTAAATGTATAGCCATATGCATGCAGATATATAGATATGGATTATTTAGATAAATATAGGTATAAATATATGTTTGAAATGTATTTATGTGTATAAATATACATACATACACACGTGAGGTGAGCACTAGCTAGTTAGTTGATGTGCCTTAACGTTTTTTTAAAAGATGAAAGAAATGTAGTATAATGGGCATAGAAACAAAAAGAAAATGTCAGAACACCAACAAGGGGTAGATAGAGCCCTCAAATGGAAGTAATTCAAAGAGTTTCTTTACAGACAATCTGCTAATAGGACAAGACCGTAATCCCTACGAGGCTAGGGAACAGAAGAACTGTAGCCTTTCCAACAAGCGACTTGAGGAATGTGACAGCTCCAGGACAAGTCATATGGAATGGAATGAATATCACAAATCCCCTTCCTCTCTTCCTCTGCTCTCCTTAGGATTCATATTAGCTGACTGAAAGCATTGATTTTTCTGCTTTGTTAAAATAGATATCAGATGCAAGATTTGATATTTAAATCTTTTATATAAATCTCACCTCCATTCAGGGGCACTTGTGTGAATTTCAACAGGTCACTTAGCTACTGTCTCAGTTACTTTTCTCTCCTTTCTGAGACAGAACCCCCTATGCTCAAAATTAAGGAAGGAAAGGTTTATTTAGCTCACAGTTAGTGGAAGTTTCAGTCCATACTCAGTTGGCTCCAAGGCAGGACAGCACAAGGCAGAGAGCAGATGTTCACAGCAGTGGAAAATAGCAAAACAACAAAAGCAAAAGGGAGGAGGAGTGGCAATAATGGCAACAGAGAGCAAGTCTGTCTCCCTTAAGTTGCATTCAGGCTATTTGCCTAGGCTGGGTGTAGCACTCACACCCATAATCCCAGCACTGGATCATGAATTAATCACAAACTCTAGAAGTACACTCCATAACTGCATTAGGCTTTGGGGGGACAACTAGACACGAACCTTAACAGCTGCTATGCATCTGTACAATGACATCATTGTTATCGTCACAGAATTTTAGTGAGAATTAACTATTATATGAAAAGACACTTAAATAGCGTGCAAACAGGTAACAAGTACATTTACTGCTCAGTTTTTATATTCAAATACAAATGCAAAGCACTATGACTTCATTCAATTACAGTCCAAAAACAGAAATACAATGTACAAGAGAAAGAAAATTGATGAGAAATCCACTCTTGTGGCAACTGTATACATAGTGGATGGACAGAAAAAAAAAAAATAACAAAGATGCTAAAGTGACACGAAGACTTACTTTGCTATATGGGTTATCAGCAGATATATTTTAGTACCCATGAGAATGTCCTAAAGAAATAACAATATTATCAATTTTATGTAATATATCATTTAATATTACTAAAACTAATAGAAATACCATGGAATAGACTATTTCTATCATAATATTGAAAAACAACACTTTCTCATAATGATATTTTAAAATGAAGAAGAGAATATTAAAATGAATGAGTGAAAAATCTGACTTGGTATGATGCAGTGGCACCAACCTGCAACTCTAGCTACTCAGAAGTCCTAACCTTTTACAGTTTTCTTACAGAATTCTGAATTGCATCTTAAACATAACATTCAGGGCCGTTGAGATAGCTCAGTGGTCGAAGAGCCTGCCTGGAAAATGCAAGGATCAGAGTTCCCTCACAGGTACCACAAGCCATACCCGTCCTGGAATCCCAGGCACGCTGTACCAGCCCCAAAACTGAGCGTGGTAGTGCACAACTGTAATCCCAGCACTGGGGAACCTAAGACAGGAGGATCACTATGAGTCTGAACTGTGCAGCAAGACCCAGTATTGAAAGAATAAATAAATAAATAATAAAATAGACATAACTTTCAACCTTCTGTTCTCTGAGGAATGGATGGGAATATCTGGTGTGACTACGATAGATATTTGTTGGCCGGAAGCATTCACTATGATAATCAGGGACTCTTGACTGGGAGTAAACACGTTCTGGGGGAGCCTTTCATATGCTAAGTGAGTCACACTTGGGATTAATTATTGGCACAATGTTATTTGGTCAGCCCAGATATGTATGGTTTTTCAGACTCCATAAATTCATGATTTTTAAAGTCTAGAAGATTACTTATATCAACATATCCTCATAGGTACAAAAATGAAGTTCTCTAAAATCTCTAAATTTGTTATCCCTAAACCATGTATAGAAAAAAAAAAAAAAAAAAAAGTTTTTCCAATGTGACCAATGTTTTAGCAAAATTGGTAAGTTGTGTATTTTCTACATGTTTCTTAGCAATGAGAATCAGTAGGAAAGCCTGTTATTTGAAAGCTGGTCCAGCCTTGCAGAGGAATTAAAGCCAAAATACTGTAGAGATATCTACTTACCTATGGTTACTGCAGCACTATTTACAGTAGGCAAGGTATGGAGCCAGAGGTGCCTGTCAAACAGTGACCAGATAAAGAAAAAGCAATTAGATACTAAGGTTTCTATTCGGCTACAATGAAGAAAAACATCATGTCATTGCTGGTAAATAAATGAAATTACAGTTCATCATCTCAAGAGAAATAAGGCAGACTCAGAAAAGTAAGTACCATGTTTTTCTCTCACATATGAATTCCAGACAGGAAATTTTCTCTTCTAATGTGAAAATTACAGAAAAGAACAGGAATGGCATAAGAAAAGCTCACCTTTGGTTTCTTGACTTGTGTTTGATAAAACATACACATATTTTAAATTTTGAATATTTTTTTAAAAATAATTTGCAGAGGGCCTGCCCCTTAGCTCAGTTCTTTAAGCAGCTGCTTCAACAAAGCAGTCAGGCTCAGGTTGCTGTGGTTCGATCCCCACAACTCAAGCCAGCCAAAGCTGCCCTGAAGGCATTCAGAGAAAAAAAAATCCAAAAATAATAATAATAATAATCTGCTACCTTGTCAAAGTCATGTTGTAAAACAGATTTACCCTTTTAAAAAGCCTTCTGACTTTATTTAAGCATAACTTTTTTGAAGCTCGACAAAGAAATCAAACTTTTTGTGATAAAGCAACATCACATATCAAAAATTTGGTAGCTCTGCTATTTAGTTTGACAAACATATGGGTAGCTCTCAAATGTCTGATATGAGTATTCCTTTCAAATAACTTCCTGAGATTGGCCAGCTCATATCTATGAAGCACCTTATAGCTATGCAAATGTTATGAGGTTCTCTTCCCCCTATGACCTTCATAGAGACTCTTCCCTTGTTGATGCCAGGACAAATCTCAAAGAGATACTGTTTTTGTTTGTGTGAAAGTTAAATCTAAAATGTGTAATCATTAAAGAATTAGGTTTCAGAGATATCATGCATTTGACTGTTGACCACTTCCACCTAAAGAATTTAGTGAATTTCCATCTTATTTAAAGTCCTGTCTATAGTCTGATATTCAAAAATAGCATTACAGGGCCAGAGAGATCACTCAGCAGACTAAGTATCTGCTTAGGAAAGCACAGGGAGCAGGGTTTGATCCCCAGCACCACTTGCCACACCAGCCCCACCCTTGGGCACACTGAGCCAGCCATCAAAACCGGGCATAGTAGCAAATGCCTGTAGTCTCAGCACTAGGGAGGCTGAAAACAGGAGGATCACTAGGAGTCCTAGTGAGACCTGTATGAAATACACTTAAAAAATCAATAACAGCATTGCATTTCTTTCGACCAACTTTAGAATAACTTTCCAAAGTGAGGTAAACACTTACCAAAACTGTTACCAGCTATTGTAGTGAAAACCAGTCTTTTCTGGGGTCTGATTGCCTTTGTCTTGGCTCCTCTTGCTGCTCACAGCTTTCCTCTGTAGAAGTTTCACATTCTTGATATTTCTTACCTTTTTGGGTCTCTATTTTGCCATTGCTTTATTTTCAGAGTTACATACATCTCCCTCTCACTCACATATTGTCCATCTCAGGGAGTCCAGGAGCAGCAGTATCTTCGTAAAAGAAGTTTTGCAACTTTACTCCTGTGCTACCTGGGCTCTTTCTTATTTCTGACATTTGTTTAAGGCCTTTTTCTTCTTGTTCTGGTTCAAAGGACTTATGTTTTTTTGAGTGGTGTTAATCTCATCAGCAACCACACATCCTTTGGCTCCAACATTATGTATGTTTACATACATGCATATTTTTTCTTTTTCTTTCTTTTTTATAATTTCATTTTATTTTATTTTATTTTGAAGAGTAAAAACAGAAGCAAAAACAAATAGAAAAAGGGAAGAAACAGGGTAACATACAATACTTATGTTACAGATTTTCAAAACACTCACAGCTAATTAATAATGGTTGCTATATTATCTTTTTAACATCAGATATATTCCTCAGATTAACAGATATAGTTAGGCAAGATTAGACAAATAATTGGATATTAATGCATGCTTTCAAGGAATCTTAATTGTTTTTCTTTGTCTCTTCTTTTAAAATTTGTTTTAAAGAGAGTATAATCATTGATAAGACATTAGAAATGGTACACTTTTAGAAGACTAAGATGAGAGGTATTCAACCATGGGTTTTGTATTACACATTGCAGTCCCTGATGTAATTGTACAGATAATAAATGTCAGCATACAGAGTTAGTCAAGGTGAAAATTCTAAAGATTAACTTCTATTTAAAAAAAACTGATGGAAATTATTACTACAACCATCTCAGCCATCCTGTATATATACTTGCAGGATTTTCTTTCCTTCCTTTTCCCCACATCTTCTCTTTCTCTCCTCTTCATTGTTTAATCCTTAAGACAATTCTTTCTGTTTTACTATACCTATTATGCCTTTCAGGTTTTAATTATTCTTTCAGGTTCTTTCACTATGGAGACATTATAATATTTACACATGTGGTACTGATTTATTTTACTTATGAGTATAGCCTCTACTTACAGGCGCATACCTATAAAGGCTTCAAGTTTGTTTTCTTTATAGCTTAGTAGTACTCCACTGTCTAAAAATATCACATCTTTTTCATCCATTCCACAAGTGATGCACACTTTGGTGGTTTCCAAGATTTGACTGTAACAATTGTGCTGCTATAAACATGGGTACACATATATTACTATGGTTTGATGTTTTCAATTCTTTTGAGAGAATACACAGAAGGGGAATAGCTGCACTGAATGAGATTTCCAGTCCTAGTTTTTGAGGAGTCTCCATACTGATTTTCACAGTGGTTGCACCAGTGTACATTCCCACCAGCAGTGGAGAAGGGTTCCTTTCCCCCCCACAACCTCTCTAGAATTTGTTATTAGTTGATTTCTCTATGATAGCCATTATTTCTTGGGTGAGATGTTATCTCAATCTTGTTTTAATTTGTATTTCTTGAATGGCCAATGATGTGAAACATTTTTTAATGTTTTTATCTGCCACTTGTATTTCATTCTGTGAGATGTGTGTATTCATCTCAGAGGTCCATTTTTGCATTGGGCCTTTAAATTTGGGGTTCGATTTTTTTTTTTACTTCTTTATATAATTTACATAGAAGTCCTTTGTCTGAGTGATTGTTGCTTATGATTTTTTTCCAATTTGTGAGTTGTCTTTTCACTCTGCTGGGAATTTTTTTGACATGCAGAAACATCTCAATATGACAAGATCTCAATTATTGATTCTTTGCAATATTTCCCGTGCAGATTGGCTGTTGTTCACGAACTGTCTGCCTACTAGGATGTTTTCAAGATTTCCAACTATATTTTCTTCCAGGAGATTGAGCATTTCTGTTTTAATGTTTAGATCTTTAATCCATCTTCACGTTAGTGCCTGGAAAGTGACCCAGGTCTAGTTTTAGTTTTTGGAATGTGGAGAGCCAGTTTTTCAAACAGCATTAATTAAACAGACTATCTTTCTTCCAGTGAACATGTTTGGCCCCTTTGTCAAGAAAAGATGGCTGAGTCTGTTTGTAGTTGTATTTGCATCTTCTCTCTGTCCCATTGGTGCTAAAGTTTTTGGGTTTTTTTTGTTTTTTTTTTTAGCAGTACCATGCTGATTTTATCACAGCAGCTTGGTAGTACAATATCTGATATGTCATGGCCCTAGTATGAATTGCTGAATTGTTATGATGGTCATCTATATGCCTGATGCCCTTAAAACAATAGCTTATCTTCCTAGAGACCACCTCCCTGCTTCTTCTCCAACTCAGCCCAGGATGCAATTTCCTTTCACCTTTCCCACCACCTCAGGGAAGGCCCCAGTCAGCTCCTCAGCTATATCTGAACATCCCCCTCAAGCCCTGCCCCTGGTAAAAGGCCATGAAAGCCTCAACCTCCCTTTGTTCCAACTCAGAGAATCCCTTTTCTTCCCCAAATTCTCTCTGTGTCCTCCAACATCATGACGACCCTTTTCATTTTCCTTCTGCCTGTTTCTCACTGCGACAAACCTATCAATTTCAAGTCTGGGATTGTAATACCTCCTGCCTTGCCTTTGTTGCCCAAGATTGCCTTTAGTATTCTAGTTATTTTCTGTTCCTGAATAAATTTTAACGATGTTTTCTCTAGATCTGTGAAGTTTTTTGATGGTATTTTGATAGGTATTGCATTAAAACTGTATTACAACTTTGGAAATATGACACATTTACACAATGTTGGTTCTTCCTATCCAGGAGCAAGGAATATCTTTCCATTTTCTGAAATCCTCTTTGGTCTATTTTTTTAGAGAGTGGTAATGTTCATTGTGTATATCTTTTACTTCCTTTGTTGGATTAATCCTTATGTATTTCATTTTCTTTGGATGGTGTTGTGAAGGGTATTATTTATGTAATTTACCTCTCAGTGAGTTATCCATGTAGAGGAGTGCTATTGAATTTGGGGTGTTGATCTTGTATCCTGCTATGTTACTGAATTTGTCTATTTATTCTAGGAGCTTCTGGTGGAGTTTTTTAGGTCTTCCAAGTACAGTATCATATCAATCTGCAGATGATGATAGTTTAAATTCTTCTTTACCTATTGTTATTCCTTTTATTTCTTTCTCTCTGTCTTGTCTAATGGCTTTACCTAATACCAGACCTATATTGAATTGGAGTGATGATGAGAACTTTGTCTGTATCTGGAACAAATTTAATATTGGTTATTAAGTTTCTCATGTCCTATAAAATTTGTCTTCTACAGTGGGTGCTCCCATATTTGGTGCATGCACAGCATTCCATAAATTCTGGTATGTTGTGTTTGAGTTTCATTGGATGGTAAACATTATTTAGTTTCATCTGTAATGCATTGGTTTCTGAGGAGGGGGTTATTTAATTTGTATGTGTTTATAGAGTTTTGTGATTTCTTCTGTTATTAATTTCCAGTTTCTTTGCACTGTGGTCAGGTAATGGTCATGGGATGATTTCTGTTTTCTTGCATATAATTAAGCATGATCTAGGGAGTAGTATGTAGTCTATTGTAGAAAACATTCCATGTGCCGTGGAAAGGATGTTTGTTCAGATGTTGTTGGGTGGGACAACATTTTTATGTGTCCACTAAGTACATTTAGTCAAAAGTTTGGTTCATTTCTGCTACTTCTTTGCTAATTTTTTGTTGGCTTGACTTATCTTTTTGAGATAAGAGGATATTAAGGTCCCTGTTATGATTGAGATATTGGTCATTAGAGTTTTCATGTCCTTTAAAATTTGTCTTCTGTGATTGGGTGCTCCCATATTTGATATATACACATTTATGACTTCATCTTGAATTTGTCCCCTTATCAATATATAGTGACCTTCTTTATCTCATTTGAACATTCTTGGTTTGAAGTTCAGATTGTCTGCATACGGAATAGTTATCCCTGCTTTTTTCTGAGGTTCTAGAGCATGTAGTATTGCTTTACATCCTTTGACTTTCAGAGTATGAATTTCTTTATGAACTAACTGTGTTTTTTATATAGAATATTGTTAGATTTTGTTTCTTAACACACTCTTCCAGTCTATATCTTTTAATTGGTGAATTGAGTCCATTTACATTGGTGTTCATAATTGATGTGTATTGACTTATGTTTGTCATGTTATTTTCCTGCTATTAGTTCCCTACTTTTCTCTTATATTTAATTGTTTGCTGTATTTGGTGTGTTTTTTCTGTTGTTCTTCATGTTGTGTCATTTTGATCCCTTTCTAAAATATATTTTGGTACTCTTTGTCAGGTTAGTTTGGATGTCATGAATTTTTTTAGTTGTTCTTTGCCATGGAAGTATTTTACTTTTCCATTAAACTTGAGAGTTTTGCAGGGTATATCATTCTGAGTTGAAATTTATTTTCTTGTAGGATTTTAAATAATTCACTCCGTGCTCTCTTCTTGACTTGATGGTTTGTGAAGAGAAATCTGCCATTATTCTGATGGTTTTTCCTTTAAATGTGATCTTTTTTCTTTTCTCTGGTGCATTTTTAATATGTTGTTCTTGTGCTGAATTTCTGAGATCTTGATTATTATGTGCCTGGGTGTGGTTTTAATTGAGTTTATATTATTTGGAGTTCCCTATTCCTTGTTTACCTGAATGTCAGACTGTTTCCCCATATTTGGGAAGTTTTCTGGTATCACTTTTGGCCATATTCTTTCAATGTTGTTTGTATTGCCTCCTTCTTTCTCATTGAAAGTCTTATGTTGTTCATCTTTGCATCATCTTGCAGCTGTTGAATTATTATTTCTTGGGTTCTAGTTGCTTTTAGGATATCTTTGCTTAACTTTTCACTAGCTGCAATGGTTTATTCAAGGTCTGAAAGTTTATCTTCACTTTCATTTAAATGATTTTTGTCAACTTTTAATTGAGTTTTTAATATCTTGTCTATCTCTTTGAATCTGCTTCATGAATTCTATTTCTTTCCTATATTGCTCATTCATGGTTTCCATCATTTTTCTATTCTCCTCTATTTTTATCATTGTCTCTTTTAGAAATGCTTAGTAATTCTTTCAGTGTTATCATTTCTTTTTTTTTAACCTGTGAGATTTTTTTAATGATCTGATTTCCTCTATACCCACCCTCAGTTGTTTCTTTATTTCTATTGCTATTATTTCAGAGATTTCAGGTGTGTGACTTCCAATCTCTTCTATGCTAATATCTCCTAGGTTTATTCTGGGTGGGTTTGGGGTCTGAGATTGGCTTTTGCTCCTTCTTTTTGTCATTTTCTATTTCAGAAGGAACTGTTTATTTTTATTTCTTTGTTACCTTTTTGCTAAAGTTTGAATAGGTAGCTGTATCATTGCAGTCAGAGCCTCTCTGTAAAGAGTTTGTTTTTTAGGTATTTCTCCTATGTCAGAGATTCTTGCTTTGTGTGTGTCCCAAGATTTTTCTTCTCTATTGATTCACAGTGGTATATTGGTTTTCATTTGGCACTGTCCTCTGTCCTTCAGTATAGGGCTTTTGTGACGTTATTACCCAAGCAGTTCCCAATATTATTACCCAATAAACAACATATGGTTAGGCAGATAATGTTTCCTATTTATAGTAGCATAACTAGAAATACTAATAATGACTATTGAAATTTAGAAATTTATAAACTTTTGTAACTAATGGCTTTTTACTTTAGACCACAGGAACAAATATTACAACTGTATAACAAAGCAGATCTTAAATTGGGAATTTGTATTTAAATCAGTTCTACTGAGTTTGTCTAGTCATCTCCCTTCCATGCACCTGGACACTTCTAGCAAACTAGTTCACCCCAGTTGCTTGCTACCACTTTTGGATGCTCCTGTAGGTTTCAGTTTTAGTCTGGGCTCAGCAGGACCCAGAAGTTTGTCTCAGTTCACTGGATCTACATCTTCTGAACTTGAGCTCAACTGGCCAGACCTGGCTTGAGGTTGCTCTGTTTGGCTCCTTTCAGTTGACCCACTTTCAAGTGGACTGCTGGACCCTGCCAGCAGCCTTTCCCATAGGCCCTTCCTGGTAGGCCAGGCAAGGTGCAGTGGGTCCTCTGGGCCCCACTGGCTGCTGATCCCAGAATTCCTTCCCAGTAGGCCTGCCAAGGTGGAAATATATATATATATATATATATATATATATATATATGCATGCAGTTGACACAATTTTAATTATGAATGTGACTAAAGTAGACAGAAATATTTGTTCTACATTCTGAATATTGAGTTGTCTTATAATTTTCTCCACCAAGGAAATTCATCCATAAACCCTAAATTCAGCTTTCTACAAAGTTTTTGGACAGAGGCAAAATGTATATAAGTTCTTTGCCTGACTATAACATATATTGCCTCTAGTCCAATTCTAATAGAGTCCCATCCACATTCCTATTAGCATACTGGCCAGAGCCAGAATCACCCATCAGGCTCCACTTACACCATCATAGGTCTTCTCTACCAGACATCTCCAGCCATTCCAAACTCTTCTTACAAACCAATCCCAAAGGCTACTGAGCCACACAGTTAGGTATAATCACAGCCATAACCCCTTCTCCAGCATTAATCTGTGTTCACTGACTTTCCATTGCTAGAATACAATACCTAATACCTACAACTTAAAGGACTTTTTTGTTGTTGTTTTATTCATAGAATCAGGGGATTCAGTCTGCCCATTGTAGGCTGACTCCAAGAGAGAAACAGTCTGGCATAAGCTCTTGGTGGATCAAAGCTGGTCCCTTCATGATGGCCAGGAAGCAGAGCAGGGTAACACCAGCAGAGAGGAATGGTCCAAAGACCAGACATAGTACCCAAGGCTATGCTTCCATGAACCAATCAAGTTGACAGTGAAGCCCATCACACCTAGGAAAGTTTCTATGCAACTATATTAAAATGCATACAGCTCAATTATCCGGACTATTTTTCTTTGTGTTTCAGTGTAATGAGCTAATTCAAATATAGAGCTACTTATTATATTGAAGCACAAATTACCTCAATAACATTGCATTGGAGTAAATCTTTTTTAAAATGTCTTTTTTTTTCTTTTACCAAAATGACCACTTCTAATTAAAGTTTCATTTAAATTTCTGTTTAATGCAATAAGGAAAGAAAATAATTAAAGGTAAATAATTACAAAAGAAAAAGTTAAAGCTATCATTATTTGCAAATTATATGATTTGTACACAGGAAACTCAAGAATACAAGAAAACCTAAACAAATTAAGTGTACTAGACATTTATAAATATAAGATCAATATGTAAAAATCAATTAAATACTTGTGCAGTAACAATTGACAATTGGAAAATAAACTTATGAAACAATACCATTTTCTTTTTTAAATTTTATTTTAAAGAGAAAAAACAATAAATGCAAAAAAATTCAAAACAAGAATAATAGGAAATTACCAATAGTGATTATATTGCATATTGATATCTTTGAAGTAGTTGCTCAGATTATAAGATATAGACATGCAAAATTGATCAATAATATAAATGCAAATGATTCTTTTTGATGAGCCAATAAAAATTAGTAGTTAATGTTAGCTATCATGTCTGTGTGTTTTTAACATTAAAATCATTAAATTATTAAAACTATTAAAAGTCAAGACCTTTGCTTTCTTTAATATTTTCACCAAAATTATGAAGCATTTTTTGAGAAAATGATTGATAATAAAGGTCAAAACACTAATATTTCTATGATAATTTTAGTTTGACAAAGGGAATAAGCCTAATTTGTAATTTTTCTTTATGATTTCCAGATGCAGTGTCCTGTTTCATTTTGCACTTTTGTTTTAGTATAGCCATCAGCTACCTGTCCCTGAATTTTGTGGCTTTGTTGCTTAGTACAGTGGTATAAAATGCCTACATAGTTACATTTGGAGAAAAAAAATTCTCACACATATTTAACTACAAAGAGTAATTTATATTTATTTTGATTTACACTTCAATGAAGTTAAAATAAACTCTCTTCATTGAGGTTAAAGCTCCTGGAGCTAGTGCTCTGGGCAGTGCTGAAAGAGCTGGGAAATGGCATACTTTCTTATCAAAGAGAATCAAGGTCTGGGGTACTAGCTTTCCCTCAGGCTAAATATAAGTTCAGCAAAAAAAATCTTCATAGTTAAGGTAAGAAGTCAGACTGACTTCACACAAAGGAGAGTTAATAGTTAATGGTATATAGGCATGAAAATTTTATAATAACTTATTCATGTAATGTGTTCTGGAACTTACAAAACCTTCTAAGAGGCATGTAGGGCAGATTTTTACTCTCATTTCAATAAATTTTTGGTAACAATCTCATAATTTTCTATTTTATTTTTCTTATTTTCATTTGTCAAATCTCTTCTTTTTCACTCTTATAAATAGTCCTATCCACAACAAATCAGCTCGGTAAATATTTATTGTTCCTGCAGACATAGAAAAATATGAAATCCTGAGTAATAAAAAACTAAAGTTTGGACAGAAAGATAAGGACTTAGGTAATGTGATGGAAAACTACATGACATGGTTTTTAAAAGAAGGGTCCATTGATAGAGGAGACATTATGACATACTTGGAAGGGAGATAATATCTGAGCCAAATATTTAAGGGTGACATAGAATTACTAAAAATTTAAAATGTTTTTAAGGCAAAACACAGATAGTACAAAAGTTGAAGGTATGAAAATGTGATGTGTAAGTGAAGTCCAAGCATTCTGATAGCCGCAGTGAAGCATAAGGCTGAGAATTTCCAGTTGACACTGGTGTGTCAGAAGGCTGAAGCTCTTTGAGAGCTGTATGTAAAATAGAAGAGTTTAAAACAGAGAGTACCATTATTGTGTGCACTTCAGATTGATCACATGAGGGGCTGGGGAAATAGCTCAGTAGAATAAGGGCTTGCCTGGCAAGCACAAGGCCCTGAGTTCAATCCCCAGTACCACAAAAAAAGAAAAAGAAAAGAAAAGAAGGACCACGTGGTCAACAGTTATGGGCAGTAAGTTGGAACAAAAAGTTAAATGATCATGAAAACTTATAATCAGATAATTATAAAAGTTAAACATAGATGTTTTAACATCTGAACGTGGGCAGTAACATTATAATAAAACATGAAGCAATGAATTTAAGAAATGTTTAGAAAATAAAATCAAAAGAATAATTAGATGACTGTATACAGAGATAACAGGAAACTACTATAGTTTTATGTTTTGTTTATACATTACAGTACTCCGTATAAGAGTTATGGAAATAAAAGCAAGTCATAAAGTTGGAATTTTCTTTGTACATTTTATTCTTAGTGTTGTAATATACATACTATATTCAATTTCTCATTTAGAAACTGATTTATTTAATGACCTAGTCACACAAATGAAATTTAGTCTTTAAATGAGGAATAAATATATTTTTTAAATCTTCTCTAGACTTAAATACCTAACACAATGCCAATGCTACAGAAATAGTTGTTGTGTTGTACTGCTATGGAAATAAAACACATAAGATTTTATATATCCAGTACAGATGTATAATTTTAGTTTTTGTTTTTTAATCCATGGTTGGTTGAGTACATAGTTGCAAGACCTACAAATATGGGGCCGGGGAGATGGCTCAGTGGAATAAGCGCTTCCTTGGCAAGCGCAAGGGCCTGAGTTCAATCCCCAGTTCCACAAAAAGAGAAAAAAAAAAGACCTACAAATATGAAAGTCCCTGGATCTGCCAATTTAATTTCATCACTTATGTCAATTTGGTGAATAATAAAAATGATACTGAAAAATTTATTCATCTTTATTTCTTGGGTGATTATTTTTAGAATTATCTTGTCTAATAGCTCATATGCAGTAAATGAATAAAGACTATGTAGAGTTTCATTCCTTTTGGTTTGGGGATAGATGTCCCTCCAAAATCCTCAAGCATTCATGGGTCGATTTCTAGAGTTTGTGATGAGTTTATGATCCAATGCTGGGCTTATGGGTGTGAGTGCTACACTTACCCTGGGTCAGATAGCGTGGATGCACCATAAAGAGGGAAGAGAGGCTTTCTCTATGGTCCTGCTCTTTTATTACTGCTCTTGCTGCTTTGCTGTCTTCTACCACCATGAACTGTTGCATGAACTGATACATGGCAAACCTGACAATATTGTCAGGAAAAAAGATAAATCCATTGTTGTAGTTAGGGAATTTAACATCTCTATTAGATATGAACAGATTCAGCAAGTAGAAAAATGAGTAAGGGCATAGCAGAGTTCATAGCACTATCAGTTGATAAAACTGATATCGGTGAAATGCTTCATTAAGTAACAGCAAATCACACCTTCTTCTCAAGCTCGACTGAAATACTTTCAAAGGCAGATCAAACTGTAGGCCATAAAACACACCTTAACACATTTAGACAATGTGTGTTTTCCATTAGATAATGTGTGCTTTCAGCAGAACACTGTAGGATTTTACTTGAGATTACATAAAGAAGAGAAAATTAGGTCCAAACTAAGAAGCAAGTACAATAAAATTAGTTCCAAAATGAATAGAATTTAAAATAAGAAATCCACTTTTAAAACTCTGAAAAAGATTTCGTTGTGAAAGATTAATAAAGCTAATAAGCCTGTAGTCAGGATAACTAAGAAGGAAGAGATAAAAAAAACATAAATTACAACTAAAATGGGGTAAGGGAATATCTAGTATAAATTATTGACACTAAAAGGATAGTTAAGAAATATTATAAATAATAATATGCCTCAAAACTTGATAAATTATATGAAATGAAACAATTCATTAAAAATACAATCTCCCCATACTTTACAATGAATAAATATACAATCTGAATTTGCCTATGTCTATGAAATTTATTCATCCAATAATTAATAACCGGCCCAACTGAAAAACATAGTCCTTCTATGGGATCACAGATGCACTTCACAAATATTGAAGAAAGAAATTATACCAATATCTTTCAAAAGATAAAGTTGAAGGAGCTCTTACTAACTTATGCTATAAGGTGGCCATTGCCCAATAACAAAAGCAGGCAAACATATTAAAAGAAATGAAAAATATAGACAAATATCTCTCATGACCATATGTACAGAAATTCTTTTTTTTCTGGCTTATATTTTCTTTTTTTTTTTTTTTTTTTCAAATCAAATTGGTAGGACAGTTTGAATAATTAACACATTGCATACATTCTTCCTAGTGGTTAATTGCTGTACAAGATGTGGACTTGATATCCAGAAAGTCTTAATAAAACATTCCAAATAAGACTCACCAGGGGCCAGGGAGATGGCTCAGTGGAGTAAAGCGCTTCCCTGGCAACCGCAAGGACCTGAGTTCAATCCCCGGTTCCGAAAAAAAAAAAAAAAAAAGACTCACCAATGTAGCAAATAGTTTATACTTCACATCCAAGTGAGATTCTTCTCAGGTCAAACTAATTCAACATTTAAACTTCAATTAATTAAACAGATCAAATAAACAAAACAAAGGGAAAATATATGATCCCATGAATAGACGCAGAAAAGAGCATTTGACAAAATACAGTAACCCTTCCAATTAAGATTTCTTAGCAAGCTAGGAAGAGAGGGAAACTGCCTCCACAAGATAAAGAACAATTGCAAATTGTCCTGCAATTAGCATCATAATTAAATACTAAAATATTCAAAACTTTTCTGCTAAGCTCAGGATCAAGAAAAGAGTGTTTCTTCTCAGTGCTGTTTCTCAACATTGCCCTGATTATTACATAAGGTAATGAGGATAAAAGGAAATAAGAATTATACAGATTAGGAAGAAAGAAATAACACTGTCTTTCTTTACACATGCTATAATAATCTATATAGAAAATATGAAAGATCCAACAAAACAAATGAATGAATGAAATATTCCTGGATCTAACACCAAATTATAGCAAGATTGCACAATATAAGGTTAATATTTAAAATCAATCTCTTTTTCTGATATATCAGCAATGAATAAATAAAATATGAAATTAGAAACACATTACACCACTTACATTTTTTCCCATAATTTTATTGATAAACAAATAGCAATGAGACAGTTGCAAATCAAACTGGTAGGACAGTTTCAATAATTAAAACACTGCATACATTCTTCCTAGAAAGTGGAATAAGGCTTTTTTTTTGGTCCATATACCTTCAGGGCAGGTTTGGCTGGCTGGAATGTTGTGGGAATCGAAATACAGCAACCTGAGGCTGACAGCTTTGTGGAAGCAGCCACTTAAAGAACTGAGCTAGGGCCAGCTCCCCCCACCACCACCACCACTTACATTTCAACCAAAATAATAATTAAGAAGATCTGAACTGGAATGAGGAAGCAATGCTCAAGGTCAGAATCAGCACCACACTGGCTTAGTTCAGCTAGGTGTTACAAGTCCACCAGAATAAATGATTCTGAAGCAACTGGACCTAAAACACATCTAGACACTGAGAATGCTCTCTTCACAAAAGTTAACTCAAAATAGATCACACACTTAATATACAAAACTATAAAACTCCTGGAAAAATAAAATGGGACAAATCTTACACAAAATCAGATCTTGTGATGACTTTTTAGCTAAAATACCAAAAAGTAATCAATTGCAAGCCTGGACTTAGCTGAAGTTAATGACTTCTGCACTAGAACAGATAAGAGAATAAGACAAGCCTCAGATTGGGGGAAATTTTACTTAAGACAGAACTGACTGAGGACTATTTCCTAAATTATATCAGGAACTATTCAAACTATGCACTAAGAAAAGAAACAGCTCTATTAAAAATGGACAAAATTTTGAACACAGTTCTCACCAAAGTAGAACACAGTTGACAGCTAACTGGAGGAAAAGATGATCAACATCATATATCATTAGAGAACTGCAAAAGCCAGCAGTAGTGAGATTGCTATTCACCTATTAAAATGGTCAGTACTGGGGAGATAGCTCAGTGGTCTAAGCATGGCAAACTCAAGGACCAGAGTTCAGTCCCCCAATATTGCATACTCTGTCATCCCAGAATCCCGGGCAGATGCTAGCCCAGAAACCAGGCATGATGGAGCACGCCTGTAATCCCAGTGCTAGGGAGGCTGAAAACAGGATGATCGCTATGAGTCTGAGCTGTGTAACAAGACCCTGTACCAAATAAATAAATAAGCAAAGTGGCCAAAGTGCAATGCACTGGCCATGACACATGGGTGTGTGAGGTGGTGTGACATAAGTGCTCATCCAACACAGCAATTACACTTCTCAGGATACACAAATGAGAAAATGCAATGCATATTTATAGATAAAAGGTGTCAATCTGTGAAAGCTATATACTGTATGATTTATTTTAGATACATTTGACATGGTGAGTCTGTGAAAACACAGAAGTAATAAGTGATTTCTAGAGTACAGAAAGGAAGAAGAGTGCATAACAAGAGGATTGTCAAAGCTGTATCTATTCGGCATGATACCATAATGGTGGCTGTATGCCAATATGTATTTTCTTAACCCACAAAGTATACATTAAGAATTATCCTTGATAGAAACTATGGACCTTGGAAGACAATGATGTGTCAATGTGGATAAATACATGCTAACAAATATACTACCATGGTCCAATACGTCAGGAGCAAGATGGCATGTGTATAGGGACAAGGATTACATGAGAAAAGAATAAAGATTTTTCAGAGCACAACTTTAATTAAAAATAAAAGGTTTCTAAAATATGCAGGGGTTTTTGTACCACATCATCATTTCAACCATTTGTTATGCTAAATTTTCAATCACAAAGTGACATATCAGCCTTAATCAAACATGGAACACTAAAGCAAATTTCTAATTAGAGGAACAAAAGCTACTTCTGTGTTTGTGGAGATCAATGTTTCAGACTTGAAACTTTAGTTGGGTCATATTATGAGTTATATGAAGACAGATTTTCTTCAGGAATTTCTGTCCTGAAGGAGTCCCCAGATGCTACTTTGCAAAGTGCTACATAATTTTCTTTTCGTTTGTGTATTTGGTACAGGGTCTCACTACACAGCTTGGACTCCTAGTGATCCTCCTGTTTTCAGCCTCCCCAGTTCTGGGATTACAAGTGTGTGCCACCATGCCCAGACTCTGTCACCGGCTTAGCATACCCTGGGGGTGGGGTCAGCATGGCTTGCAGGACCTGGGATTCAACCATGGTCTCTGTGCTTGCTAAAGCAGGCTCTTAATCTGCTGAGCTATCTTGCTGATCCTTTTATGTAATACTTTTAATCATTAACATTCACTTTAAAAAATACATACTGATTCTAGTAATGTCCATCATTTTCCAGCAACATCTTATCTTCTACCACTTTCCTTCTTGCTAACTATATGCAACTAAATTATCCTTATAGAATGTAGGATATTTCCTACTTACATCAAGTACTTAACAGGCGGCTGTAGAAAGAAATTGCATTGCTTAGTTAATTGATTATTTCCTTTGGGTCTTATTTCTTTTTTTTACTTTAGAAATATAGAGTGAGTCTAACATTCTATTATACAATAATCTCATTAAATCCTAATAAATATTATCAACTTTCAATTATTTTATTTGAATGGTAAAATAATTTTCAAATCTTAATCAGTTATTTAATATTCTTAAGTATCACTGATAAAGATGTGGCTTCAGAAATTTCTGAGAAAATTTTCAGATAGATAAGCTTATCCTTTTTTAAGTATGTTACCTTGCAGTTTCATTTTATGTTTAGTTAAAAGATATTAGTCATGTAAATTTATGGGGTATACAGTGATGTTTTGATACATGTAGACATAGTGGAATGATCGAAACACTAGCATACCTCTCACCTCAAGTATATATTATTTCTTTGATGAGACAATGTTAAAAATCTTCTGATTTCTCTACATTGACTTACCATACATTAATAATTAGCTGTAGTCACAGCATGGAGGCTCCCCAAAATAGAACCGGCATAGAATCCAGCAATATCATTAGTAGATATAAACACAAAAGAAACTAAATCTGTGTGTAGAGGAGAGTATGCATTTCACGGTCATAGCAGCACTGCTCAGTGTACCTAAAACAGACGACCAACCTAGGTGTCTGCCAGTACATGCATGGATTAAAACTCTGCAATAGATAGAAACACAATGGAAGATGATTCAATCATTTTTTAAAAGACTAGCAAGTTATACCATCTGTGATCACTGAATGAACCTCTATGGTAACTGAATTATACCAGGCACAAGAGGACTATAAAACAGTTCAGTTAAGAAGTAAAGGGTAAAAAGGTGATCAGAATTTGTGAGGCAGAAGAGGAAAAGGCATGAAAGGAAACAATGGTAAAAAAAAAATGTATGATGATAAGAGGAGTAATTTATGTTGTTTCCTGAGTCAGAGGTGGGCAAGCATGCATCTGCCCAGGAGCTGCTCCCCACCATGGAGCCCGCACTCTAACACGACCTCATACTCTCTCTCAGGACCTGCTTTTCCTCCTCATGTAGGCTACCATCACAGGAAAATTTGGAACTCCAAAGAGTAAACATTAAGATTTCTTAGGGTGAACAAAGCAAATAATCACATGGACTTGTGTCCTTAAATATGTGTTGGGAAAAAGAGTGAACTATATAAACCTGCTTAAGGAGCAAAGTCAAATATTTTAAATTCATGTTTGAGGATGGGGTTGGGAATTGGGATGGGAAGTGGAATCCAGTGCATTGGCTGGGCACCACTTGCAATGCTAAACATATTATGGCCACTAGATAGCAGTGTTGGACTTCTGTGCAAGATAAGCAGCTATTTTACCAATGGGACACATGAAGTTATCCTCTGTGAATAATGTGAGCTTCACCTCTGGTCTTCCTTACTTTTCTTTATAGTTTTGCATAGTTGTTTTTTTATCCTCAGAACAGCTAGTGATCCAAACATCTGGCCCCCATTATGTCCCTGTGATATTATTATATATGTTTTATTGGGGCAGCTTTACTCCTGTGCTTTCTCTGACTTAGAACATCTTCACTTTGATATTCAGTTGTGTTCTCTCCAGAAGTAATGCTGCAAGACACTCCTGTGAGCCCTGTGGTTTCCATTATAGTGTGTATACACAAAGAATATATATATATATATATATATATATATGTAATTTTTCTGGTGTTAGTGTTCATAATACCTACCCTCAAAGGTTCTAAATGGACCAACATAAGTATTTCAATTAAAATCTTTGGTGATTTCTGAAGCCCATATATTTATGGGCTCTCCTCAAGGACTCAGGTGACAGTGTACCATTTACTGTCCTATAACCACTTAGCACCTTCTGTGTTGACCCACAGATTGCTCTTATTGTTCATTTCTTCCATTTGGAATTTATGTCCTCTAAGTTTATAGTTTTTTACTATAGAAATGAAGTTCTTATGTGCATATGGTTTTAACAATGAAAGTTAAGATGAAATTGTGTAATGCTATTCTTAAAGTGAGTCTTCAAATTAGAATCATGTTCAGAGATAATTAATAATATCTATTTGAACCTCAATTAACCATTTCTCATAAGCTAGTACATGTGTTTTCCACAGAACTGTGAGTGTGAGCTAATTCTAAGTTCTGTTTTATGATGTACATGCTGCAACTATTTCCAGTTCACAGTTGAAGCTGAGGTCAAACTTACATTATTGACCATTCAGTGGGTTAAAATATGAAGACTAGGCTGTAGTCTATTGAGAGCATGATCCAGATACATACATAGTGAATCTTATTTTTCCGGTGTTAGAGCTCATAATACCTACCCTCAAAGGTTCTAAATGGACCAGCATAAGTATTTCAATTAAAGTCTGGTGATTTCTACAATGCTAGCTGGCTGTAATCGGGTGTGTTATTCCTTCACATAAAGACTGGTTGTTACATTCTAAAGCTTCCTAGATCTATTCATTCATGTATCATACATGGAACACACTGTTAGGACTTGAGAGTCAAAAAATTGTCAAGATTTGGCACCTTGAGACATTTTTATGATATATTGTAATTGTCTGTAAAGATTGTCCTTTATATGATAATCTTAACTGGAGACAAAAGGGAATTACATACATCAAATAATTTATACATGAAGTGTCCTGATTCAGAAAACAGAAGTTGATGTTATCCAGCTGCATTTTAAATCCAACAGTCTTTTCTATTTTTCAAGACAGAAAACTTAGAATTTAAATTCCAGCATATTTTCCCCATGTATAGACAATGCTTATTTGCTCTAAGAACATTGATTTTCTTAATTCCATGAAAATGGTCTCAATTTGTCACAAAACAGGCAATAGAAAAGCTCAGGATGATACCCTGAGGACTTCCTCTGCAGCAAAGCACTCTCAATGCCACAGGAGGGACCCGAGCTCACCCTGGAGAATCCACTTGGTGGCCATGAAGCACGTTGGAACTAATCACAGGAAGCCTACAGGGACTGCATGAAAATGAGACAAAGCAAACTTAACAGATGTTGATTTGGAAGGAATTTGGTCATTTCATAATCATAAAGGGGTCTGTTGATCCAGAAAATATAAGAAGGCTGAACATATGTACTTATCACAGAGCTTCAAAAGCATACTGCATAGAATGATAACACAGGAAAATTTGAAAGGATCCACAAGTAACATTTGGATATTTTGCTGCCTCTTCCTCAAAAATTGGTATAACATAGGAAATCAGTAAGGTATAAAATATCAAATAAGCCTACCAATTAAACTTGGCTCAAGTGTTCAAGTAAGCCCTTAAATAGCACAGTGTGGGGAGACAAGGGGACACTGGCACAGCAGGGCCCCTCTGTAGGTGGCCAGGACACAGTGAAGGACAGGCCTTCTGTAACGGCTGTATAGTAGAAGGCCACAGTGGTCCCAGGACTGTTCTGCAGAGGACTCTGCCCTACTTCCTGCCCTCCTCATGTTTGTTAGGACTGAGCTCAGCAGCTACTATAGAGAGGACCCTGGCATGTACCATGGAGGTTACAATAACCCCTTCAGTAACTGCCCCATGGGAAATGCTACTGTCCCTACACACGAGTGGCCTTTGTACCAGCCTACAGTCATGGCCACCAGCCCTTCCACTGCCCCAGCCAGGCTGTTTGGGACTCAGCTGCAGACATGCTGCACGCACCTTGCTCCAAGGCCTGTCACTACACCTCTTCTGGGCATGTGTCTCTAGCAATGGAAACACCCTTGGACAGGCCATCCCAATCTGGACACTAGAACCACAGTTGCAGCATGAGTCCAGACCTCGAGACAACATTGCAGCCACCACTACTATGGGCTGACTAGTGCTGTGGGCCCTGGTGCCTCTGCCTCTCTAGGCCTAGGACTTGAATCCTGGCTCTGTCACCACACAATCTGTGTCCATGTAGTTAGAATGCTGTAGCTACCACCATGAGCTTTCCAGCCCCAGACTCTGGAAATTCTGCCACTTCACAGAGCCTCGCCTCCAAAGCCAAGTCCTATGGAGCTTGCACATAGACACCGGGGCAACCACCACCAAGAAGCTGTCCCAAAACTATAATAGGCACCCAAATGTATTTACTCAGCCCCAGTAACTGCCATGAGGAAAAAAGATTGGGAGTCCTGCAAAGTCAGGAAAGCCAAGAATTCCCCAACCACTGCTGCAGACATACACAGGGCCCCACAGTCCTCTCCAGTGCTGACCCTAACTACTGGAGCTGCCCAGATACCATGCTACTGACTCCCAAATGAAACCATTGCACACTGCTAAGCAAAGCCTCACCCCTTCTCACGACTAACAGTGACCCCACTGACACTCTACTATCAAGTCTGCAGTGAACACACAGTCAGATAAGAGATGTGAGCCTGCACAAGACACAAAGCAATCAAGAGTGGGACACCACCAAGCAACATAAGATGTTCACTTTTACATTGAAGAAATGGAGATCTATGCATTGTCAAAGAATTAAAAGTAATTGTCCTCAGGAAGTGTATTGTGTGTGGAGACCACAAATAGACAATAAAACTCAGTAAATAATACATCAAGAGGAAGTTCATTGGGAAGAAAAAAGTAGTAAAAAAAAATCAAAAGCTAAAGAAGAAAACATGCTAATGGAGGACAGTTTATCTGAAAATGTTCTACCAGTGGAGAGAAGATGGAAAAATAAAAATGCAGACTCTAGAAATTAACGGGAACTCTCCCCCAATGGGTCTACTAAGAAGGAGCCATGAAACCAGCAGCCAGTGGGGCCCAAGAAGACCCACTCTTCCTCAGAAGGCCTACCAGGAAGGAGCTACAGGACTGGAAGCCACCAGGCACAGCAGTCCACTCCACCTCAGTGGGTCTACTGCAAAAAAACCACAGGACAGGCAGAAAGCACGGACCAAGCAAGCCCATTTGAACTGGGCTCAGATGAAAAGAGCTGAACACAGCAACCAGACTAAGCCAGGTCCTGCCAGTACAGTTCAAGTTCAGTAGATCTAGATGCAGTGAGATAAGGTATACTTCTGGATTCAGCCCAGCCCAGACTGAGGCCCATAACAAGAGGAGTATCCTTCCAGCACAGAGCTTTGCAGCAGGTAACTGGGTGAACTAGTATTCCTTGAGGCCACCAGATGTACGAAGGGAAGATGACCAGACAGAAGTCAGGGGAACTAATTTAAATACAGATTCACAATTTAAGATCTGCTTTGTTATACAGTTATAATGTTTGCTCCTGTGGTCTAAAGTACAAACCCATTAGTTACAAAGATTGTCAAAGTCTGAATTTCAATAACTGCTATTACTATTTTAAATGAACTATGGTAAATAAGAAATGATATCTGCCTTAACCACGTGTTTTCACCTGGGTATTAATATCTGGAGGAACTTGGATAATAACCTTACCAAAACCTACACCGAAGAACAGAGGACAATGACAAATGGAAACCAGTATCTCAATCTCAATCAATAGAGAAGGAAAAATCTTGGAACACACACAAAACAAGAATCTCTGACACAGGAGAGATAACTAAAAGAACCACACTCTTTACATAGAGGCTTTGACTACAGTGATACAGCTACTTACTATCAAATTTTCATAAAAAGGTATCAAAGAAATAGAAATAAAGCATTCTTTTTGAAAGAGAAAATGACAGAAAGAAGGAGCAAAATGCATTCTCATGCCTGGCCACTAGAACAAACCCAGGAGACATAAACATAGAAGAAATTAGAAGTCACACACCTGAAACCTCTGAAATAATATCAACTGAAGTAAAAAAAGTGACTGCAGAAAAGTATAGAACAAATAGGATCAGAAATAATCTCACAGGGAAAAAAACTGATAAGTATAATGAAAGAATTACTAAGCATTTCTAAAGAAGACACTGATAGAAAAATAGAGAAGAGAAACATGATGGAAACCTTGAGTGTGCAATTTAAGAAAGGAATAGACTGTTTTAAGCAGATTCAAATAGAGATGCAGGAAATCAAAAACTCTATTAAAAGTGGCAAGACCATTTGAATGAAAGTGAGGATAAGCGTTTCAGACTTTGAAGACACCATGACAGCTAGTGAAAAGGTAAGCAAAGATCTCTTTAGAACAACTAAGATCCAGGGATTAATAATTAAATAGCTGCAAGATGATGCACAGATGAATAACAAGAATACTAGGCATCAATGAGAAAGAAGAATGCCACACAAATGACATAAAAAGAAGATGGGCATAAGTAATAGCAGAAAACTCTCCAAATATGGGGAAACAATCAGACATGCAGGTAACCAAGGCATATAGAACTCCAAATATCTACCCAACTAAAACCACACCCAGACTTTCTTTTTTTTTTTTTTTTTTTTTTGTGGCAGAACTGGGGGGGATTGAACTCAGACCCTTGTGCTTGCCAGGGAAGTGCTTATTCTACTGAGCCATCTCCCTGGCCCGGAGTTTTTTCTTTCTTTTTTTTTTCCACACCCAGACATATAATAATTAAAATCCCAGAAATTCAGCACAAGAATAGCATACTAAAATCCAATAGAGAAAAGAAACAGATCACATTTAAAGGAAAATTTACCAGAATAAAGGCAGGAAATCATCAAGTCAAGAAGATCATGGAACAAAGTCATTCAAGTCCTACAAGAAAACAAATTCCAACCCAGACTGATGTACCCTGCAAAACTCTCAAGTTTAATGGAGAAGTGAAATACATCCATGACAAAGAACAACTAAAGAAATTCATGACAACCAAACAAACCCTGCACAGAGCCTTCAAATATATTTTACAAAGGGATAAAAATGACCACAATACCAAGAACAACACAGAAAGGACCCACCAGACATAGCAAACAATTAAATATAGGAGAAAAGTATGGAATCAACAGCAAGAAAATAACATGACAAAAAAAAAGCAATACATATCAAATATAGCCATCAATGTAAATAGACTCAATTCACCAATTAAAAGAAATAGACTGGCAGAGTGGATTAAGAAACAAAACCCAACAATGTTCTATATACAAGAAACACATTTAATGCATAAAGAAATTCATAGGTTAAGGTGTGGGACCTTTCGCACACACTGGATCCTACTCAACACAGCCCACAGAACCAGCATGTGTGTGGGACCTTCTGTACTCCCAGATTCTATGCCATTGACACCTAGGCCCTGCATGTGAGGGGGACCTTCTGCACCTGCCAGATTCTCCTTTATCAGACAGCACTGGAGTGGAACCCTGCAGCAAAATCCCTGCAGAGAGGCAAGGGGCAAGACCCACCCAAATAACCCAGGAGCAGAATACCTTGCCAGATGGAAAAAGTGGGCCCACTTCCACCAGATGCAGTAGGAAGAAGGGGAGAATAGCAGCCAGACCCAAGCCAGGCAATCTGGAAGAGTAGGAATGTGCTAGATTCAGACCCAAGTCAAAGCCACGGAAGAAATGGACAAATTCCTAGAAAGGTACAAATTACCAAAGCTGAATAAAGAAGACATTAGAACTCTCAATGACCCAATAACAACCATTGAAATTCAAAACATAATAAACAACCTACTGACAAAGAAAAGGTCGGGTCCTGAATGATTCACAGCTGAGTTCTAAAGAAATTAACAGAATACATAATCCCAATACTACCCAAACTCTTCAATGAAATTGAAAAGGAAACAATCCTCCCAAAAATCATTCCTGGAGGCAAGTATCATACTGATACCAAAACCAGAGAGAGGTGCAACTAAAAAAGAGAATTACAGGCCAATCACCTTCATCAACACAAATGAAAAAATCCTCCATAAAATCCTAACAAACGGCCTGGGGAGATAGCTCAGTAGAATAAGTGCTTGCCTGGCAAGCGCAGGGTCCTGAGTTCAATCACCAGTACCACAATAAAT
>NW_004524759.1:4891063-4902216 GCF_000260255.1 Octodon degus | reverse complement strand
AGGTTTCTAATGATGTTCTTTAATTACTTTCACATAATCCTATTAGTTATTGGATGTGTCCCCTCAAATCTGTTTCCCTTGTTTCGTGGTTAGCAAGTGACTTAACAGAGGACTCATACCACGTCTATGACCAAAACAAAACAGAGATCTGCTGGTCTCTCACATGGCCTTCATGCTGCTGCTGAGGCCTTCTATTCTCAGGCAGTCAGTTATTGATTTTCCTTAGCCCTCTCTTCTTGCTTTTGTGCAACATTTAAATTGGCTAGATGAGAAATTGTAGAATTTTTGTTTTTTTTTTTTTCTTTTTTTTTCCCCTGAGAGTGCACTCAGCCTGTTCTTTTAAGTTCTCAGGATATATACAAGGATTTGAAGCCCATTTTCTTCAAGGCATCCATTCCTGAGTCTTTATTTCCAGTGGCTTAATTTGTTTTTTTTTTTTTCCTTCAACTTTTATCCCTTTCCACAGCAGTAACAGCTAATGCACTTTCTTTCCATTACCTGTGGCAAGTATCCTGCCTGGAGGTGCCTCACCATTGATCAGTTCCCAATTAGATTGGATCAGGGAAAGTCTTTTTAGCTGGTCCTCCAAGGGGCTTCTAGGCAAGTCAAAAGGAACATCACAATCTCTGAAAGTAGTTTGTTTTCCCCTCCTCAATATTAAAACTTGTCATGGTTTATATCTAGATGTCTCCCACAGCCTCATGCAGTCATGGGACAGGCTTCTAGAGTTTCTTATTGATTCAATGCCCCAATGCTGGAGCTTTGGGAATGAATACTGCAGCCACCCTGAGGTGGGAAGCCGGAATAAAATATAATGTAGTGCAAGAGGCTTGTCCTCTGCTGTTGCTTACATTTTGCTCTTCTGTTTTGCTATTTTCTGCCAGCATGAACTGTTGTCCACTGCCATGTGCCACTCTGTCTTGGAGCCAGCCAAGTATTTACAGAACCTTTACAAACTGTGAGCTAAATAAATTTTCCATTTCTTAATTCTGGATGTCAGGTATCTTGTCTCAGCAGTGAAAGAAAAGTAACCTAGACAAAAACTTACACTAAAAATGTAAACTATTGTCCTCAAGACTATATTAGAACTGAGTAGTTGGGGTTCAGCGCAGGGTGAATTAACACGTTGCAGACTCTCCTACTTATATTTTTGTGCTTTTTTGTCTTGATTATGCATTCATTGAACTGGTGTAAACTTCTGTTAGTTTCCAAAGTTGTGACAAAATTCATTCTAATATACCTTGCCATTTGCTTCACTCATTTTGCAGAAAAACAAGATTTTGGAATTCTGTTCTCTACCAGTTTTGGCTGACAAAATTTTATAGCAATTTTAATTGCTTTATTTTTCAGTGATTTGTTTTCTAAAGGTTTATCTTAGAGGATATTGGCTTTTCAAAATGTACAAACATATCTATTTGATAATAGTTTAGATCACAGAATGTCCACAGTTAAAATGCTTTCAAACACCAGGTGACACATCAACAAGAGAAGCAGATCAGAAGCAGACAAAGAGGTCAACTTGATGTTATGTCCAAGTAGAGAATTTCAACTACCATGAAAAGTCCCACCCAGTGTAAAATAAGGGCCAATAAATAAATAGGCTGAATTATGTCTGTGAATCAGCAATTTTAACAGAGATGTTTGCAAGTCTCTGATAAAAGTTTTCAATGACTCTCTTACAGTTCAGATATTACTTGTAATCTTATTAATATCACCCACAATAACTTTTACTCATTCTAGATGTGGAGGCTATGGGACCCCAATACTCTTTAGCACAGTTTACAAGTGATGGTGATTTTAATAATTCCATCTCATGTACAGGTTGATGTAACCATTGCACACTTATTCAGACCTTGTAGTCTATTGATTATGATAAATAGACTTGAGATCCTAGATTACTAGGTCCCCTTTAGTCCCACCTCTCTTTCACATTACACACCATTGCACTGAATTTTTTAAACTAATGAATAAAGAGTGAGATCTTTACCACTCCAATTGCACAGATTACATTAGGATGTGTTCTTTTTACAACAGTCTCTCATTGGGTTATTCAAATTTTTTGTGCTTTATAAAAATGGATGAATTTTTGTTTTTCCATTCTATAAAAACTGCATTGGAATTTTCATAAGATTGCTTTATTATTATGAACAACATTAATTTTTCCAGGCCATAAACATTAGTTACCTTTTCTTTATTTGTACCTTCTTCAGTTTCTTTCATAGAGTTCTATAGTTTTCAGTTAGGATGTTTTAAAACTATTTGGACAAATTACATCTAACTCCTAAGGAAAGTTTTGTCAGTTTATAAATGAGGTTACTTTCTTAATTTTATTTTTGTGTACTTTTTAATCAGCATATATATATATATATCATGTTATCAACAAAGAGGAGTAATGCTACCTTTTCTTTCCTATTAGAATCACCTCTATTTCTTATTCTTGTGTAGTTTCTTGTTCTGGTTAGGTTTTTCTACCCTGTGTTGAGAAGAGATCAAAGGAACTACCTTGCCTTGAACCTGATTTTAAAAATAAAAACTTTGAACATTTTGCTACTCACAGTGATATTAGAGATGGGCTTTTCTTTAGTGCTCTTTATGGTGTTTACATTCCTCCACACCTATTCTCATGGGAGATGAGAAAAAACATGGTCAATTTTCTCTCTTTTTTTTATGAGCAGAATATATTTATTGAGAGAAAGAAAGCTCCTGTCTGAGAGAGGGACAGGAGGGGGGCCCCGAGCGAGTAGTTCCCCCTTCTCTCTTTTTATGTATCTATTAAAATAACATAATTTTTAATCTCTAAAAGTATGAATGATTAAAATAAATTATTATAAAAAATATGTGCCAATGAATCAGATAACCAACAAATTCTAAGACACATGTAATTTACCAAAACTGAGTTATGAGTTAGAAAATATGAACAGATCAGGGCCAGGAAGACAGCTCAGCAACATAATCACCTCCCTGGCAGGTGCAAGATCCTGAGTTCAATTCCTGGTACCTCAAAAAAAGAAAAAAAATATGAACACATCAAGTAAGTAATGATATTGAATCCCAACTAATAAACCCAAGGACAAATGACTTCACTGCTGATTTCTATCAAACATTCAAAGAACTATTATTAATTCTTACCAAACTTGCTCAAAAAAGAAATCAAAGTAGAAAGAGTACATCCAAACTCACTTAATGAGCTAGCATTTTTTAAACCTAAATAGACAAAGATGCTACAGGAGAAGAAAATCAGAGGTCAAAGTTCTAATGAGGATAGAGGAAATGCCTCAAGAAATACTAATAATCCAAATTCAAAAACACACTAAAAATGATTCACCATAACAATGTGGTATTGATCCTTGGGGTCCAAGAATGGTACACACAAACAATGAGTGTAATACACAACATAACAAATGATATATTCTTTCGATTTGATAAACACATTTTTTGATAAATAAAGAAAAAGTTTAGTACTTAGATGTCTAGTTTGGAGAAAAGCAAAAAGACTCAAATCTGTAGACAAATAGTTGGTCCTTATCTGGCCTTATTGGTGACCCCAGTACAGAGAGAGCTTGCACTCAACAGTGTAAGGCCTTGTGTTAGATACAGATCAAAGTAGACTTTTAAGAATACTTAGTGGAAAAATATGACATTAATATGGAGGACTGTATATTTTTCCTGTTGAAGTTCTGGCAACACTGTGATATGTGGTACACCACTTATGGTGACAGACTGTTGGAAGAAATCGAGTCCTATTGGGAAATGATAGACAATTACACTAAAATTATTATAGAAATACTTGTTTAAAAACACAAATGAAAAGCTAAGGGGACTCTTGATTTTTTTAAACTTTATTATATAAGAAATAGGCAAAACAAACAAAAAAGAGCCAAACTGAGTAATTGCTAAGAAAACAGTTTCCAAAATGTAAAAGACCTGGGGAATTTGAGTCACAATTATCTTATGTAACTCTTGATCTATTCTGGGAGGCATGGGGACATGGTAAAACAATTTCTGAATATGGATTTCAATTAATGAGGCTACAATTAGATGGAGGTTTAATCAACAGCCACTTAAGTATTTCCCTAAATTGTTAATTAGCTATATATCACTTGGCGACCAGAGGACATCTCTTATTCATCAATCTAAAGAGCATAAAATAAATCACTTGAAACTAATACTTAATATTCTTGAGATAATTCTCCACCTATTAAAAACAACATAATAACGATAATGGAAGAGTGATGTCAGATGTAAATACTTGATATTTCTTTATATCATAAATTGGTGGAAACATTAAAGATAGTCTTAACAATGATAAGCATTATGAATCAGGTAGATTTCTTAAATTATAGTATTGCAGGCAGCCGAGTTAGATAGAAATATTATAGGCCATCAAGGGCAGGCCCTCGAAGGAGACAGCACAGAAGAGGAGATGCCTTACAACTGTGGGAGGGGCGGATGCTCCTGCTGTGAACCAGACCTAAAGGTCAAACAAATGCTAAAAGAGTAGCTAGCACCTGTGAATGATATTCTAAATAGTTATCAATCACCTGGAAAGACCCAAGTAAGTCACTAGCCCAACCCCCAACAGAAAGAGACCCTGTACCCTATTCATGCCCGCTTGCGATGTGACTTGCTTTCCCATTTGATACTGGATTTAATCAGTTTTACCTGAACAACGGTGCTTGTAATCCCATTGGTTGACCATAGTTTTGTCCCACATCCTGCCCACCTAAGCAAGTTCCCATTCTCTCCACCTTACCCCCGCGTGGTTTTACACTATAAAAGTCCCTAGAAGAGACAGCTTCCCGGGGAACTACCCGCTCCGGCCCCGCTCCTGTCCCTCTCTTGGACAGGAGCTTTCTTTCTCTCAATAAATATTTTCTGCTCATAACCTCCTTTTGTTCCTAAAATTCATTCTTCGGTTTTAGAGAACACGAACTTGTGCAGGTCAGGTTGGGAGATCGTTTTTCCCTATGTCATTTGGAGGTCCCCTATATGTTTTGGAGGTCACCCACCCAGGATCAGTTTTTCTCCCTGTATCAATATGAGCTGTATGGGCAACTCATCTTTCATTTCAATTTGGCAATGAAAAAATAGGTCCAAATATGCAATTTTTCAAAAAGGTAAAGGTAAAATCACACAGATATAAACTGTCACTCTTGCCTTCTCTGATTTATGACTCTCAATGACCTATTTCCCTTAAGAGGTAGCCCCTGGGAGAACATTAATCATGGAAGCAAGCATTTACAAAGAACAGTTTTCATACTGATTTTTTTCTTCAGTTTATTTTTAGTCTTTAAAAACAATGCTTATGACATTTACTTTACAGCATGAAGTATAGCTAATAGCAGAGTGACTGTAATCATGTCTCTCCGAAATGGCTAATTAGGTGACAATAAATAGAAACACAAGCACAATAAAAATGGATCTGTTGGCACCCACATACAACACAGATGATGTGGAAATTTAGTTGTAAGTCTTCTAGGGTTTTTGAATCTTTTATGGAAAAGTGCCTATTTATAAGCCAAATATTATTGTCTTGGAAAATTAAAATTCCTATTATTTCTATGACAAATATAACAAAAACTTGCCGCACTTCTTATCATGCATATGTAATAAACATGTCCTTCTATAAGTTGCCTTAACAGTAATAAACTATTTAAATGTAGACTATTTTGAAGTATGATGTAGTCTCACTAAGTGTGTAGAGATGAAACTTTTACACTTTTAGCTAAATGGAAATCCAGAAAATCAACTGTTAATTTCCAGCAGAGATTTTTTTTCTGAACAATACAACAATAAGTTTAAATTGTATATTATTTTATTAAAAGCAACAAATACACTAAATTCATTTTCTAATGTTTCTTGCTATTAACTCATAAAAATACTATTTATAATATTGAATGAGTCAAAACCACATTAATTAAGGAAGAATTGCAGATCTTACATAACTCAGTCAACTGATTCCTCTGGAAATTAGATGCCAAAATAAAATTAGAAATGAAAAGATGTTACTGAAGGGACTTTGTTAATACTAAATGAAAAAATTCTAAGGAGTAAGTGTCAGGTAGGCAACTCTGACTCATGGGACATGAGAGAAGAGACTGATTGGATTATGCGAAGATCAAACTAATGTGGCCAGAAAAAATCTTTCTATAAATCACCTGAGCAGAAGTTCACTCACGATAGGAATCTCAGTTGGAGCAGAAATGTCCCGATATTCCAGTCACACTCAAAAATCTAAAGCATAAAAAAGAATATCCTTGCAAACATTTGTCAAAAGATAGTTCATATCATTTTCTAATATTAGCATCAGAAAAAGTATACCTCTACATAATAAACATTTGTAGATATAAAGGTAGTATTTTATAAAGTTACAGATGACATTCTCAACAGTAAGACACATTTACAAATCCTAAATATGAACAACTTAAAGGATACTTTCAAGTTGAAAAGCTAAAGGTGAAATAGAAAATTGATATTCTTAATGATAGATTTTAACATACTTCTCCCAAAAACATTTTAAGGTTTCTTGAAAGCAAGCAGTAATATTCAATCATATATCCAAATCTATATAACTATATCTGTTAATCTGAGCAACAGATTTGATGATAAAAATAAATATCAACCATTGTTCATCAGCTATTCTTGTTTTGAAAATCTGTAACATATATATTGCTGTATGTTATCCTATTCCTGTCTTTGTTTCTGACTTTTGTTCTTGTTTTTCTTTTTACTCTTCAAAATAAAATAAAGTTGTAATAAAAACATAGTTCTTCCAGTACCTGATAGGCTTTTCTCTTCTTTTTTTCTGAACTGGGGATTGAACCCAGACCCCTGTGCTTGTGAGGCAAGTGCTTATTCTACTGCGCCATCTCCATGGCTCCTCTGATAGCTTTTTCAAAGGCAAAATTTAGTAGGATGTATGAGGTATTTTGAAAAGATTTAATTTATTTGAACTAATTATTATTTAAATATTAACTTAATCAATTGTAGCAGAGTATATATTTTCTAAGTTCGCCTAAAATTACCTAAATACATTAACTGAAAATTTAGAGCATGGTGGTGTGAAAACAGCTCACGGTATTCTGTTGCTCAGTATGAGTACTAATTATAGAGGTGTAAAGAAGATAGACAACAAATAACAAAGTAACTGGATACTCATGATTACATCCTTCACCAAGATGGAGCAACAGAGATCAGATTTAATACTGCTCTGGAAACAACCAGAAATTCTATAATACTTACAGTTTCCAAGACAATAATTACAAGGAACTGAAAAACAGTGCCTGTGGAAACCCAGAGGAACAGAGGTGAGCCCTATGATTGACTTGCTTAAAGTAGTGAAAATTTGCAGTCTGCACAGGTGGAGACTGGTAGACTCTGAATTTTGGATGCTTTAGAGTCCTCAGAGCCTCAGAAAAGACTGAGATGCATTTGGAGAGAATTCCAAATACACCCTAAAGATCCCATGTAAGGATTCCTCAGAGGAGTGCTCAATACATATGTGTGAGGGAACTAAGCAAAGCTGGAGAAAGCAATGCACGCTTCTCGAGTCACAGTGAGGTTATATCCATGTAAGCGCATCATAAGCTGATAATATGTTAGGTTAAAAAATGCATCTAACACAGCCAATGACTAAATATCACAGCACATGATACTATACACAGTACAGTGTCAGTTACTCACCTCTCACTATTATAGCTTACTGGGACCCGTTGCTCTCAGCCACTGTACAGCATATTAAGAGGATAGTAAAGGACATGTTGGTAGCCTAGGAGATGATCAAACTTCAATGGTTGGAGATATCGCTCAGTGGTAAAGCCTGTGATTAGCCTATGTAAAGATATGGATTCGAGCTCCAGAACCACAAAAATTTCAATATGTATTATTACTGCAACATTGTATAGTAAAAAATTTCTACATCAAATCATTCTAAATCAACGAGTGAGTAGGGAAAAGAATGCCCAACACTTACCTGGAAAGTACAAAAATTCTGGGGCATTAAAGAAAACATTCAAGAATCCTCCCTAAGCAGAAAAAATAAGTATCACAAGTATTCTTAGATTTCATAAAAAGTACACTTCACAATGTCTAACTTCCATTGAACAATTGCAAGAACACTGGGGATCAGCAAGATACAACCTAATATTAGGAGGAAAATCCTGTGAGATTAACCTAGGCTTAAAGGACTTTACAATTAGCAAGCAAGAGTGAATAGCTGTTCAGTATGCTCAAAACTTCTGATGTCTAAGGTGAAGCATTGATGAAATAGTATAAGATAGGGAAGGTACTTCAAAAAGCTATGTCATGTTATAATTAATGACTCCTTAATTTAGTAAATAAAATTTGCCATATCTTTATCTATATGATTAATGCTGGGTTACTGAATTGTCTTCTTCAGTGTTGAGGAATAAAGAAATAAAATCATTTAAGTTTAGTACAAAAGATACTAGTCAGTGCAAAAAGCCAAAAAAAAAAAAAAAAAAAGTGAAAGAAACAAAAGAAGAGAAATGAATGAATGAACAAGAAATTAGTCATTAATAATGGATAGCTAGAGCCAGCCTGATAGCTCAGCAGACCAAGTGCCTGCTTGGGCAGAGCACGGAGGCAGGGGTTTGATTCCGGGCTTGCTGTGCCTGCCCCACCCCTGTGGTGTGCTAAAATGGCAATTGAGAGTGGGCATGGTGGCATGTGCTAGTAATCCCAGCACTTGGGAGGCTGAAAACAGCGGAATCACTATGAGTCCGATCTATGTAGTGAGACCCTGTAGACTCTGTCCTAAATACAGGAAAAAAAAATAGATAGCTAAATATGTGCGTACATATAAATGCGTATACATCATAGATATTTTAAAAGAGGTAAGAAGATAGTTACTGGTGACAGCATCATCACATGAATAGAAAAACCCAATAGAATTAAAAATTTAGTACATTAGTGAGCTAAACAGCAAAATTTTTACTACATTTGCTACAAAAACATTAATTGCATTCTATGTATCAGTAACAGATGGGAAAGTCTCAAAAATGGTAGCCTTTGCTTTAACTATAAAAATTTGAGGAATAAAATGGCAAAATAAATTCCACATGATATCCTTACATGAATGGAAGGACTCAATATCGCAAAACTGTTAGTTTTCTCAAACTGATGGAAATCTGTGTCCATTTGTGACACTAACCAAGCACCTGAGACTAAGTAGTCAGTACAGGGTCGGAACTTACTTCTCACCACATCAATCTCAAGACGTTGTAGGATGGTGCTATCACAGTGTTGTTACCTGTTGCTGGCTGGGTTCTTTTCCTGCATACCCCAGAGGGGGGGACACAGTTGTCCTCACATAGGGAAAGGAATATAGGTGTGAAAATAAGACTCAACTCATGCCACAGAGCCACTTTATCAAGACATGGATGCATAAAGAAACCATGGCCCTTCTTGTCCACCTAAACATCTTCCCTGACAGATCCCACCATCCAACACTGCTACAGTGTGGCTTCAGTTTTCAACATAACAACTTTAGGAAGCACATTCAGGCCATAGCTGCTGACAAGTGCACTCTGCTCTCCTCAAAAAATGATATTTCCATGTGTGTACGTTTGTGTATGTGTGCATGTACATATGTGTCTGTATATTTTAAAATGTATACAAAATTATCAAGGAAACACAAGGCACAGAGCCAGACATGGAACAGAAGAGAGAACAACAGAAGAAATAAACACATCTGTCTTCTGAATTGGGATGAGGGGAAACTGTGGTCACTCAACCAATGGTTTCAGGTAAGCTGTATATTTGTATGGAATAATTCAACTCAATTGTGAATACATATTACAGGTAAAAACCATCTATGCTTTTGGACAAAGAAAATGAGAAATCTTGATATTGGGGCAAACAAAACAAAAATCTTTTAAACATTATGCCATAATATTAATCTTTTACCCTTTCCCCCTCCTTTACCTATTCCCTCTCTGTCTCTTGGTCCCTTTCCCCTTTGCAAAAGATCTATTTTCTTGTTTCCCATTATCTATGTTTTATTTTGCTCTTTAATTTATTTACACTTTGATTTTTTTTTCATATAAGAAAACCCATGTGATATTCAAACCTGCTTGATGTGTTTGTTTCACCTAGTATTATGGTCTCTAAATGCATATATTTTCCTATAAACGACTTGCATAGTCCTCACCAAACTAAAACTAGAAATGTCATCCAACCCCATTTTTCTCCTTTTAATTATCTTCTCCAAAGAGGTAAAGACATCATGTTATGGTGATACATGCACCAGGTTCATACCAGCACAATTACATAACAGCTCAACCTTGGAAATGGCCAATAAGCCCATCAGCAGATGAATACGTAAGGAAAATGTGGTACTTGAACACTATGGTTTTTACTTTGCTGTTCACGGACTTCTCCAAACATTTTACAGAACATAATATTAGAATGGCAAGTAAGCGTTGAAAAATCTCAACTTTATTAGTCATCATAGAAATGCAAGTTTAAAAATAATCACTTTACAGCTACTGGAAGAGCTACAATGGAGATTACAGAATACCAAACGTTACTGAAATATAGATTGACTAAACCTCTTTAAAATCTAATAAAGATTCCATTTATTTAACCATGTTGGCAAACAAGCTGGTAGTGCCCACTGAAGTTTTGCGTATAGCAGATGATTGAGTAACTCTTTTTTTTTTTTTTGAATGAAGGGCTCTTTTATTTCTTTACTGGTACTTGCAATAGTGGGTGGCACTACAGTGAGTCCTGGCCCTGGGCTGCCCGAGCCTCCCTCTGCTCCCGTCGCTTCTTCCGATGCAGCCGCCGCCGCTCACGTTCCAACTCCTTCATTCGCTGCACATAGTCCAGGTGCTCACAGTAGTCCCAGGCATGCCGCTCATGCTTGCAGGCCAGGAAGTTGGGGAAGCTGTCACGCTTGCACTTGAGCAGTCAGATAAGGTGGTGCGCACAGCAGTCCCGCTGCTCGAGCTACAGCTGTGCCACGTTCATCTCCTGCTGTGTGGCCACCATCACGCGCTCCTTCCGGTTAGGGAAGCCGTAGTCCGGCGGGAAAGTGGGCATCTGCAGCGGGTCGGGCTCCACCGAGGCATCGCCAAGGTAGCGTCGGGCCAGGTAGGCCCCCATGGCTGCTCCACCGCAGATGCGCGCGG